>NC_056731.1:962960504-963173004 GCF_019279795.1 Protopterus annectens | reverse complement strand
GAGGGAACTGGACAGTTCAGGGCCAGGAGTATAATGCAAGATGTACAAGCCATGCTAGCTTACAGTGTTATGGTATAGTCTGGATTATTTGCAAGTAAACACACTTTTGATGTGCATGTGGACAACTGTTTGAGGTCCTTTGACATTTTTTCCTGTTTATGTCTTCCATGTACAATGTCCCAAGAATGCCTGCCCACATACACACCCCTGGAAAATGATGCTATAATCCAGTTCCTCATAGTCCATCATGCCATCCTCTTCGGGCACAGGGCCCAGAATCTGCAGGAGAGGACTGCCCTGTGGAAGGAGCTCATCCACAGGGTAAATGATGTTGGCCTGCGCAACCACAATTATGAGCAGGTGCGACATCGCTGCATGGATCTGATCCACCACGCCCATCAGCATGCCACTGTAGTTAGGAGGGACCAGCTAGCCACAGGTGGAGGTCATGCCATCCAGCCCCCACTGACACATGCTGAAAAGCTCCTTGCCAGCCTTGGGGCACCTGGCTGCCAGTCAAGACAGCAAGCTGAAGACAGCATTGTGGAGGTGGATGCCACCCAAACAATGGAGGTGGACCATGGAGTTAAGGCCCCAAGGCACATTAGTAGACCACTGTTGCTTATCCATTTTCATCTGTAAAGTATCAACACACATATGTCAGATAAGATTGTTGGTGCAGTGAAGTAATGAACAGATGTGCATAATCTGTAGTATTGTGGGTTTGTACTATTGTGCTGAAATGCTACTCCCACCCTGTACCAATGCCCCGGGTGTGACTACTGACATTATGGCTCTCACATAACTATTTAGGTCCCTCTTGTACACAACTGGGGCAGCAGCCTGTAGCTGGTGAGTATGGAGTTGTTTTGTTCAGGTTTGCCAGTACACTGGCCATGTTATGGCCATGCTGTTTGCCATGCACACCTTTAACACACCTATTCATAATACATCCTGTACATGTTCACTTACTGTTTGCTGTTAACTGCACTGCATCACAGTGGTCACCATGGTGGCATATCTGAAAGGTATGCAAGAGTCCTGCATTATACCATAACAACTTGTCAGTGCAAGATGTGTGGACAGAGATGAACATAATGTTGGGACAAATGGCCTACAGTAAGGACATGTCTGAAACATTACCCTTATACAGTGACTACAACAGTGTATACACCACTATTACAATGGCAACTGTCCGTGATCTAAACAATGGCAAATCACAATACCACATTCTACACCTTTAAAAACCTATAATGTCATCCTAACATGCGCAATGAATGTGCAATATGGAATCCTATGTTAGGACAACAAATATGGGGAATACATACTTTAACATACACTGGAAGTCTATGTGTGCACACACTCCAAATAACATATTTTGGAAGCAGCTTGTGAAGTACTGACAGCATTCGCTCTTCTTGAGTACACAACCTCCATCAAGTACAGGGCCTCAGTGTCACACAAAGTAATGGTCTGCTGTCCAAGAAGTATGTCCATAACATTTGCTCACTCACCTGCACCAGAGGCAGACGTGGCTTGAACACATCTTACAAACCATGAAATGGATCCCATGTCTGAAAGTTAGAACTCAGGGGAAAAATAGCCTTACCTCACCATTGCATATACCATGGCAAACAGTGCAGACAGTCATGTATGTGTGTATGAAGTATGGGATAACATTAATGTAGAAAATAAACAGATGCCCATCCAAAACAGATGACAACACATGTTGCAAACTGGTCATGGAGGCTGCCCAGAAACATGCAGCAACACTGAGGGAGTTACAATGAGGGACTTGCAGGAATGTCTTGCAAGTACTGCCTGTGCAGTACCTGTGTCAAAAATCGTCTGGAATCTGCATAAGTTTAGCCTATGGGTGAGGGTAATCAGACGGAATAGTTGTTTCACAGGCAACATCATTCAAGGCTCTCTACATATAGAATATGCATGACATCAAGTCTCCCAAAGGCATGTGTTGCAATGTGTAATGGTGTCATGATACCAATGCTGAAACCTACAGACAGTATTCATAAAGATATATGTGGTGCACAAGCAACACCTCACTCCCACTCAGGGCCACCGTCCCAATTTTTACCTTGCTGGTGCCAGTGTACACCTTTAGGTTTGCTGTTCATTAGCAGGAACTAGGCTGGTAGACATGGTGTTCGGAATTTGGAACACTGCAAAATAAAACTCATGTGTGTTCCATAGTTGTCAAGCATCTGCAATAAGGCTGAGGATGGGGAGTTGTGTAATCCTGAAACAAAACATTTACTGAAGCATACATCCAAAGCTCACTAAGAATGGCTGTATCTGAACACAGTAAAAGTCACGAATTGTGTCAGACATAACCCTGACTCCACAGAAATAGTGAAGCCACTGTGTGACATCCAAGGGCTGTGCACATGAGCTAACCATGCAATCCGGCAGAGTTGGGGGGCATTTGTAGGGTGGAGTGACCAAATAATGGCAAGTGAAGATGGGCCATGCTAGCATACCCCTACCAGGAATAGTGACGGCTGTAGTTCACTCGACAGGTGCTGCAATAAACCATTGTGTTAAGGGTGTGCACACTTATTCAGCCCACATATTGTATGCATCTCATCAACCATCTGCATGACTAACACATTTGTTTGATACTGCATTGAATTGCACAGGTCATATGTCATATATCAGGTGTGTGTAATGTTAACTTATGCAGTATCATGGCCCCATTGCATACCATGGAAGAGGCTGGCATGTCAACAAGGGCGTGCACACTCCTCATACCCACATTAAGCTTTGAAGGTTGCCAGTGTAATCGGATTTTATTGCTCACACATGCACTGCTGATGATGAGATCTGCAAATCAGAGGTTAGGCATTAACTATTGACATCAGTCCTCATATCATCCCAGGTATGTGTCAGACAAACACATAGGGGCTGTGAGCAACAGAGCAAACATAACTGCCACATATATACACATTCAGCAATGGTGTGCACACTCGTGAGGTATGGTGCACAGTATATGCCAGGGTGCTGTACAGGTGCACAATACTGTGTGCATGGGTGCAGTGTGTTCCAGGGGAAGGGACATCACCTACTAACACAAGTCATGCATCACAGAGAAGTATAATGTTGGTAACAAGGATGGAGTATGGCTGCAGTGCATGCTGCTGAGTGCCATATGTCATGCATGTTGACTGTTGGATAATGAGAGGTCTGTGTAATATGTTTGTGCCACCTCACCTGTAAGTGTTTGTGTGTGTGTGTGTGTGTGTGTGTGTGTGCGTGCGTGTGTGTGTGTGTGTGTGTGTGTGTGTGTGTGTGTGAGTGTGTGTAGAGGTAAACCATAATGTACAGGTCTTAAATTACATTTTTTTTGTCCCTCATAGGTGGTGAGGTGTGTCAGGGTCCCTCCTGCAGGTAAACTGGTATCAGTGTCCATACAGACTCTGACAATGATGATAGGCATGGTGAGGCACAGGCAGTGTTGCCAGGGGCTGAAAATGTGCCATCGGTTGACATCTCACTTTTATCCACCCCATCCTCGCACACAGTCTCAATACACATACATACCCCATCACCAGTGGCCATAGATGAGGGACAGTTGGCGGGTGGTGGCATGGGACAGGATAGTGCGGGGACAATGACAAGTGTGTCTGTACATAGCAGCCATAGCAAGATGACTGGCAAGGTACCACACAGCCAGATGTACAAGAGTGCTCATAGGATGGCTGCTGGCCATCATGCACCTGGCAGAAGTGCCACAGCAGGTGTCACCAGACGCATGTTTTGGGACATCATGGAGGCACAGGTATGTATGGAATGTTACACCAGAAAAATTCTGCGGCTCCAGAGGGTTACTCATTCTGCTGCACTTGACAACATCCATGATCTTGCAGGTGCCCACCGTTATTTTGTAGAGGTCCTGACAAGATGGTTGGGTGAGATGGTGGGAATCCTCGACCGTGTGGTGTCAGTGGTAGAGCATGTGGTGGGAGGAGGGTGGCAGCCACATGGACGTAGGTCAGCAACACCAACAGGTGGAGGTCTATGTGGACATACAACAACTCACGGCCGCTCTTGTAATGGCAGTACCTGCAACAGCACTGCAGATGGGTTGCTGTCCACACCAAAACCCAAGCAGGCCATGTGCATGTGGTCCTGGCTGGCACAACAAGGACGCGGATCCATTGGACAATTGTCATCATCAGGTGTGAGTAACATATCTTGGCTTCTGCCTGGTAGTGCCCGTGAAACCCCTGGCAGGCACAGTTCCCATGTCCTTGGCCAGAGACAGTGAACTGTATACCCTGCCATGTATGGTCTGCAGCTGTCTAACAAACCCCTGTATAGGGCAGCCACATGGCAGACATGTGTGCATACATACACACACACTTCACCAACACAGCTAGGGATCCTCCATACCTACACACACCACATCTGCACAGCCCACTTAATAAAGAACCCCCTAACACACACACATGATGTCAACCAAACAGCTCAGCCTAGGCCTCTGGCAAACCCACAACACACCCTGTGCATTTGATGATACCTGTGCCACATCCCTGTCATCCATACCATCGATGTAGGGACATGCTGATATGGTTCTGATGCACAGGGTGAATGTCCTAAGGTTTAGCAATGTAATGCTGTTTAACATATTTTCAGCTGGAATTATTAATGCTTACACATCAGGGTGTGTAGCTGTCCAGCAATGATGCATTATAACTGTTATTAACACTGACTGATTGTGGTCTACATAATGTATTCTGTTTGTGTTCTAGGTGTCTATGTGTCAGCAGGATGTTGGTCTGCTGTCCTGTCTTACAAGGGGTATAGCACTGTGGTGACACACTGACTGTGTCATATCCTGGATACAGCTGAACACAGATAACAGGTTTGTATAACAGTTATTACATGTGCCAAATGGTTGATAGGTCTGAAGGTGTGTATACAAGTGAGTGCATGGTGGCTGATGTCAGCAGCTCTTCTACAGTAGACAATTGTAAGTGGACTGTGTGGCGCATACCAAATGTTCGTGAATAACAAACACACACACACACACACACACACACACACACACACACACACACACACACACACACACACACACATACACACACAGGCTTTGGTGTTGATGCAATACACAGAGAATACTGTTCACATGGATGTACTTCATTTTGCAGTAAATTCATTTTAGCCTATGTAATTCCACCCAGACCAAATTGCCAAAACATCACATCAGGAAATAATCAGTTCGCCAGTTTAATGTCATTGACCATGGTACTGGAAGTGTATATGTCCTCTTCCCCAATGTAGTGCAATACTGTAGTTGGTAAACATAGGTGTGCTGGTCTGGGTGGCACAGACCCAAATTTGGAGGGTGCGGGACGGTGTAGAACCACACATAGTATGATTAACAACTACTTAACCTGTTAACATAAACTGTACAGTATAACAGCACACTATGCAGGGGATACCCACAACAATAACCCCAATGTGGGTGGCTGTGGCCACAACAACCACATCCATGCATATATACCAGCTTCTCTATTGCTGTACAGATGTACAGTGGGGAAGAGGGCATGTATACATCAACTACTAGTTTTGCTTGAATGTATTTCCACAAGATGATGGCTTTGAAATGTTACCTTTAGCCAGTTAGTTCTCGGACAAATGATCTCCTGGGACATATATTTTCTGCAAACTGAAGTAGATCCCTTCACATATGCACACACTTACTTGGCAACACTGAGTGTAGAACCCATACCTAGGTACTTATTGCTACTAATGTGTTGGGCTTTAATTGCACACACCAAAGAGCTTTTAGGGTGAGGTTTGTCCCGAGTTTTCTGTTAAGTGAAGAACATCACCAGGCCTTGTACAGTATGGTAATGGGGGGGTGTACTTGGTGTTAGTGAACAATACATAGTATGACATACTGTCATATACACATTGACAAACACATACAGTCATAGACACATTTGACAGACCTAGGTTTAGCAGTGTTAACTACCTTGTCAGTGAGTCCATTCTGTTACAGAGATTTTGCACACAGCACATGCATCATTGGGCTGGATAGTGTAATCAGTTACCTGTATGGTTGATGGTGACAGTGGTCCTCATACAGTGGACCTTGGGACATATACTAGGGGTAACATGGTGTAAAGACAGTATACCCAACACCCACACCCCACATTGACTATTGTACTCACTGAAACCCATGATAATGCTCTGACACACCCACAATCACACATTGACCAGGACTGCAATACAACCCCTTGTCTATGTAATCAGTGCTACTACAGGAATATGCATTTATTGCACATGCCACAGGGATAGTAGGGTGAGGATTTTTCATGGCTCTCCTAATGTCAGCAACATCACCATCCCTTATAATGTATGGCAAGGTTTATTGTATTTGGAAAATTTGGCCTTAGAATCCTGTCTCCTACAAATATGCTCACTCACACACATACACACACTTGCCAGGACTCAGAAGGTAACCCATGCCTATCTTCCAATTTGTAGAACAGTGTTATGCTGGTTATGCAAGCGCCAGGTTGCCCATAGGGTGAAGAGTGTAACAAGGTACATTTAACTTCAATTACAACAGCAGCCATTTCTAAGTATGGCAATGGGGGGTGTAGTGGATGAGAAGGCCCTCCGGGTATTGTCAACTACAAGTTTACAAACGCACAGCCATTGTTATTCTCAGTAATGTACACTGACACATTTGTCAGTACTGGGGTCCAGAAATGCAGGTGTTCCTAGGTGCGTACCAGGCTAATGTCCAAAGAGAGATGAGAAGAGTAGGGGATGTGGGTACACTGGTATCATTAAAACACAAAATTCCTGAACTGCACCAAACTGTTTAATGAAGAGTTGAAAGGCTCCCAAATACTAAGCGCTTTCACCATCAACTGATGGCTTCTTCAGAGTAAAAGGAGCACATAATCACATGTTTTAAATACAAAATTCCACATACACTTTAACCAATCACATTTCTTGATTAATTACAATCCCAATAAACATACTGATCTAACTCACTAGTACCTTAAAACATGCACATAAAACTTGCTGAAAGCATGCACTAAAAATATTTATTTATTTCCATATACACTCACATATAATCACATTAAACATGTTGTTGCACATATATTGATGTCACAACTTGTGTTTATAAAATCACTGACTTTTCTTTAATAAACGAATACTAAGTGACTTTAAACAACCATAGCCCTTTGTTTCAAAATAGGCTTAATGGAGATGTGGTCATTAAGTCCAGGGTGAGTTGTTGCATCTAGAATCACCTGCCATTTAAATTCTAGAGACTCTACTCTAGTATTATCATCACCCCCTCTCTCATTTGTCAACACCCTGTCAATTACAAAAAATATAAACTTTTTGAAATACACACAATTCTTGGAATGTAAATACAATGCATTGTGACTATCCTTGTTTTTGATGGCCCTCTGGTGTTCTGCTATCCCTTCCCTTAATCTACATATGGTTTCCCCTATGTAAAATCCTGCACAAGTCATGCAAGTTGCCAGGTATACCACTTTTTTGGAGTTGTAACTACATCTACCTGGACATGAAATTGCCTTGTTATACCCCCTCACACCCACATAGGGTCCATCATTGATGTATCTACAGTATCTGCATGACCCACATTTATACATTTGTGAATTTGTAAATCTACTTTTTTGTTTTTCAAATAGATTCTTTAAGTTTAAACCTCTTGAAAAAATTACTTTTGGTTTATGACCAAATTCTTTTTGCATATCCATATTAAATGCTAGGTCCCAAGATCTCCCAATAATCTCAATAATATTATATGCCTGCAAATTGTACTTCAAAACCAGAGTTCTTGAATCAAACATTTTCGAATGAGAAGACTCAGTTCTTTCATTCGCCTCACTAATTGCTGTATTTTCTACCAAAATGGGTTTTAATGATGGACAGAGGGTATCCATTGAAATTGTTGATTTCAGTTAAAAAAGAGGTATAGCAGAACACCAGAGGGCCATCAAAAACAAGGATAGTCACAATGCGTTGTATTTACATTCCAAGAATTGCGTGTATTTCAAAAAGTTTATATTTTTTGTAATTGACAGGATGTTGACAAATGAGAGAGAGGTTCATGATAATACTAGAGTTGAGTCTCTAGAATTTAAATGGCAGGTGATTCTAGATGCAACAACACACCCTGGACTTAATGACCACATCTCCATTAAGCCTATTTTGAAACAAAGGGCTATGGTTGTTTAAAGTCACTTAGCATTCATTTATTATAGAAAAGTCAGTGATTTTATAAACACAAGTTGTGACATCAATATATGTGCAACAAGCATGTTTAAAGTGATTATATGTGAGTGTATATGGAAATAAATAAATATTTTTAGCACATGCTTTCAGCAAGTTTCATGTGCATGTTTTAAGGTACTAGTGAGTTAGATCAGTATGTTTATTGGGATTGTAATTAATCAAGAAATTTGATTGGTTAAAGTATATGTGGAATTTTGTATTTAAGACATGTGATTACACGCTCCATTTACTCTGAAGAAGCCATCAGTTGATGGTGAAAGCGCTTAGTATTTGGGAGCCTTTCAGCTCTTCATTAAACAGTTTGGTGCAGTTCGTGAATTTTGTGTTTTTATTTTTTATTAGTTTTTACCCTGTTGGGCATAGTTTGTTACACTGGTATCATGCAACCTGACATTTGTCAGCAGGCCATTTATCAACTGATGCCACTTGAGTGATCCCCAGAGTGACAGTTAAATTCAACATCCAATCATCTGGTTTTCTCTTGCAGAGGGCCAGTGAGGTGCTCCTATTGACATGTATGCAACATATATTACATAACATGGCCAGTGTCTGGGTTAGAGACCTGTACCCAAACATGCTCTGTTGACTGTGGTAGTCTGGTTGAGGTATCCATGGCATGTGGTGTATAAAGGGTGCGGTTTCCTAGCTGTGGCATTCATAACACTGCTGGGAAGACATTTCAGGGTCAGTCAATCATAGATTGCTTGTGAGCAGCCAAGATGGACACCTGGCATCTGCACATCTGTACAGACGACAGACAGAAATCAGCTAGCCAGCAGGTTATGCATTAGGATGAATGTTTTGACAGACAGACATCTGACACTGATAGGTACGCCACTGCTACATGACAGCAGCCCTCAATGACATGTCCTACACACATAGTAGTTTACAGTTAATATTCACATGTTTGTTTGTTTGCGTCTTTTGGCTTTTACCGGTAAGGGGTCGCCACAGCGGAACTCCGGTCCGCTAATGATTGGCAATTGATTTTTACGTACTGGCTTGCCAGGCCTGACGCACAACCTTCAACGAAGGTACGCCCATTCATGCATGTCTCCACGCAGAAGACGCTCTAGCTGAGAGTCGAACAGGACAGCGTCTTACTGTGAGGCGACAACGCTACCGCAGCACCACCACCATGGATACAGTTAATATTCACATATTAGATCAATATCCAATATTAGATACTTAATAACTTACAGCTCAAACACCAAGAACATGATAGTCAGTACTCAGAGTCCACCTTTGCATGCATGGGTGTATGGTTCCAGTACTACAATCTACAATCTACTCCTACTTGAAAAAGCACTGTTAAAAGTAGTAACATAATGATACAGTACATGCAAATGTGACTGCACATAACCTGGGATACTACCCATGTACAAAACACATACAAAGAGAAAAGATTGTTTTACTAGCCATGTATACTCAGGTGTCCCATACAGTATACTCACACCCTTGCTACTGTAATGACAGCACGTAGAAACATGTTATGTACATGGAATCAAATACACTTATTAAAGATGTCATTACCCTGCTATTTTATCAGATTGGAATGTGATCACTGATTACCAGGGCTGAGCTATGCTTAGCAGGTGTAAATATTGCTTAAATGTAAATGCTAAGCAGATTTGGCAGTGGTAAGCAAAGCCTACATGGTGTAAGCACCTTTTCGTTTAACCATACATTAGCACTGCTTACCGGCGCTCAAACCCACACAAACCCACTTAAAGCTGCTCAAAACTGCCTTAACCACTCTGTATCCAATTGTCCTTGTTCTGCCTAGCAACAAAATAAACAGCCCTTGCAGGTTTTAAACCCAGAATCTTGTACAGTATAGTCACAGCCATTAACCACTAAGCTATTAGAGCTGTAAACATTTCTGTTGTTTTTTCAAATATATCATCATACTGAATAGTAGTGAAGAACTGCTTTGACTACAATTGTGTATTACTTGTAAGTGAAAATACTGTTGAATCAGTCATGTTCTTATATCTAAATATACACATAAATAAATATGATGGGATTCATCTGGGAAGATATATACAACACTCATGTTTACACATAACAAGGATATGTATGTATATATATATATATATGTATAAAACATATGCCCATGACATGTAGTGGAGTCATACCTCAGCACCATAAGTCACAACCTCTTAGTACAAAGGAATGCAATGTAAGTATTGCAGGTATAAATGTAGAATGCTGTTACAGTAACTGGGGTTGTATCAGCAGACATGCTGTGTAGGATGTCACTTCTGATACTGACATGTATGCCATCAGTTACTGACAGACATCATAAAATCATCATAGTGAAGTACCACACAAATCACAGTAATGATCCTGTGGAATACAGCAGAAATATGACGAATAAACGTGGACAGTCTGACACAATCTGGTCAGTCCAGATGTATACACAGAACTCCTTAGTGGAAGACATGAGGACCAAGCCTGACAAAGGAGATATTTGCAGCCATGAAAATGGGGATATCACACAAATACTGGAATAGATAAGCTCACACAGTTGATGCATTCACACCCTCCTGTCTGTCTTAACACATATTAACTGGAGGAGCAGAGGTCCCAAGCCCATATACTTCCCCCTAGTTATTGACATACATCTTTACAGCATCCCACTGCTTTTTCAGAAATACACAACACATATGGTGGCCAGGCAACAGTACATCCGACAAATATCTGGACATAACATCACACTAGGTAAATACACTGAGCTGCTAGGCATGGCACAAAGCACTGTGTAAACTACAGACAGACTAACTGCCACAACACTGACCCAAGTTTCCTATGGGGAATACACATGTACTTGCAAATATAGCAGGCACTACAGGCATGTAACAGCATGGAGTAACAGACACCAGTGTGAAAGTGCATACCCACAACCAGTCTCAACACAGTCACATTATGGTAAGCCTAATTAATAGGACAGTATATGGACTGTGTGAACAAAACCATCCTCATATTTGCCACTCACATACTAACCCTACATATACTGGCCCAAATCACAGTGTATTCTGATGCCTGATTGTGGTATGGGACATGTCTCAGTCTGGCCCTACAAACATATACGCTGATAGGGTACCAGAAACTGGAGCAGCATGCAATGTCAGATAGAACAGGACCAAGAACACTGACATCTACCACAGTATGTACACAGGCCAAGTAGCATCTTCACAATACACTGCTATGCAATGCTGACAATCTGTCAACAATCACCATACGCACACAGACTTCACTACTGTAAAGACTACAACAGAATGTCCAGGTTTTGTCCTCAGATATAAGGCCTACTATACATAACATGTCTAGCAGTCTGATATAACACTGGCTTGTTATCAGGCATGATGTCAGTAAATAATGATATACTGTACAAATGCACCTCTTACTGCATGACATATGGACAAAGGGTGACAGACTTGGGGGACAGAGGCACAAACACAGGGCCAGTATTGACATCTTGTTGTGATAAACTGAGAAAATTACTGGTGTAACAGGGTTTGTTGTGACACATCTCTCCTGAGGGATTTGAAGTCAGTAACTCACATGGATGGCACCATGTACCGACTCCAATCATCAGAGTATGCTACTGCATTTCTAAAGATAGTAAATGTGTGAGTAACACCCCACATCTAAGACTCCAAACTCTGGCCATTCTGCAGATAGCGCTACAGGTGAGAGTTTCCTCAACCACGTAACACTGCCATGCCAGACTTTAAATCATGTAGGGCAGCCATGTCCACACAAACCCTGTTAAACCAACATTACTTCAAATGTAGAACAGCAATACTTACATTCTGTCTCCAGGTCTGGAACATCCCCTCCTATTTGTTGGCCTGAATCCACAGTGTATGTTGCAAGAGGTATTTCCAACTACCCTCTATGATGCTATTTGTCAGACACCCACATGAAGTCCTGCTCACAGTGAAGGAAAAGGGCCAACACCCACATGAAGTGCTTAGTTATAGGAGTATTTTTCCATGCAATTGGCTATAGGAATGATACCATAGCTTTTCCACATGCAATTAGCAAGTGGGGGACTCCAATTCATGCACAGGCCATCAGCTGATTATGAGCATTACCTACAAAAGTCAAGCTGTTGCCTATGCAAAACAGATGTACTTTTCCACATACACCAGAGAGGGTAAGAAAGAGAGAGAGAGAGAGAGAGAGACAGAAAGAGACAGAGAGACAGTGAAAGTAAGAAAGGAAGGGAGTAAGAGCCAAGCTTGTTTGTGTATGATCCATGGGTGGAGAGTGGTATCTGGGTATTATAATGGTTGCCTATATTGTTTACTAATCCATACTGTCACATAGTAATTGCACATGGCTGTACACATTTATAGCTGTGGATTGTCTACAACAACCTCTACAGTGTTTGAAAATTGTTGGCCTTGTAATGTGGACATTAGGACATTTAGGTCCTCAATATAATGATGTTGCAAAACCCACACTGCAATAGATCCTGTCATTGCACAATGACCCCAACACCAATACAGGATACTGATGACACACGCACAAACACACACTTACCAGTACTGTGTTTTAAACCCTACCTGACTATGGATTGCTATTACAGTGTCACACAGTTATTGTATGTGCTACAGAGTTTAGATGGTGGAAAACTGTTCAAAGGTATCTTTGAAGGTGAGTGACATCAGCAACAGTGCTAAAAGAGGGGTAAGGGAAGTGTAGTAAGTGTGAATGTTCACAAAATCAAGTATCAGCAAAGACACACACACACTCTCTCAGGAAAACACACACATTATCACAGTAGGCAGAATCAAGAATAGAACTCCTACCTAACTAGTTTGCTACACTACAGTATTATATTACACAGTTACCGAAAGTGCTGCAGAGCTTATAGAGCTGAGATATGGCCAAAGGGTTATTTCAAGGTGACTGACATCAGCAGGCATGCAAAAGTAGGGCAATGGGAGATGTAGTGAGAGTGAATGGCTTCAAAATCATTCATCTACACACACACACACACACACACACACACACACACACACACACACACACACACACACACACACACACACACACACACACACACACACACACACACACACACACACACAGACACTTGCCAGTACTGAGATACATAGCTTCATTGCTTCACAGGTGTGTAGTGGGTGAATGGGCCTGAAGGCTGTACAAGGCTAGGCCAAGGGAATACCTTGGCATCAGGTCACATGAGAAATAGTCCCCAGTGTGGCTCAGGGGTGTAGTCCCTGGTGTGGACCCCAGGGGTGGGTATTGGATTCACCATCCACTCATCTGGGTTATTATTGTGGGTGGCCATTGATGTGCACTGCTTCCCATGCATGTGATCTATATTCCATAACATGAACAGTGTCTGGGTTGTGCACATGTCTCACACGCATGTTCTTTGACATGTGGAAGTGTACTTGAGGTCTCTGTGGCATGTTGTGAGGACAGATTGTTATCTTCTAATGTAGCATTCCTGACCTCATTTGGTGAGACCTGGCTATGTAACTGAGGTCAGGCTTGCACTTACATTGACAGCATGATACAGGTATTCAGTGGGGTTAGTGACATCTGTCCATACAGGGCATGTGTATAAGTCATGATATTCTCTCTGTGGGTTACGTTTGTAGACTCTACAGTTGTTACATGCATCCAGGGGGGAACATGGCAAAAGGCCCACTAATCACATTATTTGCCTATTGTAGAGAGGGAACAGGGTGCCATGTCCTTTTACTTGCTGGATAACGCACACTCAGTCAGGAGATGTAACACATCAAAGTACTTCCTGATGTCAGTGGCACTGTTGTGGTCAACAGGCATGTAGTCCACTGCAATCACACTGTGGTTGCTATCTGTGAGACAATATGCAGGGAACTACCGATATAGTGGTGGTTGCCTAGCCAAGTGTGCTTTTGTATGAGATGGGGTAGGGAGTGTTCTCTAAGTAATAGAAGGGTTGCCTATATTGTTCAGCAATCCATAATGTCACATGTAGGGCTATGGATTGTCTACACCAACCTCTCCTGTGTTTGACATCTGCTGTCCTTGTAAGGTGGACATTGTGACATATACTAGGTCCTCAACATAATAATTTAGCAAAACCCACCCCCACAATGGATCCTGTTATGATACAATCACAGCAACCTCCACACAGGATAATGATGACGGACACACACACTTGCCAGTACTGAGATTCAAGCCCCTATCTAGCTATGTATTGTTATTATGTTGTAAAACTTTATTGCACATGCCATGGAGCTTATAGGATAGATTTCATCCCAAGGTACTTCTAAGGTGAGGAACATCACCAGCACTTGTAAATACTGGCATTGGGTGATGTAGTGGGTGAGAGATCCCAAAAATAATTTTACTCTACACACACATTTGCATTTGCCAGGGGTGAGGTTCAAACCTTGATCTAATAATCTTTATGGACCATTTTGTTACGCATTTACCACATGCACCACTGACCTTACATGGTTTAGGGTTGGCAACAGGTACTTCTTAGGTGGATGATATTTGCAGGACTGCTAAAGTCAGGCTCTGAGATGTATACTGGGTGTAGATGGGGCCAAAATCTTTGTGGTACAGACATGCATATGTAGACATATGTACACACACAAACACTTGCCACAGATGAGATTCAAACCCATACCTATGTAGTTACTGCTACTACATTGTTTTGCATTTATGGCATGTGCTATGGAGCTTACATGCTGGAGAACTGTGCCAAGGTATATTTGAAGGTGACTAACATCAGCAGCAGTGCTAAAGGAGAGGGTAAGGGGAGAGTGGTAAGTGTTAATGTCCATAAAATCAGGTATAACCAAAGACACACACACTCTCACATAAACACACACAGTTTCACAGTTGCCATATCTGAGATTAGAACTCCTACCTAACTAGGTATGCTAGTACTATAATATTAAGCAGTTATCACAAGTGTCACAGAGATTATATGTTGGGGAGCTCTCCACAGGTATCTTAGAAGGTGACTAACATCAGCAGCAGTGCTAAAGGATGGGAAAGTGGAGCGTAGTAAGTGTCAATTTCCATAAACTCAGGTATTATCAAAGACACACATACTCTCTCACACAAACACACACAGTTGCCAGCTCTGGGATTAGAGCTCATACCTAACTAGTATGCTACACTACAGCATTACGCAGTTGTCGCAAGCACCATGCAGCTTACCTGTTGGAGAGCTATCCGCAGGTATCTTTGAAGGTGACTAACATCTGCAGCAGTGCTAGAGGAGGGGTAAGAGGAGAGTAGTAAGTGTCAACATCCATAAAATCAGGTATCATCAAAGGCACACACACTCTCTCACACAAACACACATAGTTTCACAGTTGTCATCTCTGGGATTAGAGCTCCTACCTAACTAGGTATGCTACACTATAGTATTACACAGTTTTCACAAGTGTCACAGAGCTTATGGGATGGACCCTTGTCCAAAGGGCTATTTCAAGGAGACTGACATCAGCAGGCATGCTAAAGTAGGGCAATGAGAGTTGTAGTGACTGTGAATGGTCTCAAAATCATTAATCTTCACACACAGTTGCCACATCTGGGATTAGAACTCCTACCTAAATAGCTTTCTAAACTACAGTATTACCCATGTATCGCAAGCACAACACAGGTTTTAGGGCTAATAGCTGTCCAGAGAGTTATTTCAAGGTGACTGACATCAGCAGAAATTCTAACATGGGCAATGGGAAATGCAGTGTGTGTGAATGAGCCATAAACCATTCCTCTGGAAACACACACACAATTAGTCACATACAACTTTACATTTGACAGGAATTGGTATACAAATGCTAGATGAATACTGTTTTGTACTATCGAGTTACACAGTTGTTACAAGCACCACAGACACTATAGGGCTGAGGGCTACCAAAAGCAATGTCTACAGTGATTGACATCAGCACATTATGTGATACTGGCCAATTGGATGTGTGGTAGGTGGGACAGGACTCATGATGGAAATCTTTCTGTCACTGTCTGTCTCTCTCTTCCCCACATCATTGTGTGTGCATGTTTGACATATTATAGTGTGTTGGCCTTAGATATGTGTCAGTATTCCAATCCAGTGTGTGTGCAAAGCAAGAATGGTGTACAATGTGGTGTGTGTACACAGACATCTGCGACTGACAGATATGTATAGTCCACTGTGTTGTCAGACATGGGCTTCATTTCTCTAAGTGTAAGAGCATGGCCAGTATGACCTTCTGTATTGAGTGTGTGAATCCATTCCAGGTAGGTTGTACTCTATTCCAGGGTTTGGTGTTTTACATCTACAGCAAGCAACCTGTTTCTGCAGGATATCTGTAGATAGGTTGACAATATGGAGTCACAATGGGCGACAGATAGTGGGGTGCTATAACTATTGTGTATGTGCTGCTTGTGTTGCATGGTTGGTGTTAGCAGAGATATTCAGACATATGTACTGTTTTACACTGTGATGTATTATGTCATCAACTACTGACAGATATACTTATTTGCTCACAGTTATTTCTTTGAAAATACAAGATGAATTAAGCTGTGTCCAGTATTGTGGTTTGCAGCCTACATATTCTTGCACACTCAAGCCATTCTGGAGGGGTAGCTGCAGACACTTGCTGATGGGTCTGTGTAAATGGTCCAGCACCTTGGTACTGTGGTGGCTGAGGATCCCCTGCTTGTACATATATCGACATAACACAATGGCCATATCCTACTGTGGCCATACCTCTCAGGTGTACATATTCACCCAGGTTACCCAGAGGCAGGGCTGGTATATCTGGTCAGTTCCCCTTCACATTGTGGTTTATCAGCAGGTGTCTAGCCACCCATTACTGGGGTTTGCAGGCAAGGGTAGTATAGGCACACATCAGAGTTTTAGACTTCACACACTCCATGACGTCCATGCTTCTACACCCCCACACTGTTATTATATCCTCTTCCTAACATTATGCAAGTGATATCTGAGAAGTATCCCTATAGTTTTCCCATCATCACAGCAGTATTTAGGAGCTGGTCCACAGTTCATGCAGTAGGACATGGTGGCCATCATACTGGGATTTGTCAACATGGCCTTGCATTTGTGTTCTGTTGACTGTGTCATGTTGTTAGTTGGTACCCCCATTAGATAACATATATTGGCACTATGGGTGAGGCACAGGCCATTGGCAGAGGACTGTAGGCCATTTGGTAGTTATGCAGGCCATCTGTAGCAGGCCAGTGCATTCTTTCACTTCTACATTCCCAGGCTGTGAGCCACTGGATTCCCCTGAGGTGACAGGGTAAGTGTGCAATAAGTTAATGACAATAGTTCCTGTCCATATTAATCCATTGGTCTGGGTGCTGGCAGGGTGCTGCTTACAGATAGGGACACATCTGTATGGGACACCTCTACAGCATGCTGCGTTCTGTGGGTATTCCCATACAGAAGTGGGGATCATACTGTACTCATTCCCAACAGCAAGGATATGACCTGTGATAAACCTGTGGCTGATGGTGGGGTGAGCTGAGTGTATGTGTGATATGGAAACTTCTTGCAGCTGACTCACAGATATACCTGGGACATTCCCCTTATGCTTCCTTGTGTGGGGACATAGGCAGTCTCTCATTACTTCATAACTGTGCCTTTTGTGGTCTGCCAGTGACTGGCCAGACTACATCAGTATTCCATACTATACAGACAACTAATGTGCTGCTAACCTGTATGTACAATTTCAAAGTTGTGTGCAATTGACAGTTACATTTTATTTACTCTGTCTAGGGTACTTCCACCTGTGTACTGTATGTATGTCTGGTCCCACATTCATGGCATGTCCATCTTTCAGACAGTGACAGATATTGACATCTGAACAGAGAGTATGGATGGCTGCTGACATTGGTATTGCTGAGTAGCATTGTGGTTGGCACTGCAGTTGTCGGAACATGGCCCTGTCATCAACAGTATTGGCCATAGGCCACCAAGACACAACCCTCCATGCCTACATGCTGACCACTTCCAGACAATATTGAACACACAACATCCTAATACATGGACCCCTGCATATTGTACACATGCAACAATCTATCCTGTAAATTGGGCCAGCTCAGGTAATCTGTGCTCCACTGTTATTAAACCCACACATACATGTTACTGCATTTCTACATAGGATTGGGGGGTGCACACCTGACGACTTTAAACATTTGATATGACAGCACTGGTATTTCAGGTACTCTGTTGGCTTCCATTTCATTTCGTATTCTGACCTATTATGCAGAATGGAGGCATATCAGTAGAATACAGATCTTAGGTTTTATTGACCTACATTTCAGTTTCAGACTTCTTACCCTTCAAAACTAACATACAACTGCCAGACCTGTTGTAGTCTTTTTGTGTAGGTCTGGAGGGGGGCTGTTCACCATTGCCATGAATTGGAGGCTTTAGCCCAGCCTTTCTTTATGGTCATCTACACCTGTCCTGCTGGCTGAGGCTGGTGTTGGGTATGTGAGTCTCACTGACATGCATGTGTGTGTCCTATGGACACACATTTGGGCCACCACATGTACTGCAGGGGTTTTGTCACCTTGTATAGTACTGCCTAGTATGTTGACACCAGTATTTGTTATGGATTTCATGCTACCCATATAGGTGCCCACTATCTGCTGCCATCCCATTCAGGCACCCAATTCCATTGCATGCTCACATCCATACCATAGATACAACTATCAGAACATACTACTCCATTCAGCAATTGATAGGAGGAGTGACTTACCTTGTGGCTGTGCCAGTATTGAGGAAGGTGCTGGAGGGCTGACTATGTCAGATGCACATAGTACACTCCCTATACATGGTAAAGCACAGGTAGTGTCATGTTTGGCATCCCTTTCACTGTATATGTGAGTCATAGAGAGGTGTCATTCCCTGGGTCCCTACCGTGTCAGTGTATGTGCTATGCATTGCCGCTTTGCCAAAGCCTGGACATACTGGGCATACCTCCTTCTTCCTGCATGGGCAGGCTCAGGCTGTTCCTCCTCTGAATCACTCTATGCCTGTGATGGCATTGGCAATGGTGGGGGCTGTGTGGCCTTACCCCATGCTGTTTTTTCTGCAGCTGTTTCCACGGGATCATATTGTGTAGCATGGCACATACTATGAACATCTGTGTACATGTAGCTGGAGAGTACTGCAAGGCTCCACTGGATATGTCCAGGCAGCAGACCCGTGACTTGAGCATCACAAACTCTATTATGATTCTGATTTGTGTGTGTGCCTCATTATGGAGTTCTTGTTCAGGTGTATATGCATTTCTGATGGGTGTCATCAGCCATGGCTCCACTGCATAACCAGCATCCCCCACTAGTTGGCCATATGGGATGTCCCCACTGGCAAATGACTGGTAAAGCTGTGACATATGCCAATTGTGAGAGTAGTGATAGCTTCCATGGCTTCCAGCACACACATTCAAGATAATGCCCCGGACATCACACACAATCTGTGAGTTGATGGAGTGGAAGCCCTTGCAGTTTATGTAGATGCTACCCCGCTCACTGGGTGGTGATTTGATGCATATATGTGTGTAGTCTATAGCACACAGTACCTCAGGGTATTCTGGTATTTGGTGGAAGAGATGTATACTGCTAGTCAATGCCTCATGGGTGTTAAGGGGATATATGTGCTCAATGGCATGTGCTGACATGGCATCCAGGAACTGGTGGAGTACCCTAGATGCTGATGCCTGGGAGATCCCCATGATATCCCCAGGTGGCCTTTGGAAGGTAGCTGTGGCTAGTATTCTTAAGCCTACACATACCTTGGTATCCACTAGGAGGGATTCCCCTCTGTTGGTTCTGCATGTGAGGCGTGGCTGGCACAGCTCAAGAATTTGCTGTAGAATGTCCCTGTCCACCCTATAGCACTCCACTGTCTCCAGCTCATGAAGCTCCTGGTAGGTTATTCTGGGTCTGTACGCCCTTCTCCTTCTCCTCACTGTGGGTTGGTTGTCAACATTCACATCATCACCACCCACAGTCTCTTCTACATATTGATGTATGAGAGCAACAGCAGCCCTTAACATTTTGTAAGTTTTGTCAGGTAAAATTTCCCCATTTGTGTACACAGGTGGTGCAGAGTTTATGGGAAAAAACAGAGTGAAATGGTTTGCATAGTTTATAATAGTGTGCTGGGCTGGGCTGCTGCCTGTGTAATTGACTGATTGTGATACATTTCAGTTGCCAGCTATGCTAGTTCTCCTTGGTTGCCTTCCTACTGCTGTTTTCCTTTCCCATTGCCTTCCCATTTAAGCCCAAGGTGCACCGCACATACCCAGTGCTCAGATGTGAACAGAGCTGCTATTTTCTGGTTTTCATTTTTTTTATTTAAAACCTGGTGCACAGTGCGTGCACCTGTTTAGGCAATGTAATCACTGCTAGGCAGCCTCAGACACACCTCTTTCCTTAGCTGTGTTTAGCTAAGGGCAAACACATGCCACAGAGCTCCAATAAGCTTACAGCATACATGACACTCCCTCTTACAAGGTCATTTACCTCTTATACTTGAACCATGGTGTTGCTGCATCTACACGGTTGAGTGCAAGCTAACACTGAGAGGAATTATATGATACAGTATCAGTCCTCTCATTTGCATGCAACAGAATGCTAATTCATAGTTACCATAATCACACTGAGCCTTCCCCCTTAGCAGCCACTATTCCCTGGTATTGTTGTCTATGCATGCCATTGACTATCATGGCAAAATGCTGATTTGGGTTTAAAAGCTTATTTACAACTTTTTTCTTATTTTCAGGCTGATCCCATTTGCACACCGCTGCCCTATGCTTAAACAGCTGAAATCGGCCAAAAAAACAATAATAGTTATTTTTTTATAATTTTGCAACTATTCCTCATGCCAGTGGCTATATATTTGGCCATTGGCATGCCTACTACATTGAATACATGATTTTCTTGGAGCTGTCATGCCTCTGGTTTGTAATTTGCATAAATATATTCGGTTAGCAACCAAATACATTTCTGCAGGTTACACTATTCCTGCACAGATGCCTGCCTGCTTCCTGGATCACTAATTCACCTAATTTGCATGGTTTTCACCAGCAAATGGGGTAATTAGCATATAGCAGAGGTGTCCGTGCAGGAATAGTGTAGGAGTGCTCATACACATCCCCAGAGCTCATTCCTGGATCTCTTGTTGGCCATATTGCCTGCAGCAGCTCTTGCACTACTCCTGCACTCCATGCAGAGCTTGCTGAATCATGGGGAATGTACTTTCCCTTTTGTCTAAACCTGTGAGACCATTCACATTCCATGATAATATGGAAAGTGTTGTAATTATGATAAGAAGTTATTATGCTCACCTATTAGATATGACATCTTTTTTAGATGTCTATTTCCAGCTTTTGTGACACACGCACCCACTAATGTTTGGCAGGTTGATTTTTTATGCAGTTGCGCCTTTGCATTTGAGCCCATGCCACATTTTATAAGACTTTTTGCTTTAATGAAAGACCTCAAAATACTCACACACACACACACACACACACACACACACACACACGCACACACACACACACACACACACACACACACACACACACACACACACACACACACTGTTAACTTAATACAAATACACAAAACTATGACATCCTCATATAATAAAGTTTAACCCTCCTGGTAGAACAATTGCCCTAAATAGCTGCAGACACAGACACTATCTGACTTAAATGTAAGTTTATCCATGCTAAGACACATGTTAGTTTACCTGTGCTCCAACTTATATTAATTGTTTTCTGTTTATTTTTTATCTTTATTCCCCTCCTATATGTGAAAAACAGCTTGTGTGCTTTCAGAAAACATTACAGACTATTAACTTAATCATGCTTTTGTCCAGCCTTTTTCCTCTTTTTGCATTGTAATGCCTACATTTCACAATAGTAAAAAAAAGAGGAACAAAAGAAAAGAAAAAAGAAAAAAAGGAATCTGCCTACTCAAGCATCTTTTGCCAAATACAGTGATAACTCAAAATGTCCCACCATACAACATGAAATTTATGTCATGAAAATTTTTATAGGAATACTGTTAAGAACAGAAACTGTTTTACTTAGTTACCATTTTTCTTCTTCTTCTTCCCTCCCCTTTGTGTCTTTCCAATCAATAATTACATGAATTGAGGCAAATACTTTGCAGTCCCTCACAAGTTTAACAAAGTTTACAAAAGTTCAAAAAAGTTTATTATTTCCATTTTTTTTCTTTTACAACCATATTTCTCAAATGTACTTGTTGATTTGTAATCTCGCATTTTCACTAATTTTCATGTTGCTGATATTCTTCATGTTCATTTCCATCTTCCAACTTCAGATTCCCTTTCAGTCCCAAATTACTCGTCATTCTTCAAGTCAACTCCTGTGATTTTCTATGTCTGTCAAGCATTTTCCTTGGTACATTGGAAAAAGTTTCACTGGCAACCCCCCAGATTCACTATTCTTCCATGCAGGACTAGCTTAGTCCTGCATGGAAGCAGCCGTTTAGGAGCAGCACAGAAGCGTGACAGGCATATTAATGAAGGCACGCTGCCTGAGCTCCTAAACAGACATGGAGTGTGTACGAGTGCAGGGGGTGTGTCTGAGATCAGATTTCTCAGAATATACATGCCCCTGCAAGCAAGACCAGCAGATTAGCAATAAGAATGAGCGAGACCACTCATAGGTGTTCGCATATCCCCAACAACATT
The DNA here is from genome assembly GCF_019279795.1 of Protopterus annectens. Lineage (NCBI taxonomy): Eukaryota > Metazoa > Chordata > Ceratodontiformes > Protopteridae > Protopterus > Protopterus annectens. The sequence continues at coordinate 963,149,951 of NC_056731.1, read as the reverse complement.
CCCCCAAGTTTATAAGAGCAATAGTTAAAATATAAAATATAAACAAGCTAATTTTTTTTTTTATCAAACAGATAAAATTTAACTGTAGGTGCGTGGGTTTGCCCATTGCATAGCTACATTTATTGCAGCTTAAATGGTGCAAGAGGATAAAAATCAAGATATATGCAAATGAAGCAGTACTGCACTAGTGTAATGGGCAGAACATTTGCCTTATGAGCAGACATTCTCGGTTCGAGACTCACTCCAGTACATTCCATTTTCCATGTCAAATCACATTATGAATAATAAGTTTTGTTGCATAACCTACTAAATAACATATATTTGTGAACTGGAGTACTGCATTAAATGCAGATGTGAGGTGTCATTGTCATATTGTTATAAAATCCACAGATAATCACAAGTGCCCCGTACAGTATATGTGCACATGAATCAGGGATACAAATCAAAGGTACAATGTGTAATAAATGATAAGTCCGTAGACTGTCCAAATCCACCACCTTCCAAAGAACCATTTTACATTACTGTCTAAATTAGTGCAGGGATAAGTGGGAGTAAGCACTATTAAGCAAGAGTAAGCATATTTAAGCAGTAGTAAGTGGGTTTAAACCTGTTTGCATGGGGATAATAAATTTGCACACAGGTTAAGCAATATTGAAGCTAACTCTGTGTAAGCATATTTAACTGGAGGTTAGCATTGCTTACCATCACGCAAACCTGCACAAACCCGCTTACAATTTCTTAAAAGTGCCTCAATCACTCTGTAAGCAGCAGCTGCTCTTTTGGCCTGAAACAAAATAAACAGCCTTTGCAGGTCTTAAACCCACAGCCTATATACTATAGTAACAGTAGTTAACCACTAAGCCATCACAGCAGTGCATATGACTGAGGTATCACCAAACAGATCCTCACTATAGGAAAATCAAAGTTAACATGTGAAAGGAATCTATATACACTTAAATGTTGTATAACCAACTACATAACATAAATATGTGAACTGGAATACTGCATTAAGCCCAGATGTGAGGTGCATTGCAATAAAGTGTTGAAATCCCGAAATAAATACAAGGACCCCATACAGTGTACGTACACATGAATCATGGATACCAAACATATATATAACATTTAATGAATAATAAATCAATGCCAAACAGCAAATAGTATGCAAATTAAAAATTAAGCAATGCTAAGCATTGCACAGCCCAGCTTACTATGTGTATGCAATGTGTAGGCCAGCTAAATCAGTTTGCCCATTGTTATACCCCTTTAAGCAATGCCAACCTTAGGGAAGCAGGTTTGCCCATAGCTTAGCATTTTCAAAACCATCCAGTCATGGCAAAGTGTGGGAAATTGGGCCTATTTAAACCCAACAGGCGGGAATACATCTCATAACTGGTTGCAGCTTCTTCCTGTAGACACTATGACTGGTATGGGAGTGGGTGTGTGCTTTTGGGCACAGAGCTAGGGCATCCAGGAGTCCAGAGTCATGACAGGACTTCTTGTTAAAGACCATGACCAGACACTGCTGCAGGGCTAGTACCAGGGTTGCCAATATAAAGCAGTAGCCTGGGACCATCTCACCCGTGACCTCACCAGTGTCACTGGCATACCTCGAACTGATGAGCAGGTCAGGCATCACTATGTCGACCTGAAGCGGAGAAAGAGGGATCTCTTGGATCAGGGGATCCAAGAGGCTAGGAGGACGGGGATGTCCCAGCCATGTGTATCAGTCCACCACCTGTTTTATAATTGCCAGCTCATGTTTATTATGGATAGGTATGGCTAAATATTCCTCTTATGTCTTTCTCAGTGGCAAATGAGTGGGCTCCAAACCAGGAAGCCCATGCCTGTAGATTGCAGTGGTTGCGACGCAAGGCAGGTTAGTAATACTCTTGCATGTACTGTCATAGGAAATAAATCTAAAAGTAGTTGTGTCTTTCGGCTTTTCCCGGTTAGGGGTCGTCACAGCGGAACTCCGATCCGCTAATGATTAGCAGTAGATTTTTACGTGCCGAGTTGCTAGTCCTGACGCACAACATTCAATGAAGGTACACCCATTCACGCATGTATGCACGCAGAAGATGCTCTAGCTAAGAATCGAAGCAAACAGCGTCTTACTGTGAGGCGACAACGCTACTGCAGCACCACCACCACAGTTCAGAAAGTAGTATTAAGTTAATTGCCTGTAAAAAATCTGTATTGTTTAAGGCATGTACTCCATACAGGAGATAATATGGCAGGAAGAGTCTCATATAGGTTATATGTAAATAAAAGCATAATAGCCTGACGATAAAGGTCTAACTGCTGGACTGCATGTGTTTACTCTGGTATCATATGGTAATGCAGAGTTGCAATCTCTTAATAGTACTGTTGTATTAAGCACTGTTACCCACACTGTGCTACACAAATAAAATGTGTAAGAATGTCTGTATATGACTGTTGTAATCACAGGAGGCCATATAGTACAACTAAGAGACTTAGACAGAAAGCAGTGAAAATGCAAACAACATAATCCAAATAGCACACTCAACTGAGACATGAACTGTTGCATTTTTAGCACACACAACCATGGTTCAAATCCTGGGAGTGGTAGTAGGCTGTATGCAGAATCATACCCCACAAAAGTACAGATATGACCAGAATGTCCAGTTAATTGGCCCATATCTGCTGCCTGTCACCCGTCCCCTGGCAAATCAATGGGATGATCCCAGACATTTAGGCAGCAAATAAGAAATATAACTGATTGTCAGACATCTATAAGAACAAATCTGTCACTCTAGCAACTCCCCAAAATGTTATGAGAGTAATAAGCCAAGTATGTTCCCACCTCTACTCCCATGTTGTCAAGCTGTGACCAGAGTGTGTGCAGTAACAGAGTGAGATGTATGTACATAATACTAATATGTAATCTGGTAATATGTGTGGCAACATTCAGGTAGTGCTAACAAACATTACCCTGACAGGTCTCTCAAATACGAAAACTGTGCCTAGAAATAAAAGATTGATATCCTCTACTGGTACTGTTTACTCTGGTATTGTATGGCATTGTTAGTGTTGCAGTTGCTCTGATTAATAAGATATTACTCATCACTGTAACCCACACCATGCTACATAATAAAATTGTCTAGGAAATCCTGTATAAGAGTGTTGTAATTACAAGGTCAGATTGTAAAACCACAGGAGACTTATAGACAGAAATCAGAGAAGAGATACACAGCAATATCTATATAGCACACTCAAATCCTGGGAGTGGTAGTAAGCTGTATGCAGAATCATACCCCACAAGTGTACAGAATTGTCCAGTATGTACAGTTAATTGGCCCATATCTGCTGGCTGTTACCCTGTCCCCCTGGCATATCAGTGTGCTAATCTCTGACATGTAGGCAGCATTTTATGTCATATAACTGACTGTCAGGCCTGTACATATTTGGAAAATGTCAATGAAAACAAACCTGTCATGATACAACTCACCAAAGGTTTAAGAGGCCAATAGTCAAAATATGTCCCAGTTCACCTGCATGTGGTCAAGACATGCCCAGAGTCTATGCAATAAGAGATGGACAGGTATGTGCATAACATCAACCTGGAACCTGGGAATATGTGTAGAAACAGTTAGGTGGTGTTAAGAAACAATACCTCCACAGGTATACTGGGTAAGAGGTGTATACTGCAGGTAAAACTCAGTTCATGTATATAGTTGGTGACAGCCATACCACTGTCCAAACTAAGGCCACAGGGTAGTGTACTAATACCTGTAAGGTACAGATCACAGCACTGACTAGGAAAGTAATGAGAACTACAGGAATATACTAGTTGTTAATTGACATCTTTCTCTCACCCCCACCATATCTGTAACAATAAACTAAATACACAACTCAATCGGTATGTGCTCCATTAAGTCTACTGTTGGGACATATGTCCTAATGTTTGATAAATATTTTAATTCGTTTCTATGCGTGCGCCATGTTGAAATACTCCCACATTGGTGGCAAGCTGCCATCAATGTACCTGCATGCTGTTGTAATGGCCATCGTGGTTCAATATATGCATGTGTTCTGTTTGCTATGCAACTGTTCCATATCTGGTGTTTTGGGTTAATGGGACTATCTATGCATACTGTTATACCTAATCTTGGAATGTGTTATTACTAATATACATATGTTGTAAAACAGAAACACTATAGCATGTTTGGGAAGGCCGGTCCCGAGCGGACCCTACTGTCCCACCTCATCTGGCCATGGCACAGAAACCAGCAAGTCTGGGGCCCACCCCAAGACCTCCTCATCCACTGGTCCTGCACTACCTTCGGGAGGAACTGCCTCAAGGGGATGGGGCTCGACCCCCAGGAGCAGGTGCAGACAGGACACTTTCATCTGTTGCCAGGTCTGGGGAGAGGTGCATAGCAAGCTCTGCAGGGAGTTTGGACATCTGCTCCATCAGTTTAGGACCACATGTTGCAACTAGAGGGTTGGCATTGTCTTCCTACTCAGCCCCCAGCACGGCCACCTTCGGGCTGTGAAGGTGCAGTGGTGACTCCCCATGGATTTGGGACCTCAGTCCCACTGTTTCCACTAGGGGGGTCATGGACTTATGACTACCAAACACCCCTACCATCAAGGTTCCCCCTCTCATGTGTCATATACCATCCCTGTATGCTGTCTTGTCTGTCTTGTCTGTTATCCTACCCAACCTACCTCCCCAATATATACCTACTATCCCTCCCCAACATCCCACTCTCACCTGAAAAAAAAAGGGAGATCTGTTCCCCAAAAAAAATCTTGCCCCATACATAGCTGTCCATTTTGCACATATGTAATCGGTCTAATTGGCTTTACAACAATATTATTGTTGTCCTCACCTCTCTCTCAGGGGTATGAGTGTCCAAATCTGCCTCCAAATCAGTGTATATGCACAGCTGTTACTGTAGAAGTAATGGGCAGCTATGAACCTTTCCTACACCCATCCTGCACATCCCTAGCTATTTTCCCTACTGTCTTTCCCTCTTTCTGACCCCTTTTCACCACTTTCCTATCAACCATTTTTCATTTCTTTTAAAGAAATTAACATGGGAATAAGCTAGACTAAGCACTTTTAAGCAGCAGCAAGTGGGTTTAAGCCTGTTTGTGTGGGGGTAAGCAATGCCTACACAGGTTAAGCAATTGAGAAGCTAAATCAGTATAAAAAACTGTAACCGGAAGTTAGCAGTGCTTACCACCGCACAAATAAACACCGACTCACAACTGCTTAAAAGTGCCTTAATCATTCTGTATCCAACAGCCCTGGTTCTGCCCAGAAACAAAATAAACAGCCTCCGCAAAGCTCCAGCCCAGGACCCTGCACACCATAGCCAAAAGTGATTTATCACTAAGCCATGTGAGAGATACATAACCCTGATGTTTCCAAAAACATATCATCCAGCACAGTCATTCAACAGTACAGGAAATGTATTTATACATGTAGATGTATGCGTGTGTGTGTGTGTGTGTGTGTGTGTGTGTGTATTGATATAGATATATATATATATATATATATATATATATATATATATATATATATATATATATATATGTATATATATATATATATATATATATATATATATATATATATATATATATATATATATATATGTTTATATATATATATATATGTGTGTATATATATATATATATATATATATATATATATATGTTTATATATATGTATGTATGTATATACCGATATATATCTATAGATATAAAAGAGAACATAAATACATATATGACCAAAGGCACCATTAATAGGGGTGAGAGGGCCCAAGCTAACTACGTCTTGTAAGTATTAATATCACCCCCTCTCCCACAGCAAAACAGACCTACCCTGCAATATGATACCAACTGTTGCATGTCCAATACCCAGGACCTGACAGAACATGGGCATAAGACGGTAACAGTAATTCATCCCAACTGTATGATGGCAGGCAGGTAGCAATAACATATCATGAAGTACGGTCTGGCCACCATAAGGAATGTACAATGTGGATGCAATAAACACTCCAAAGATACATATACACACACACACACACACACACACACACACACACACACACACACACACACACACACACACACACATATATATATATATATATATGCAGATACATATAAATATAAATATATATATATATATATGTGTCTGTGTGTCTATGTGTGTGTGTGTATATATATATATATATATATATATATATATATATATATATATATATATATATATATATATATATATATATATATATATATATATATATATATATATATATATATATATATATATATATATATATATATATATATATATATATGTGTGTAACTACACTTACACACAGAGAGATATGTATAAGAAGATAAATATTTAGAGGGTGCACACCATACTGAACAGCCCGTATTCCTACAGTTGCCATCTTATCAATTGGATAGTGTATGAGTCACCCATACAAAAGACAGTTGTTGCCTGAAACATATACCCACAAAGAAGTTTTATTTGTGTACTATTGCAGTTGTATATGCCATGTCATATAGCTGTTTAGACTTTAAAACACATACAAACAGATTAATGCAATGCTCATGCAGATAATTTAATACAGTAATCTGAAAGCATAACATATGTTGCTGTCCAGGCCAAGGCCTTCAAGTAGTACAATAGTAAAGAAAGACTGGGCCACAGGATAACAATCAATCAACAGTAAGTAATGCAGATGTATAGCCCAGCAGCCTCTAACTGTACTCTGTACTCAATCCCTAGGGGGAAAGACTTAAGTTGACACAATGGGATATATCTGTTACATAACAATGTGTAACTGAAAACATCACAATCACACTGACCAACAAAACAGTCTGTATGGCAGTAAGCAGTAGGCCAGCAATGTTCCCAAGGTGAAATGCATGGTAATGTACATCCATATACTTTAAGGCAGCTTCCTACTAATATCCCTCACATGTTGTAACAGCCTAGGTTATCTATGGTGCATAACCCCTCATAGACTGACTTACAGGGGCATATGACACTTTTACATGCATTGACCTCTGGACCACAGAAGAGCACACATGTTTTGTACAGATGAAGCACACATATATATGGACCCTACCCCACAATATGTGTGCGGGCCACAAGTGCACTGGAATGATAGCAGGAATGGAAGCATGACATAATCACAGGTCATTACATAAGAACACCTTACTGCATGTCAGATGGACAAACCCTGGTAGGTAGGTGGAGGAAAGAGGCCGAAACACAGACCCAGATGTGAAATAGTGTTGTCATACACTGAGTAAGTTGCTGGTGTTACAGGATAGTCTGCAACTTACCCATACTCAGGAATATGAAGTCAGAAACACAAATAGATGTAGCCATGTACTGATGCACTCAACGCACACACTACCAGTAATATATCTGACAAAAAACCTATGTGGTGGACAGACAAAACATAACAGGCACACCTCTGGCCATCATGTGGATAGGCACACAGTTGAGAGCTATGCAGACATACTGCATTCTGTGTTAAACTAGTATGTACACACAAACCCTGTAACACTGGTGCTATACAATGCATATAATAACACTACTTACACTCTGTCTGTAGTTCAGGGACCTTATACAAATATGTAGCTGGCTTGAGTCTGCAAGTCCACTTGTAAGAGGTATTGCTACCAGCTGTATGTAACACTGCTGCCCACAAAGGAAGGATGTCCACCATACAGGAAAGGTAAAGGGACCACGTCCACATGATGTAGGGATTAATAGTAGTGGGTTGCCATGAGAGTGGTAAGTGGAAGTGCTACACAGCATGCTGCATGCAGGTAGCAAGTGGAGGACACTGATTGGTTCAGAGGCCATCACCTGATCATGCGCATCACCTACAAATGCCATGCTGCAATCTATTCAAAGTAGCTCAATCCATTTACTGGAGAGAGAAAGAGAGAGAGAGAAAGAGTGAGTGAAAGAAACTAAGAAAGAAAGAAAGAAAGCTAAAGGCCAAGCCAAAGGCAAAGGAAAAAAAAAACAACACAAAACAAAACCTTTCAAGTAAATTATCCAGAACAGACATCATTCCCACAACAGGTATGTGAAGTATATATGCATGTAATTGACTGTAGTACTTTGTCCATAATAATGGGATAGATGATGTGCAATGATTTATATGTGCCATCAGGTGTTGTTGTAATGATGTTCAGCTGAACAACTGCTATGGACAATACAGTCTGTCCCTGTGGGTAGTGGGCCATACCCGTCAACTGTGCAGAACAGCACTGAATGTCAAGATGTAAGCCAACATAGTGTATGTTGTGTAATGGAAAACATGTAAATTACTGTGGCCAATAGCTGGTAGTAGAAGTAATGTCATAATGATGGAAACATAGGTTCCAGAGCCCACCACTTGCAGGACACTCACGTTAACGTATAATGTATAATGCTGAAATGCCATCGTTGTGTAATAGGCTTAACTGCAATTCGTCCCTATATATACTCCCCTAATGTTAGGCTGTGTGCATATGTGGCACCTGTCTGTGTTGTAGCAAGGCAGAACAGTGCAGCTGTGCAAGAAGAAGAGTTAGAGATTGCAGACCTGATGTCTGAATGTACCCCATAGATATATATATATATATATATATATATATATATATATATATATATATATATATATATATATATATATATATATATATATATATATGTGTGTGTGTGTGTGTGTGTGTGTGTGTGGGTGTGTGTGTATATATATATATATATATATATATATATATATATATATATATATATATATATATATATATATATATAGATATATATATATAATGTATGTCTAAAAAAATATAAAAGAACGTTTAATAATGTGAGCGCTTTCGGTAAGGACCTTGCATCACCTTCTTCAGACAAAACCAGAAGCATTGCTGAATCCACGTATTTAAAACAAGTAAATGAACTAATTGATCAATTAAAATCAAATTAGATAATTATTAACTCTTCAAGGGAACAAGTAGTGTTTCTTGAAACATTTAAGTTTGTAAACATAGAAAATTCAAAGTACTCAAGAGTCAAAAAATAAACAATTATCATGCATTATGCAAGTACCACATATAAATACATATAATAAACATTATAAATACACTTGGTAAAACCACAATAAAACCTCATACAAACACTAAAGAAAAATATTGGAAATCTCAAAACCTTTTACAACGTAAAACTTCCATTCTTAAAATTAGAGCATACTAAATGTAATGCTAAATGACCTGTTAAAATCAAGGGTGTTTATGCTTAATAAACCTAAAATGAATGCCTATAGAAATTAACTACATTTTTGAAAACCTGTACAAATGTATAAAACTAAAGATGATGTTGTTAAATGTTATTATAATATAAATTTATATATAAGGGTAATATACTTATATTTAATACATAATACAATGATGATCATCTTTTAAGTGCTAATAACCGTAGAAAACATTTAATAGACAAATATTCGTTCAATCCTGGAAACACATAAGCTCTTGTTCTAATTTGCCACATTAGTTCATCAATTTCAAGTTGGATTTGTCAAGGACCTCCTCTAATATCACTAGGACTGTGTTGTAAAATTGCAAATTTAAAACTATGACCAGGGTGTTCTATGCAATGTTTAGCTAGTGCATTATTGATATATTTTTTAATTATAGTGTAACGATGCTCGTATATGCACTGTCTAAACAAAATCATCTTTAGTAATGCATGATAATTGTTTATTTTTTGACTCTTGAGTACTTTGAATTTTCTATGTTTACAAACTTAAATGTTTCAAGAAGCACTACTTGTTACCTTGTAGAGTTAATAATTATCTAATTTGATTTTAATTGCTCAATTAGTTCATTTATTTGTTTTAAATATGCGGATTCAGCAATGCTTCTGGTTTTGTCTGAAGAAGGTGAGGCAAGGTCCTTGCCGAAAGTGCTCACATTATTAAACGTTCTTTTATATTTTTTTTAGCCGGCTCTTATTGTGTTCTTTTGCCTTTTTAAGAGTTTATTGTTTTTCGTGTTTCTGTTTGTGGTTCATCATATATATATATATATATATATATATATATATATATATATATATAAAAACACATATATACAACTTAATATATATCTGCACGGTTACACTTCATAATCTCAAATTACTGAAAGTTTGAAATTCAGTAACCCGAGACCATGAAGCTGTAAACCAGAATGCTGAAAGTGCATAAGAGCGAACATGAATATCTCAAATCTGCGCTTATGCATTTCTGGTGGTCGCATGTAGTGTTATGGAGCCTGAAATGGCAGTAAGTGAGTGTTTGTGTGCTTTTGTATGTTGCGTGTGTGGGTAAGGGTAGGGAGGTGTAAGTGTGAGTGTGAGTGCTGCATTTGTTGGTGTTTGTGTCTGTCTGATGTGTATTTGTTTGCGAGTGAGTGGAGGATGGCGTTGCTTGAGTGGGTATTTTTTATGTTATGTGCGACCTCGGAGATGGTATATATAAGTAGGGGGGGTGTGAGGAGTGCAGGGGGGCTTGCCCCCTGCTTATATATATTGTATAGGGCTGTGTGGTTTGTGTGCTGTGGGTGAAATGGTGTGTATGTTAAGTGGTGTATGGTGTATGTATGTTCCTGATTGTGATTCGGGATTGAGGTTTTGGTGTTGTGAATGGTTCGACTTCATAGTCTCGGGCTACTGAATTTCGAACTTTCAGTAATCCGAGATTATGAAACAATATATATATATATATATATATATATATATATATATATATATGTGTGTGTGTGTGTGTGTGTGTGTGTGTGTGTGTGTGTGTCTACATATATACAAACACACGCATATGTATATAAATACATGTCCCCTGTATTTACATCATAGTGCTGCAAGCTATGTGTGAGGGAACATCACACATATCAATATATACACACACACACACACACACACACACACACACACACATATATATATATATATATATATATATATATATATATATATATATATATATATATACAGCAGTAAGTGTGTGCAATATGGGTGGTTATGTCACATGTGTATCCCTTGTTGGGACCACATTGCCCTTGTCTGTGAAGGTGGAAATGGGAATTTGGGGAAGGATAGTAGGTATATTTGTGTAGGTGGGTTGGGTTGTTAGACAGAGAGGACAGCCTATAGGGGTGGTATATCACACATATGGTGGGTAAACACCCTGGATGGGGAGTGTCATCTGTGATGTGGAAGTGCCATGAGCCCCAATATGGAAACAATGGGAACAAGGCCCCGACCATTGCCAGTCACAATAGCAGCTTCATGGCCCTGAAGGTGCCTGGGCTGGAGGCTGAGCAGGAGGAGCATGTGGACCCTGTGATTGTGTACTGAGGGCCTCTAGTGCTGTAGCATATCCCTCAAGTCTCTGCAAAGCTTCCTATGTAACAGACCCTGGACCTGAACTCGGGTGACAGGAGCATGTCTGTGTGTTAGTGCAGGACCAGTAGATGAAGAGGCCCCAGGGTGGGTCCCACATGTGATGTGGCCTGGTAACATGGCCAGATACTGTGAGAGAGGTGGTTCTGCTGGCAACTGTTCCCTAAACATACTATTGTGTCACTGTTATAGAACATATGTGGGTCATAATAGTCCACACAATCCTGGATCATGTCCAACAGCATGCATAGATATCCCCAGTAGCACATAATGACAGATGTGCAGCTATCACATAGCAAACATTCCACATGCATGTATGGAACCATAGTGGCCCTTACAATGGCATGCAGGTGACACTGTCCCTAGCAGGCCAGCAATGACAGTGCCCCCACAGGGAGCATGACTACAAATGCACAGCACAAAGCATGGTACAATATGATATATGTCCCAATGGTAGGTAAGCTGCAGCCATACCTACTGAGTTGTGTGAACAGTTTGTTGTCACAGATATGGTGGGGGGGAGACAGAGATGTGTATTAAGAACTATGGTAACCTTGCTGTATGAGTTGCTCAGTTCTGTTTCCATCTTTATGTCTTTCAGGCAAGATGTCACATGGCAGATTACCTGTCTATTCAGCAGATGAAAATGAGGTCATCATCAACCACCTGATACAGCACTACCACGTGCTGTTTGGTAGGACAGCCCATGAGCAGCAGGAGCAGACCGCCCTGTGGAACAATCTAGTCCATAGGGTCAATGATGTTCACTTGCCTAACCACACTTATGAGCAGGTCCGGCATCATTGCAGCAACCTACTTTGCAATGACCGTCTGCATGCTGCTGAATTCTGGGGGGATCATCTTGCAACAGGGGGGGTCATGCCATCCATCCCCCTGACACGTGTTGAGGAGCTCCTCACACGCCTCATGGCACCTGCCCACCCACACACACAACAACTGGTGGAGAGTATAGTGGAGGTGGGAGCTACCCACACACCGGCAGTGGAGCGTGCAGGTCAGGCCACAGGACACATCAGTAGACCACTGTTACGTATCCATCTGCATCGGTACAGGTAGATTGTGCATATGTGAGATGACATATATATATATATATATATATATATATATATATATATATATATATATATATATAGTCTGTTGCTGTGTAGTAGTAATAAACAGATGTGCATAAGCTGTAGTACTGTGGACTTGTACTGTTGGTGTACTGTAATGCTACACCCACCCTGTACCAATGCCACAGATGTGGCTACTGACATCACATCTCTCACTCACTTTTGTAGGTCCCTTTGGTATACCACCAAGGCAGCATCCTGTAGCTGGTGAGTATGGTTTATGTTCATGCTTGCCAATACACCAGTCATGTAATGGCTATGGTATATTCCATGCACACATCTAACACATCTACCCTTAATGCATGCCATACATGTTTACGTATTGTTGCTGTTAACTACACTGCATCACAGTGGTGGCCATGATGGTGTATCTGAAGGGTATGTCAGACACCTGCAATATAACTAACATCCTTTCCTTGCAAAATCTGTCCACAGAGATGAACATAATGGTGGGACAAATGGCCTACAGTAGGGACATGTGTGAAACATCACCCTTATACAGTGCTACAACAGTCTATATACCAGTATTACAATGGCAGCTGTTACAGATCTACACTATGGCATATCATAATACTGCGGTCCACAACCCTTAAAACCTGCAATGTGGGCCCGACATGAGCATTGAGTGTGTAATATGGAATTGTAGGTTAGGGCAGCAAATATGGGGAATACATACATTCACAAACACTGGAAGCATATGTGTGCACACACTCCAGATAAAATATAGTGGAAGCAGCTGTTGAGGTACTGACTGGATGCATTTGTCATGGAAATGCACCTTTCAGCAAGTACACATCCCCAGTGTCACACCATGTATTGGTCTGCTGTCCAAGACATTTGGCCATCAAATGAGCACACTTACCTGCAACAGAGGCAGCCATGGCTTGCACACATCTTACATGACATAGCATGGGCCCCAAACCCAACAGGTAGCACCCATGAGCTGGACATGTAGCCATTGCATATACCATGGCAAACAGTGCAGATAGTCATTTATGCAGTAAGCATGTATGGGACAGAATTATGTAGGAAATAAACAGATAGCCATCCAAGACAGATGAAGTCACATGCAGCAAACTGGTCATGCAGGCTGCTTAGTAACATGCCACAACACTAAGGGGGTTGCAGGAATGTCTAGCAAGTACTGGCTGTGCAGTACCCATGTCAGCAATTGCTTGGACTCTGCAAGTGTGTGACCTATGGGTTAGGGTAATTAGATGTGACAGTTGTACCACAGGAAACATCAGCCAGGCCTCTCTACAGGTAGTGTATGCATAACAGAAGAGGCCCCCAAATGTCATGCATTGCAATGTGTACTGGTATACCATGAACACATTGGAAACCTACAGACAGTATCATGTAAGATACATGTGCTGCACAACCAATGCCTCACCCCACCTCAGGGCCACCATCCCCATCTGTACTGTGCTGGTGCCAGTATACACCTGTATGTTTGCCATTCATTAGCTGGGACTAGGCTGTTACATGTGGTGTTCAGTGTTTGGGATGCTGCAAACTGACACATATGTGTAGGCCATAGTTGTCAAGCATCTGCAAAAAGGCTGAAGGTGAGGAGACGTGTCATCATGCCACACCAGTGCACTGCAGCAGTGCTCCTAAAGATGCTATGAATGGCTGTATCTGCACACAGTCAGGTTCAGGAACTGTGGCAGATGTAACCCTGACCCCACAGCAATAGTGATGGCAGTGTGTGAACTCCAAGGGATGTGCACATGAGTTCACCTTGCAATCATGCAGAGTTGGGGGTACATGTGTAGGGCAGACTGACCATATACTGGCAAATGCAGAAGGCATTTTCTAGTATACCCCTGCCAGCAATAGTGACTGCTGTAGTAGACATAACAGTATGTGCAACAAACCATCATGATTAGGGTGTGCACACATATGCACCCACAAAATGTATGCATCACGGTCAGCATCAGCATAACTAACACATTTGTTAGACACTGCATTTGAATATACAGGACAGAAGTCACATATCAGGCTCATGTAATGTTAACATATGCAGTGATGTGGTCCCATGACATATCAAGGAAGAGGGCATCATATCAGTAAGGGTATGTACACTCCCCATAGCCATGGTAAGGTTTGACGGTTGTCAATGTAATAGTATCATATTGGTCATACATGCATCGCTGATGTTGAGATCTGTAAATCAGACATCAGGCATTCACAAATGACATCTGTCCACATATCATCCCAGGTATGTGTTGGACAAACACATTGGGGCTGTGAGCATTAGAGCAGACATAGCTGACAGAGTAATACAAATTCAGCAATGGTGTGTACTCCTGTGAGTTATGGTTCACAGTACATGGCAGGGTGCAGAACAGGTGCACAGCAATACTGTGTACATGGGTGCAGTGTTTTCCAGAGGAAGGGACATCACCTACTAACACAGCCTATGCATCACACACATGTATACTGTTGCTAGCATGGATTGACTATAGCTGCACTGCATGTTGTTGAGTACCATATGTTATGCATGTTGACAGATGGGTAATGGGAGGTCTGTGTGTAGTATCTTTATGCAACCTCACCTGTAGGTGTATGTGTGTGTGTGGGGGGTTATTTTGCCTGTAAGTGCAATCTGGTGGAGTGGAGGATGGTTGATGCATGTAGGATGTGTGTGTGCATGTGTGCGTGTGTTTGTGTGGGTGTCCATGTATGCACATGGGTGATTCTGGGGTTGTTCATAAATCAGTACTTCCCTTTGGAATCATGCAGTACATGGACATGGACTGACACATGAGACATCAGGATTACTTGTCTAATATGTAATCTCAGGACAGCTGATAGTATAATAAGGTCTGTAGCATGGAACATGCATTGGGAGGGAAACTAGACACCAGGTATACTGTTAAAATTGCAATCAGCAGAAAGGTAATGACTACCCATGTATGCAGCACTACAGATGCATTGGAGAATTACTAGACAACACCAGGGAGTGTATCCATATATTACTGTTGTCCACATAAGTTGATTGAGCAGCAGATCTTGCACTAACTGAGCAATAGTTACATATGACACTCCAGTGCGTGACATTATTGAGTGAACATAGTAGCCCCTAACATATGGGGGCCATACTTACGATGTCCAGACATACCCAGGGTGAACACTGGATAACAGCAGTGAGTCCTAGTAAAACCTACTCCAATCAAGTCAAAGAGGTAATGGAGCAGAAGGTCATGTGGTGTGATCAACTTGTCTAGGCATTTAGAAGAATGATACGTTAATGAGTGGTATTAATGAGGGTATGTTACCAAGAGTGATGCAGGATGGGGAACTTACGTGAATAAACTTGGGACTGTCTGTAACCTCAGGGGCAGGTAGGTATTATGGTGGAATTTTATTTTGTGTGTGTGTGTGTGTGTGTGTGTGTGTGTGTGTGTGTGTGTGTGTGTGTGTGTGTGTGTGTGTGTATGTGTGTGTGTATATGTGTGTACTGTTATGCAATGTCATACAGGTCTTAAAGTGCATTTCTTGTTTTCCCCTCACAGGTGGCAAGGTGGGTCAGGGTCCCTCCTGCATGCAATCTGATGTTGGTGTCCATACAGACACCGAAAATGATGATAGGACTGTTAAGGCTCAGGCGTGGTTGTCAGAGGCTAAAACTGCGCCATCGTTTGATATCACCCTGTTATCCACCCCAACCGCACAAACAGTCACAATGCCTATAGATACCCCATCACCAGTGGCCATAGCAAAGCGACAGTTGGCAGTTGGTGTCAGTGCACAGGAGAGTGTGGTATCTATACCTGCTGTGTATGGACACAGCAGACATAGCCAGATGTCTGACAGGGCACCATATAGGCAGATATACCGAGGTGCTCATGGGAGGGCTGCTGGTCATCATGCCCCTGGCAGAAATGCCACAACTGGTACCACCTGATGCATGTTTCAGACTGTCATGGGGGTGCAGGCACATATGAAACTGTACACCAGACAGGGTCTGAGGCTGCTGAGGGCTGCTTTCTCATCTGTAAGTGACAACATCCATGAACTTGCAGCTGCCCTCTGTGATTATACTGAGGTCATGGATAGATGGTTGGATGAGATGGTCGGCCACACCGATCCTGGATTGCCCATGCTAGAACATGTGGTGGGAGTGGGGTGATGGCCGCGTGGATGTAGACCAGCAACACCAACATCTGGCAGTCGATGTAGATGTGCAAGGACTCCAAGCCGCTCCCTTAGTGGCAGTACCAGTCCCAACATTGCAGGGGTGGTGCTGTCAACACCCAACACAGCAGGCCATGTGCACATGGCCCTGGCCAGTCCAGGAGGAACCTGGTTCCAGTGGACATATGTCATCATCAGGGGAGAGTAGCACATCAAGGCCTGTACCTGGACATGCCCATCGAACCCGTAGCAGGCATAGTCTGCATGTCTATAGTCGGAGGCAGTGAACTGTACACCCTGTCAGTTATTGTCTGCAGCTGTCCAGGAAACACCTGTATAGGGAAGCCACATGGCAGAACTGTGTGCATGCATACCCACACACTATACAAATACACTTAGGGCAACCCCATACCTACACACACCACACCACCACACTCATATCAGCAAATTACACCCCTCACCTGCACACGTGATGTCAAACATATGGCCCACCCTAGGTCTCTGGCAAACCAACAACACAATCTGTGCATATGATAATACCTGTGACACATCCCTGTCATCGATAACATTGATGCAGAGACAGGCTAATATGGTTCTGAAATACATGGTGAGAGTATTACAGTGTACCAATGTACTGCTGTGTAACATGTTTTCAGCAGTAATGTTTAATGCTTACATGTCAGGTAGTGTAGCTGTCTAGCCATGATGAATTATAGCTGTTAATAACACTGAGTGATTGTGATCTCCATAATGTTATCCATTTCTGTCATAGGTGTACATGTGTCAGCAGGAGGATGGTCTGCTGTCATATGTCACAATGGGTATGGCACTGTGGTGACACCATGGCCGTGCCATATCCTAGGTACAGTTGAACTCATGTCACACATCTGTATAACAGTTACTGTCTGTGCCACATGGACAGGTGACCCCCTGGGACATGTATAATCAGCAAACTGAAGTAGATCTCTCCACATTCACATACACTCTTTCTTGGCAACACTGGGACTAGACCCTACCTAGATATGTAGTGCTACTGATGTGTGTGGCTTTAATTACACATACCACAAAGCATATAGGATGAGGTGTGTTGCAGGTTATATGTTACATGCAGAACATCCCCAGGCATGCACAGTATTGTAATGGGGATGTAATGGTTGTATATGGACAATACATAGTGTGACATACCTTCATATACATATTAACAGACACATAACAGGCAGACACACATCCAAGAGAACTGGGCCTATCAATGCTAACTAACTTGTCAGTGTGTCCAATGTGTTACAGGTAGGCTGCAAACAGCACATGCATAACTGGGCTGGATTGTGTTATCAGTTACCTGTATGGTTGATGGTGACAGTAGTCAACATACAGTGGTACATGGGACATGTACTGGGGCTACCATGGTGTAATGACAGTGTACACAGTACCCACACTCCACTGTGGATATTGTACAAACTGGAACCCATGATGATGCTCTGACATACTCAACATCACACATTGACCAGGACTGCAACTTAACATATTGTCCATCCCAACAGTGGCACTACAGGGATATGCCTCTAATGCACATGCCACAGACATAGTAGGGTGATGCATTGTCATGTCGCTCCTATGGGCAGCAACATCACTTTCCATAATACTGTGTGGCAATGCATATTGTAATAGGAGTATGTGGCCTTGGAATGCTGTATCTTACAGATATGCACACATGCACACATAAACACACTTGCCAGAACTCATTGAGTATCCCATGCCTATCAACCCATTTGTACAACAGTGTTGTGCTGGTACTGCAAGGCTCAGGTAGCCTTTAGGGAGAGGAGCGTAACAGGGTATATGTAATGTCTGGTACAGCAGCAGCCACATCTAAAGATGGCAATGGGTGTTGCGGTGGGTGTGTAGGGCCACATGGTATTCCCCACTGCAGGTGTACTAACACACAGACACTGATATCCTCAGTAATGCACATTTACACATTTGTCAGTACTGGGGTGCATCGCTGCAGATGATCATAGGTGTGTACCTGGCAATTGTCCATGGATAGATGGGAAGTGTAGGGGATGTTTCTACAGTGGAATCATGCCACCTGCCATGTGCTAGCAGGCAATCTATCTACAGACACCACTATGGTGACCCTCAGGGTGAGAATGACATGCATCACCCAATCCTATGGCTGCCTCCTGCAAATGGCCCGTGAGGTGACCCCGTTGACATGTATGCAACATCTATTACAAAACATAGTTTGTGGCTGTGTTGGAGATCTGTACCCAAGCATGTTCTGTTGACTGTGGTAGTGTAGTGGAGGCACCTGTGGCATGTGGTGCGTATAGGGTATTGTGTCCTAGTTGTGCCAGTTATAACACAGCTGGGCAGACATGTCAGTGTCCGTCAAGCAGAGGTTGCCTGTACATATCCAAGCTGGATACCTGACATCTGCACATCAGTACAGGGACTGACATACATTAGCTTGCCAACTAGCTATGCAGTAGGATTAATGTGTTGACAGATAGATGTCTGGCACCAATATGTATGCCATTACTACATGTTGGCAGCCCTCACTGATATGTGCTATACAGACAGTAGTCTACAGTTAATTACCACATGTCAGATCATTATCCAGTATGGGATATATATATACTGTGACACAGCTCATACATCAGGAACATGACAGTGAGGACTCAGAGTCCATCTATGCATGCAGGGGTGCTTGTTGCCAGTACTACAATTAGCAATCTACTCTTGCTTGGGAAAGCATTGTCAACAGTAGTAAGGGCATGATACACAACATGCCAGTGTGATGGCACATAACTTGGGATACTTCCATTGAATGTAACACATTCACATGGATAAGAGTTTTGTACAGGTCTTATATACCCAAGTGTCCCAGACATGACACTCACACTCTTTGCTACTGTACTGACAGCACACAGAATGATGTTATGTACATGTTATACTTTTTCTGTGCTCGGTGGATTGCCACCTATATGGTAGCTAGGGGTATATACACCTATTACAGATGTCATTACCCTGCTATGTTATCAGACTGGAATGTGAGCACAGGTTACCAGGGCTGAGTCATGCTTAGCAGGTATCAGCATTGCTGCAATATAACAGCTAAGCAGATTTGCGCATGGGTAAGTGAAGCCTACATGGTGTAAGCGCCTGTACATTTAACCATAGCTTAGCACCACTTAGCTTCTAGAAAACCCACACAAACACACTTAAAGCTGCTCAAAACTGCCTTAACCACTTTGTATCCAACAGCCCTTGTTCTACCCAGCAACAAAATAGACAGCTCTTGCAGGTCTTGAACCCAGGACCCTGTACAATATAGTTACACCAGTTAACCACTATGCCATGACAGCTGTGAAGACAGTTGTTGTATTTCAAATACATCTGTCAGTAGACATATTGACTAGTATTGAACAATCGCTGTGACTTCTACAATTGCATTGTATGTTAGTGACATTACTGTTGCATCACATATGTTATATCTAAATATACACATAGCAGATGCATACAGTGTGATGCATCTGGGAAGGTATACACAACAGTAATGTTTACACATGACAAGGATATGGATATATACATATACATATGTATATATGCATATATACATATATATATATATATATATATATATATATATATATATACATACATATGTATATATGCATATATACATATATATATATATATATATATATATATATATACATACATATATATGTCTACATGTACATGCACATATATATTCATATATATATATTTATATACATCTGTATAGTGCAGCATATATATGGCCATTTATAGATCTGTGTGTATATATATATATATATATATATATATATATATATATATATATATATAGCTATGTACATCATATATATACAGATATACCTATTTATGTCGATTATACCAATATATGTATATATGTATATATGCATATATCTATATAGATATATGGATACATATATATATATATATATATATATATATATATATATATATGTATGTAGATATATATATATCTATATAGATATATGGATACATATATATATATATATATATATATATATATATATATATATATATATATATATATATATATATATATATACATATATATTCACTGTATGTCCAGAACATGGAGTGGAGTCCTACCTCAGCACCAATAGTCTCAACCTCTTAGTGCAAGGGAATGTCATGTATGTATTGCAGGTATATATGTAGACTGTTGCTGTTGTAACAGGGTTGTCTTAACAAACATGTTGTATGTGGGAGGTCACATCTGCTATTGACATGTACGCCATCAGTTACTGACAGACATCCTAATGACATCATAGTACAGTACCACTGATAGCACAGTATTGGTCTTGTGGGCTACAGCAGAGATACGACTAATATATGTGTGGACAGTCAGTCACTCTCTGGTCAATCCAGAGGTATACACAGATCCCCTTCATGTGAGACATGTGGACCAAGCCTGACAATGTGGATGCTAACAGCCATGTACATGGGTATATCATATAAATACTGGACTACATATGCCCACACAGTTTATGCATTCACACATGCCTGTCTGTTCTAACACATAATAACTGGTGGTGCAGAAGTCTAATGGCCACATACTACCCAGTAGTTAGTGACATACATCTGTACAGAATCCCACTGCTTTGTCAGAAATATACAACAGTTATGGTGTCCCAGCAGCAGTATATCTTGCAAATGTCTGGACATAACATCACACTGGGTAATTACCCTAAGCTGCTAGGCATGTAACAAAGCACTGTGCAAACTACAGGCAGACTGCCACAACACTGGCCTATATTTCGTATGGGGGAATACACATGTACCTGCAGGCTCTACAGGCATGTCACAGCACAGAGTAACAGACACCTGTGTGAAAGTGCATACCCACAACCAATGTGAATACAGCCACAGCCACATATGGTACGCAAACTTAATATTACACTATATGGACTGTCTGATCAACATCATCCTCATATGTGCCATTCACACACTAACCTTATATAAACTGGGTCACAGCACAGTGTGGTCCAATGCCTGTCTGTGGTATGGGACATGTGTGTTTTTGGCACTACAAACATATGAGCTGATAAGGTACCATACACTGGAGCAGCATGTAACATCAGATAGAGCAGGACCAAGAACAATAACATTTACCACAGTCTGTACACAGGCCAAGGTACGTATTCACAATACACATACTGTCTACAATCACCATAAGTACACAGACCCCACTACTGTACACACAACCACAGAATGCCCAGGTTATGTGCTCAGAAATAACCCCTACTATACATAACATGTCTAGCAGTCTGATATCTGTCTGGCTTTTATCAGGTATGATGTCAATAAATAATGGTGTACAGAACATATGCACCTCTTACTGCATGACATATGTACAAAGGTTGACAGACTTGTGGGTGGAGCCACAAACACTGGGCCAGTATTGGCATGTTGCTGTGATACCCTCATACATTTACTGTTGTAACAGGGTTTGTTGTGACATATGTCCTATGAGGGATATGAAGACAGTAACTGACATGGCTGTCACCATGTATTGACTGCAATCCTCAGATTACACTTATGCAGTTCTAAGATAAGTGATCTGTGAGTAACAATATAATACTCCAAACACTGCCCAGTCTGCAGATAACCCTACATGTCAGAAGTTCCTCCAATGCATAACACTGTCATGACAGGTATTAAATCATGCAGACCAGCCGTATCCACACAAACCCTGTTGAACCAACATTACTCCAAATGCAGAAGAGCAACACTTACATTCTGTAGTCATGTCTGGTACATCCTCCTCCTGTTTGTTGTCCTGTATCCACAGTGTGTGTTGTTAGAGGCATATTCCAATACCATCTGTGATGCTGTTTGCCAAACACCGACATGAGGTCCTGCTCACAGTGAATGAAAAGGCCCAACACCTACATGATGTTCCTAGGTAAAGGAATGTATTTGCATCCAATTGTTTATGGGAATGTTACCACAGCTGTTCCACATGCAATCAGCTAGTGAGGGACTGCATTTTGTGCAGAGGCCATCAGCTGATCATGAGCATCACTTACAAAACACAAGCTGCTGCCTAAGCAAAGCAGGTGTACTTCTTCACATACACAAGAGAGGGAGTGAGAGAGACAGACAGAGACAAAGTAAGACAGGGAGGGGGTGGGAGAGTAAAACCTAAGCATGTTTATGTCACACACTTACCAGTATGGGGTTTCAAACCCCTGCCTGACTATGCATTGCTATCACGTCTATGCAGTTATTGCATGTACCACAGAGCTTACATGTTAGGGATCTGTCCAAACATTTATCTGATGGTGAGTGACATATGCAACAGTGATAAAGTCGGGATTAGGTAGGTGTAGTACACGTGCCTGTCCACATGAACAGGTGTGAATGTTGACACAGCCACACTCTCTCAGGGACTCGCACACATTAACACAGTTGGTAGCATCAGGATTAGACTTCCTAACTAGCTAGTTTGCCACGATACAGTAATATGCAGGTAGCACATGCACCACAGGGGTTATCAGGATGATATATGGGCAAAGGGTATGTGAAGGTGTCTGACATCAGAAGGCATGCTTCAGTATGCCAATGGGAGGTGTAGTGAGTGTGAATGGCATCAAAATCATTATACTACACACACACACACACACACACACACACACACACACACACACACACACACACACACACACACACACACACGCACACACACACAGAAACACACACACAGGTTGCCAGTATTGACATGTATGGGTGCATTGCTTCACAGGTGTGTAGTGGTTGACTGTGCCAGAAGTCTGTACAAGGCTAGGTAAAGGCATCAGGCCACATGAAAATGATCTGCAGTGTGGTTCAGGGGTGTAGTGTCTGGACTGGCCCACACAGGTGGATATTGTATTCACCATCCAGTCATCTGGGTTACTATTGTGAGTGGCCAATGCTGTGCAATGCTTGCCATGTATGTGTTCTTGTGGACTATAGTCTATGACATGGATGGTGTCTGGGATGTGCACATGTCCCACATGTACGTTCTGTGACATGTGGAAGTGTATCTGGGGTGTCTGGGGCATGTTGTGTACACAGATTGTTATCATCAGATGTGCAATTCCTGACCTCATGTGTTGGGATCTGGCAATGGACACCAGGTTGACCCTGCACCTACTTTGATATCATGACTCTGGTATTCCCTGGTGTCAGTGGCATCTGTCCATACAGGGCATGTGTATAAGGCATGGTATGTCCTTTGTGGGTTACATTTGATGGAACTACAGTTGTTGCATATGTCCAGTGGGGAACATATTGAAGGAGCACTGTATGAACTTATGTGCCTATTGTAGTGATGGGATAGGGTGCCATGCCCTCTGTAGTCCACTGCAATCACACCATGGTTACTATCTGTGGGTAATATGCAGGGAACTACCAACATAGTGGTTGTTGCCTAGCCGAGTGTGTTTGTGTATGAGACATGGGTTGAGAGTGTTCTCTGGGTAATACAAGGGTTGCCTAAATTGTTTGCCAGGCCTTGATATCTCATGTAGGGGTATGGATTGTCAACCCCAGCCTCTCTGCTGTTTGACATCTGTTATCCTTGTAAGGTGGACATTGTGACATATAATAGGCTCATCATATAAGAAATTTGCAAAACTCACTACACAATGAGTCCAGTTGTTACTCACAGCCACCTCCCCACAGGATATGAATGACAAACAAACACACACATGCCAAGTCTCACAGTTGCCATGTCTGGGATTGGAACTCCTACCTAACTAGTACATTACACTACAGCATTACACAGTTATAGCACACACAATGGAGATTACTCCTTCCCCAAAGGTGTATTTCAAAGTGAATGACATCAGCAGGCTAGCAAAAGAAGGGCAATGGAGTTTGTAGTGACTGTGAATGGCCTCATAAGCATTGCTTCCTACATAGACAAACACACACACTTGCCATGTCTAGGAATAGAACTCTTACCTAACTAATATATCACACTATAGCATTACACAGTTATAGGATGTGCCACAGATATTACTGGGCTACTCTTTCCCCAAAGGTGTATTTCAAAGTGAATGACATCAGCAGGCTTGCCAAAGAAGGGTAATGGAGGTTGTAGTGACTGTGACTGGCCTCAAAAGCATTGCTCCCTACACAGACAAACAAACACACACACACACAAACATCCACACTTGCCATGTTTGGGAATAGAACTCCTAACTAAATAGTATAGCACACTATAGCATTAAACAGTTATAGTACGCACTACAGATATTACCGGGCTACTCCGTCCCCAAAGATATATTTCAAAGTGAATGACAACAGCAGGCATGCCAAAGAAGGGCAATGGAGGTTGTAGTGGCTGTAAATGGCCTCAAAAGCATTGCTCCTTACACAGACAAGCAAACATCCATACTTGCTATGTCTGGGAAAGAACTCCTATATAACTAGTATATCACACTACAGCATTACGCAGTTATAGGATGCGCCACAGAGATTACTGGGCTACTTCTTTCCCAAAGGTGTATTTCAAACTGAATGACATCAGCAGGCATGCCAAAGAAGGGCAATGGAAGTTGTAGAGACTGTAAATTGCCTCAGAAGCATTGCTTCCTACACAGACAAGCAAACAACCATAGCTGCTATGTCTGGGAAGAGAACTCCTATTTAACTAGTATATCACACTACAGCATTACGCAGTTATAGGATGCACCACAGAGATTACTGGGCTACTCCTTCCCCAAAGGTGTATTTCAAAGTGAATGACATCAGCAGGCATGCCAAAGAAGGGCAATGGAGGTTGTAGTGACTGTAAATGGCCTCAAAAGCATTGCTCCCTGCACAAGCAAGCAAACACACACACAAACATCCACACTTGCCATGTTTGGGGATAGAACTCTTACCTAACTAGTATATCATACTACATTACATAGTTATAGGATGCACCATAGAGATTACTGGGCTACATTTTCCCCAAAGCTGTATTTCAAAGTGAATGACATCAGCAGGCATGCCAAAGTAGGGCATTTGAAATTGTAGTGAGTGTGATTGGCCTAAGAAGCATTGATCCCTACACAGACAAACACACACACACACACACACACACACACACACACACACACACACACACACACACACAGACACGCACACACACACACACACACACACACACACACACACACACACACACACACACACACACACACACACACACACACACACACACACACACACACACACACAGTTGCCACATCTGTGACTAGAGCTCCTACCTAACTAGTATATTACACTACAGCATTACGCAGTTATAGGACATGCCACAGAGTTTATGGGGCTACTACTGCCCCAAATGTGTATTTCAAGGTGAAGACATCAGCAGGCTTGCCATAGTAGGGCAATGGGGAGTGCAGTGTGTGTGCATGGGCCATAACCCATTCATCTAGAGGCAGACACACCACACTCAGGCACAAACAGGTTTATATTCCACAGGTATGTGTATACAACTGCTAGATGACTACTGACTTGTACAGTCATGTGACACCGTTAGCACTAGCACCACAGACACTATAGTGCTGAGAGATTCCAGAGGCAAATGTCTACAGTGATTGACATTTGCACATCATGTGGTTTTAGCCAATTGAATGTGTGCTGGATGGGACAGGCCTCATGATGTAAGGCTCTTTGTCACTGTCACTCTCTTTCACACATCTATGTATGTGCAATTTTGGCCTATTATAGTGTATTGTCCTTGGATAGATGTGTGTATTCTTATCCAGTGTGTGTGCAAAGCATGACTGATGCATACTGAGGAGTGTATGCACTGATATCTGCGACTGTAAGATAGGTATGGTCCACTGTTGTTGCCAGACATGGGCTTCATTTCTTAGTGTGGGAGCATGCCCAGTATGACCTTCTGTTTTGAATGTGTAAATCCATTCCATGTAGATTGTATTCCAGTGCAGACCTTTGCATTCTACACCTACAGCTAGCATATTGTTTCTGCAGGATATCTGTTGATCGGTTGACAATATGGGGTCAAAATGGGCAAAGGATAGTAGATTACTGTAGGTAATTTTGTCTGTGCTGCTTCTGCTACATGGTCCTAGTGTTAGCAGAGATATTCAGACATATGTACTGTTATATCCTGTGATGTTTTATATCATCAAGTACTGTCAGGTAGACATATTTGCTTGCAGTGATGTCCTGGGGAACACAGGGTGAATGCAACTATGTCCAGTATTGTGGTCAGCAGCCTACATATTCTTGCACAGTCATGCCATTCTGGAGGGGAAGCTGCAGACACTTGCTGCTGGGTCTGTGTAAATGGTTCAGCGCCTTGGTACAGTGGTGGTAGAGGATGCTATGTGTGTACATCCATCGACGTGACAGTATGGCCATACACTGCTGTGGCCATACCTCACAGCTGTACAGATTCACACAGGTTACCCAGAGGCACGGGTCATAATTCTAGACATTACCCCTTCATATTGTGGTTTACAAGCAGGTTTGTAGCCACCCATTCTTGTGTTTGCAGCCAGGGATAGTATGTGCACACAGCTGAGTTTCGGACTTCACACACTCAATGCCGCCCATGCTCCCACCCCCCCCATTATTTTATCCTCTTCCATACATTATGCAAACATTATCTGATATGTTCCCTATAGTTATCACCTCGTCACAGCAGTAATTTGGTGTTGGTCCATAGTTCATGCAGTAGGACATGGTGGACATGTAACTGTGATCTGTCCACATGACCTTGCATTTGGGTTCTGTGGACTGTGTCATGTTGTTAGTTGGGAGCCCATGACATAACATACATTGGCAGTACGGGTGAGACACAGGCCTTTGGCAGAGGACTGTAGGCCATTTGGTAATGTTGCAGGCCAGCTGTAGCAGGCCACTGCATTCTGTCACTCCTACAGTCCCAGATTGTGATACACTATATTCCCCTGGGGTGACAGGGTAGGTGTGTAAGGTGTTCATGCCAATACTTTCTGTCAGTATTGACCCAGTGGTGTGGATGATGGCAGGGTGCTGCTTACATCTAGAGACACACCTGCATGTGACACCTGCTCTGCATGCTGCATTCTTTCGCTATTGCCATACACAGGTGGGGGTCATATTGTACTCATACCCAACAGCAGGGATAAGACCAGAGCGGTACCTGTGGGTGGTGGTGGGGTGATCTGGGTGCATGTGTGCTATGGACACTACTTGCATCTGACTCACAGATATGCATGGGGCATTCTACTTATGCTAGCTTGTGCAGGGACACCAGCTGTTTCTCAATACATCATTCCTATGACTTTTGTGGTCTGCCAGTGTTTGGCTAAACGATATTGGTAATACCTACTACAAGCCAAAATAATGTGCTGCAAACCTGTATGTACAATTCCAAGGGTGTGTCCATTTGACAGTTACATATTGTACACTGTCTGTCTGGGGTACTTCCCCCTGTGTACTGCTTGTATATCTAGGCTGACATTCATGCCATGTCCATCTTTTAAATGGTGACACATATTACTTCCAAACATTTACTATGGCTTACTGCTGGAATGTGTTATACTGGGAAGCATTGTATTTGTCACTGCAGTTGTGAGAACTTGGCCCTGTCACCGGCAGTACTGGGGAATGGCCACCAGGACAAACCTCACCATGCATACATGCTGACCACTCTCACACACTATACAACACACACCAACCTAACACACACAGACCTGCATATTGCACACATGCTACAATCTATCCTGCTACTTTGGCCAGCTCAGGTAATCTGTGCTCCACTGTTATTATACCTACACATACATGTTACTACATTTCTACATAGGATTGGGGAGGGCACACCTTACTGTTGCTACATTTCTACATAGGTTTGGACGGGGCATACCTGACTGTTACTACATTTCTACATAGCATGGGGGGGGGCACACCTGACTATTACTACATTTCTACATAGGACTGGGGGGCACACCTGACTGTTTCTACATGTCTACATAGGATTGGGAGGGCACACGTGACACTTGTACACATTTGCTATGACTGTACTGGTATTTCAGGTACTCCATTTCATTCTGTATTCTAAACTATCATGCTCACTAGAAGCATATCAGTGTACTACAGGTCTTAGGTTTGACTTGACCTACAATTCAGTTTCTGACTTCCTACCCTTCAGAACTAACATCCCACTGCCTGACCTGTTGTAGTCTGTCTGTGTAGGTCTGAGGGTGTGTGTTATCCATAGCCATCAATCAGAGGCCTTAGCACAGCCTTTGTTTGTGTTTGTCTACACCTGTCATGCTGGCTGAGACTGTTGTTGGGTATATGAGCCTCCCTGTCTGGCATGTGTGTGTCCTATGGACACACATGTGGTCCAGCACATTTCCTGCAGTGAGTTTTGTCAGCTTGTCCAGTACTGGCTACTATGGTGACACCAGTATTTGTTACAGATCTCATGCTGCCACTGTAGGTGTCTACTATCTGCTGGCATCCCATTCAGCCACCAAATTCCCTTGCATGCTCACATCCATACCATAGATACAAGTTATAGCACATACTACTCCATTCAGCAATTGGTAGGAGAGTGACTTACCTTGTGGCTGTGCCAGTATTGAGGATGGTGCAGGAGGGCTGACTATGTTGGATGCACATAGTACACACCCTATACATGGTTAAGCACAGGTAGCATTGTGTTTGGCATCCCTTTTTACTGTATGTGCGAGTCAGAGAGCTGTCATTCCCTGGGTCCCTACCGTGTCAGAGAATGAGCTATACATTGCCTCTTTGCCAAGGCCGGGGCATACTGGCCATGCCTCCTTCTGCCTACTGGGGCAGGCTCACATTGTTCTTCCTCTGAGTCACACTGTGCCTGTGCAGGCCTTGGCAATGGTGGGGGACTGAGTGGCCCTGCCCCATGTTGTTCCTGCTGCAGCTGTTTCTGCAGGATCATATTCTGTAGCATGGCACATACGGTGACAATTTGGGTACATGTGGCTGGTGAGTATTGCAAGGCTCCACCAGATGTGTCCAGGCATTGGAACCATGACTTGAGCATCCCAAACACATGCTCTATTATGATTTTGGTCTATGCGTGTGCCTCATTATGGAGTTTTTGTTCGGGTGTGTGTGTGCATTTCTGATGGGTGTCATAATGCCATGGCTCCAGTGCATAACCAGCATCCCCCACTAAGTGACCTTAAGGGATGTCTCCATTGGCAAATCTCTGGAACAGCTGTGTCAGATGCCAGATGTGAGAGTCATGATAGCTTCCAGGGCAGCCAGCACACACATTCATTATAATGCCCTGGGCATCACAAATGACCTGGCAGTTGATGGAGGGGAAGCCCTTGCGGTTGATGTAGACCCTACCCTGTTCACTGGGTGGTGCTTTGATGAATATGTGCGTGCATTCTATAGCGCCCACTACCTCAGGGTATTCTGCTATTTGGTGGAAGAGATGCATACTGCTAGCCAATGCCTCACTGTTGTTGGGGAAATATACGTGCTCACCGGCATGTGCTGACATGGCATCCAGGAACTGGTGGAGTACCCTGGATGCTGATGCCTGTGAGATCCCCATGATATCCCCAGTTGGCCTTTTGAAGGTACCTGTGGCTAGTATTCTTAGGCCTACACATACCGTGGTATCCACTGGGATGGGTTCCCCTCTGTTAGTTCTGTGTGTCAGGTATGGCCGGCATAGCTCAACAATTTGCTGTAGGAGGTCTCTGTCCACCCTATAGCACTCCACTACCTCCTGCTCATGTAGCCTCTGGTAGGTTACCCTGGGTCTGTACACACTTCTCCTTCTCCTCACTGTGGGTTGGTCGACAGCATTCTCATCCTCACCACCCTCAGCCTCTTCCACATGTTCATGTATGATAGCTGCTGCAGCCCCTATCAATTTGTTGCTTTTGTTTGGGAAAATTTCCCCACTTGTGTACACCGGTGGTGTACAGTATGTGGGAAAAAAAAGAGGGTAAGGTGCTTGCATAGTCTATAGTGGTGTGCTGGGCTGGGCTGGTTTGCTGCCTGTGTAATTGGCTGATTCTGATACATTTCACCTGACAGCTATGCTAGTTCTCCTTGATTACCTTCTTACTGCTGTTTTCCCTTCCTATTGCCTTCCTGTTTAAGCCCGGGGGCGCGCTGCACAAAGACAGTGCTCAGATGTGCACAGAGCTGCTATTTCCTAGTTTAGTTTTTTTTTTCTTTAAAACTCAGTGCGTGCCATGCACACCCACTTAGGCAATGTAAAAAGTGTTAGGCAGCCTCAGGCACACCCCCTTGCTTAGCTCTGCTAAGCTATGGGCAAACTCAAGCCACAGGGCTCTAATAAGCTTACAGTATGCCTGACACACCCCCTATGATGTCAGCTAACTTTCAGGCTTACACAACGGTATTCCTGTGCTTACACTGTTGGGTGCTGGCTGGCATTGAGGGGAAATCTGGAATTCAGTATCATTCTTCATTTGCATAGGATTGCCTGCTAATGCATAGTTACAGGTCCCACATTGAGCCTTCCCCCTTAGCAACCACTATTCACTGGCCATGTTTTCTTCTGCCTGCCATTGAATATCATGACAAAATAGTGATGTTGGATACAATGCTTATTTCAAGTGCTTTTTTTTTTATTTTCAACCCGATCCCATTTTCATGCCGCTGCCCTACACTTAAACAGTCAAAATTGTCTAAAAAAAATAAAAGTTATTTTTTTTATTTTGCCAACTGTTTTCCATGCCAATGGCTATATATTTGGCCATTTGCATGCTTTCCACATACTATACACCCTTTATTTGGAGCTGTCATGGCTCCGTTTTGTAGTTTGCAGAAATGCACTTGGTTATGAACCGAGTACATTTCTGCACACTACACTAGTCCTACACGGCCAGCTGACAGCTTCCTGGATTGCAAATTCACCTCGTTTGCATGTTTTTCACCTGCAAATGGGGTCATTTGCATACAGGCGCTGTATCCATGCAGGAATAGTGCAGGAGCGCTCGTGCACATCCCTGGAGCTTATTCCTGGATCGCACGACGACCATATTGCCTCCAGCAGCTCCTGCACTATTCCTGCACGCTGTGCAGAGCTTGCTGAATCTGGGGGATTGTCTCTCTATGAGTTTTCAGAAGAATGAGAAGCAAATGTTCCCTTCTGCCTGATGACTCAAATTTTGTATTACTTCCTTAGTCTGTTCTGCATCAAAAAAAAAAAAACCATCATCCAGGAAAAAATATTCTGAAGACAGTTGGATACAGCAGCTTGAATTTCATATCCACCTATAAACATTCTCTTCTGCGACTGAATAATCATTTTCCACAAACATTCGACTGCCTTTGTCTTTTAATACTTTGCACTTCTGCCACAGTTTTGTCAGGATCAACTCATTCTACTTATAGGAATCCATATTTACAAATATAGGTCTTGGCTGTTTTCTCACAGCCATGTTTGAAGCATATATACAATGGACCCTTTATTTTAACAAACCCTGCTGTGGTATACCAGTCAAGTGGCTTACTTTTGCCTTCATAAAATAAATACAGTCTGTCACTTCCAGTTTCTTCTGGTACAGCAGTAGATCTCAGTTTTCCCAATGAGCTCTGTGTTGTAATGCTACCATGTTTTTGAAACATCTCTTCTTGAGTGCTAACACTTAGCCAGCATTTTCTTCATTTTAACCTCTAATTTTTCCAGTTTTATGAGTTGATCCATTTCCCAACATTATTCTTATCTGAGTTGATAGAATATTTCAACATTTTCTTTATTTTAATCATCTCTGATCAAATTTGACTCATTTTTCCTCTATGTTACCGGAAGCCATGTCTTGCCCCAAAGTGGGAGTTTGAACTTTTTTATGCTGAACAGCTTCAGGATTCTTCCACATCAATGTTTTCTCTTCAACTTTTGAAGCTGATTTTATTTCAGGCTGTCTTATGTTTCTTCTTTGCTGACATTCAGGCAGTATACTTACTAGCCAGTAACTAAATTTATTAAAAGAGTCAGAGTTCCTGGCCCTTAAATTTCAGTTACTTTTCACACTGGGAGAGCTGAAGTTAAGCTATTGATCAATGTGCAGCCATCTTAGAAGTCCTTGGTAGATTGTTCTTATAATTCTAACTGTATTCATAGGTCTTCTAATTCCAGCACTTCATATTTATCAGTGGTAGGAAATAACTGGTTGCCAGCTTATCTGCTCTGTAGATGATCCTGAAGGTGGGTATTGGCACACTGTTGAGGTCTCACTGGTGCAGACTTCTCCTTAGGTCTTCAGATGCCTGTAGAATTTTCAACCCTATAGGTCATATGAAACAGCTCTGCTTCAAGTAAGTTATTTGTAAGAATGGTACTTCAGATAGTGGCTTTAGAGAAGTACTCGGAACCTCCTCAAACTTCAGGATGCTTTGCAGTAATGACAAAGTGACAATAGTGGAGATAAATGATTTTCCACAGAGTGTTACCTTAACAGAGTTGCTTGTATGTAATAGATGTTAGCATGTCATTCTTATAAAACAGTATTTTGACATTTGATGAATGCCTTGTGTTTTACACCTACCTCAGTGAAAAGTTCAGATAAAGTCAGACTTGTTGATTTTGAATATATAATTAGTTGCATTCTCTTCTTACATTTTGCTTTTGAATATGGAATTCCTTGCCTTCTCTACCAGCATCAAGAATTTTGAACTGGCTCATTTAGTTTAACAGATTATAACTTACTTGACGTGTTGATTGCCGACAACAACATGATGGAGATTTAAGTGCTCTGCATACTTTTTCTATCACAACTGGCTGAGGGAGGTTTAGGGATGTTCACAGATTTTCTTGGACAAATTTGGTAGTATCACTTAACTTTGATCTTACATATAACTCAGGCAACATTATTTTTTCTCAGCTTGTGATTTTTTTTTAACTCATCTGTTTTTTTGCTTTAAATGTCTGATGGTGTTTGGTATTTCATGAACCATGTGAATCATTTAAATTATTTGCTGTCTCTTTGAAGGATGTCTTACTATCTCCGACTTAAATATCCACTTTATTCTCAGTCATTGTTGCCTTTAGTTTGAATAAGTCAGTGGGAACATTGTTAATCAGTGGAGGAGGATTGTCTCTTATTTCGAGCGAATGCCATTCCTGCTCACACTGGCATATAGCATATGTTATTATAGATACACCAGCTGCATCTGTAGCTCCAAAATAGTTTTACACACTGCAGGTTTGTGGATGACTTGTCAAGTATCTGCAAATTCAGAATAATTTAATAAAGACTTGCAGTTTATTTAAAACACAAAATCATGATTTCACTGTGTAAAAATTAACATCTGTGCCCCAAGATAGAGATAGTAAAATAATTTGTCTGTTTTTATCTTTTGGATAGCTTTGGCTTACAGAAAACATTTTCCTATAAATTATAATGTTAAAGTAACATAAGTCAGGGTATCTGATTTTAAAATGGAGTCAGGGATGTGATGTTCTAGTGGCAGGTTGTTTGATTGGATAGTGTTAACAGCTTGCAGCTTGATCCAGAAAGTGTTACAGTATTGGAGTATATATATATATATATATATATATATATACATATATATATATATATATATATATATATATATATATATATATACATATATAAAAACAACTGATCACATAAGCAAATAACTAAATAAACAAGTAAATAAAAGCAGCATAATAACCTTTATTCAATTAATTAAGGATGTTTTCTCTAATATGTTAGAAACATACTGACAATGTGCTAAATGAAAAGTTATTCTTTTTTGAACCACCTACTTTTAAATCTGTTTTTTTCGTAGTTGTTAGTTTTTTTAAATGTTAATTTGTCTGATCCAGCCATCTGGTGGAATACTTCTTTTATCATTGCCATACCACATGTTCATAATAACATCTTGTCTGTCAAATGTAGCCGTATTGTTTAATTATCTAAGACAACAGCATACACAGAAGCAGGCATAACAGAAGGATCTGTGCTTACATGAGTTGCCCAGATAAAGTTGTTCACTTTTGTTTTTATGAAATTTTAATATAGAAATATAGTTCCAATGTATCCATTGAAGTGCAGATGGTTTTATTTTATGCCAGACTTCAATGTGAGATTTTAATTTTGGATGCTATTATTTTTTCTATAACTCCTGGGGTTATAACAGGAAAATGAAACATTCATGAAACTGCAGTCCATATGGAGTGCAAAGATGCTGTTCATTCTCCAAAAACTGCTGCCAGACAATATTGCTGGCTCTGTAACAGTACTTAAATTTTCTGTATAACATTTCAGGTTTGGAGATTTCCTCCAGGATTTGATATTCTGCCAAAAAAAGAGTTTTTTTCCTTATTTTTTTCTCATGTTACCCTTAAAACTGTAGTACCAACACATGTACAATAAAACCTCTGTAGGATGTTGAAATTGTTCTTCTGTGGTTTCATGCTCTACCAGAGCAGGTCATTCGTCAAGGCTGAGTACAACTACTCAAGAGGATGTGAAATGCACGACTCATGGGACATCGATGCCCATTACTTGCAATTTTCTTTTTTTCACTTGAAATACCATACTTTATGTTCTAGTCAGCAGTGTCTTGACGTTTTGCATTATAATAATTTTTTTTCTGTCCTGAAAGGACAAGACACTAAAAAAAAAAAAAAAAGTACATAAGCCTGACTTTTAGAATAAGAAGTCAACAATCTGTTGCGGGTATATAATTTCAAGATATGACTAAATAAATGTTGTTAGCCCTTAATCATGCTAGTGAGTTTTTCAATTTTTATTTCTGTTATACAAGTAGTATCTATCAATTCATCTATTAAGTGCAGAGTAAATCATGAAACTGTTGTTAATGATTCATCAAATAGAAGTTTATATGAAAACAACCCTGTAACTGAGTCACTAAAGAAGGAAACATGATCTTACAGGAATCAAACTTCTGTGATATAGGCGATATCAAGAATATACATAATTCTATCAGTGATACTAATCATTATTTAACAATTATTACACTTTTACTTATCCTTGTGAAAAAAGGGATACTATAAGATTAAAGACTTAGTACAACAAGATCCCTTGTTACTAAATCAAAAATCTTTTTATGCTTCTTCAGTTAACTGAGTGGACTGCAATATCTGCAGAGAAAATACGACTGGACAGAGCACTCAGATTATTTACAAGCTGAAAGAACAACTTTTGATCTTTGTTAAGAAAAATGTCAAGGGGCTATACTTATAAAAAGGAAAAGTTTTTTGACCGTGATTATTATCAGACACTAAAATGAAGTGAAATACATTTGCAGCTCACATTAGGCAATGTAAAAACTTACAGTTGTGTTTTAAATTACTTTACTGTACAACCATAAAAAATATTGTTTCCCTTAGTCACAAAAACATTCTTAGACCCAAACACAGCCACTGTAGAATTGGAAATAATTACTCTCAACAAATGGACATCTTTCTCTATGAGGGACTGAGCAGAATAATGACAGGGGAATGGTGCACCTAACAATGAGACTGATAAAAAACACTTGTACATCTTAGAACATTTTTTGTTTAGCACAAAAGGAAAGAAGACTAGTAAAATAAAAGTGGGTGACAAGCAGATCTACGATAGAAATTGTATGGACAAGTCTTCAGTTAATTATAACAGGGCATGATTCTAAAGCTAATGATTTGGAATATTAATGGCCACAGTGATAGAGATAAGTTAAAGTCCTTTAATGTCCAGCTACTAGTGCTGCAGGACCCTCGTCTACATTAATTTAACCATAAGGAAGTAATTCACAAAGTGTACAGAGAAGGATGCCACTCTGAAGTTAGAGGATGAAGAAAAAGAAGCAGAAGGGTATTACTTATTGTTAAAGAAGGAAAACTGTCAGCAAGAAAAGAGCAAGGAAAGTATAGCCGGGGTAATAATTGAAATGGTCCAGGAGAATTGGATGGGCATAAGACTATCATCGTAAGTCTCTATTCACCCCAAAAATAAAACAAGAAGAATTAAAGATGGTACTAACTGAGATAATAGCATTCAGCAGGGGATGTTGATAGCCAATGGGAACTGAAGCTTGATTTCTAAGAGGGATATAAGCACTGGTTCTGGGTCCTGATAGATCTCATCAGAAGGCAGACTTCTGGGTATTTTCATAAAAACTTATGGATCATCAGGTATATTAGAGCAGAATGGACAAAACCCAAAATACACATATTACTCAGTCAAGTTTGGTACCAGATCTAGAAAAGACAGAGTCTATATTACTAAGGAACATGAGTGACCAGAGTTAAAGTGCAACCCAAACCACCTTCAAATAATGCACAAGTTTACTTAGAATTGGCTCCATGACCTCTGACAGCTAGGCTTGGTCACTGGCATTTCCATTTCACTAGATAATGAATAAATGGACGAAGTATTGCACAGATATTATGGGTACATCTTTGGGTGGCATATCTGGTCAATAATAATAACTAGTCAGTGTTTTAAACCAGAAATACTTGTTTGCTCAAGCTGTTCAAAGCTGCAGAGAGACTGGCCTTCTGCCCTGCTGTGATATTGAAAAAAGATAAGTGTTTATTTTCAGGTGTCTTCTGCACTTCTGTTTTACTACATATCTCTGTTATCTGTACAACTGTTTTTTTCCCATCCACCCGCACAGTTGTTGTGGTGGTCTTAAATTTTGGTGGCTTTGAGTTGCCCGCCTCTGGTATAAAATTGATACTGGACAGTCCCCCGAGTTACATTACATCAGCTCATTCTACTGTTTATGGTGAGAACTTAGTAAAGGCTCTCCCCTTTAACAACTGAACCTTGAATTATCTCATTGTCTTCTGTCTCTTCACTTTCTAAAAAAAAAAAAAAAAAAACTGTACCTCTTTCTACTTCATTTTGCTGTTTGCCATATTTGTTACTGCTTGTTGGTAGCCTCACTAAATTGATGACAGTATTCTACTGAATCGCTGCTTTATTAGTGCTGTCTGTTACTGTTGTGATTTGTGAGATATTGTTTTAAAGCAACCCACTGATTATATTTCATTGCTATCTACTACAATTCATTATTGGTTAACTACATTTGACTGCATTTTATTGCTGTTCAACTGTATTTTTTTATACTGCAAGTGCTATTTTTTGACTATAAGTGATTAATCTGTGCTTCATTGTGAGTTTTTTCTTACTGAGTTCTTAACCTTAAAATTGAGTAGCGTAGTCTAAATACAGGTCTGCAGCATTCACAGCTTCAGCTGCATGGTTTAAACCCTTTTTGAGGTACTCCATCTACAAGTTAACTGTTTTTTCTGCAAAAAAACAAAAAAAAAGTTCTAAGCTTGTTTTCCACCTTTCCTGTTACTAGAGTAGTCCAGGAACAGATTTACTGTGTCCAGGACTGTTTTGTAAGTTTCTGAGTTCCCCAGTCCTTTCTGTGTTAGAAGGAAGCCTTCCAGCTACAAGAGCAACAGAAAGGAGAAAGACAGACTTTAAATACCTCCATTTTTATTTTTTCTGATTATACTGCTTTCTGCGATTGATTTAAGTAATTTTTTTTCATTTAACTGCATTTATTTTTACTGTATTTGCTTTCATATTGCTACACACCCAAGTGAGCTAGCTTGCACTGCAAAGTATATTACCAGTGCCAGAAAGTCTGCTCTTCAATTTTTCCCTTAAGATCTTATTAGATCTCTTCGCTCTTGCACTTTACTTAGCTTATTTACCTAGCACTTCATCAGGCTTTTTATAGCAATTATTGTAGCACACATAAGTGCTATCAGCAATAGATGTCCTATAATGAAAGAGCTCCAGTACTTAGTAATGATGATCATCCCTACCGGCATGTCTAAAGGCACGTTTCCTATGCTTTCTCCTATTAACCTGGTTAACTTGGGCATTCTGAGGCAGTGTAGCAACTGCCTCATGTACACAGACAACCCTCTCCTCTTACCTCCCAACACTCAGACATGTGAGAGATGCACTTAAATCTCCAGATTGGAAGCCATGCACTCTCCAGCCAAGACCGGAGTAGCTTATCAAGAGGAGAAGGTCAACACTTGCACCACACCACATGGAACACATAGCCCTCCACAAAACCCACCATCACAGCCCTTACATAAAAATACAAACCACACACCCACCTTCGTGGAGGCTCTCAGTAGAAATCGACCCAAACAGCAGAGACCTCCAAGAAAGAAACACACTTGACCACCAAAACACAGAACAAACCACAAGACACATAGCTCACCTAGACAGTGTG
Organism: Protopterus annectens; assembly: GCF_019279795.1. NCBI lineage: Eukaryota > Metazoa > Chordata > Ceratodontiformes > Protopteridae > Protopterus > Protopterus annectens. The sequence continues at coordinate 963,110,972 of NC_056731.1, read as the reverse complement.
CCCCCGCAACCTAAGCCCCTAAGGCAAAACAGCTTGCCCAATACAATAATCATAGGTGACTCAATAGTGAGGCACACTGATGTCCAACTCACTAGGCTGAATAAGGAGAAAGTAACAGTCAGCTGACTATCAGGTGCCAGAATCTGACACATAACATGTGCACTCAGGTCTCTCCACAACAAGTACAAGTGTGACTCTGTCACTGTCCATGTGGGTGTGAATGACCTGAGACGCACTTCCCTGGACTACATGAAAAGAGATATGGTGGAGCTCTTGGATTATGTGGCCCAGGCAGGTATGACCCTAGCCCTGAGCAGCATCCTACCGTTCCCCAGAATATTACCACAGTACAAAGAGAAAATGATTGACTTCAACAATTGGCTAAGTTTCTGGTGTCATTCTAAGGGGATCCAGTATCTGTCTGCTTGGGATGACATAATTAACAGACCTCGATGCTTTACCAGAGATGGCCTGTATCTGTCACCCCTGGGTATCTGGGTACTGGCTAAGGTTTTTGCCACCCAATATAGTGCCTTTTTAGGCAGTGTTCCAAAGACCAAATTACCACCATAACAGCTATAAATAAATGCAATCTGAGAGTCATGCTGATCAACGCTTGAATTCTAAATCTCAAGATGCACTTGCTCGAAGCACTCCTCAAAATGGAGCACATTGACATTTGTAATAGCGACCTGGTTTAAAGCAGTAGAAAACACCCCTGTGCTACCAGGCTATAACTCATTCCACACCTTTCAGCCCCAGAACATGGAGTGAAGTTCCAAAGGCAGTGGTGTTTCCATATTCATAAAGGATATGCATACCTCCAGACTAGTAGCCCAGCAGATTTGAGATACTCCAGGTACAACTATAGCCCAGCACAGCTCATCTGAGATACTCTAGGTACAACTAACATTGGGTTAGACAGTGATTCAGGTTGTAGCCTGCTATAGATCCCCAACCATGTCCAGGACTCTCACTCCATATTCCTTAGCACCCTGGAAACTATTAAGATCCAACCCAACACTCTCATACTAAGTGACTTCAACTACTCCTCCATTAACTGGGAAAACTACTCATGCACCAAGGCACTGGCCCAACGCTTCCTGGAATTCATCAATTCCAATCCCCTGGACCAACTCATTCTTAACCCCACTAGATGAAGCAACATTCCTGACCTGGTTTTACTAACATGGGCAACCGTTGCTCTACACCAATTGTCAATTCCTCCCTGGTTAGATCTGACCACAAACTAATCACCAATCAACATCTCACCCACACACCCCGCAAAAGTATCCACCATGAAAAACTTCTCCAAAGCTGACTATGGACTCCTAAAAACAGAAGTGGCTAAATTCACAGCACCCATGCCAATGGAAAATAGATGCATGACTGCCAAATCATAAAACAATGCACTGTACAAACACATACATAAACGTATGGAACTAGCCATATCCAACAGAACCAAGACACTCTCTTCCAAAAAAAGGATGCCAATCTGGTGGTCCCCTACCATTAATAAACTCTACAACAGAAGGAAGAAACTGGTGTAGAAAAAGGTGACGTCCCAAGACTGGAAAAATTCCCTTATCTGCCTCAACAAAAAGTTGAGATCTCTCATCAAAACCTCCAAAGCCAGCTATGAAAGCATAATTGTGGCAGACACTGAAAAGAAGCACAAAGCCTTCTATAGTTATATTAAGAATCTCCACGTCAATACCCAGATTTGCTCTGAGTTACTGCACAATGGTACCTCCTATACTGAGCCAACAGGTATTGCCAACATACTGGCTGAGAGATTCAGTGCCAACTTTACCCCGCCCCCACCAAAAGGACCAATCTCAATACAGAAGAATGCCAGGCACCCAGCATTACTGCAGCACATGTTAAAGCTACATTGTCCAAGGCCAAGAATACAGCTTCCATGGGACCTAGCTGTGTTATACATGAATTACAAAGTGAACTGGCACCACATCTGTATGCCCTGTTCACTCACAGGCTCACCTCAGGGTTTGTCCCTACTGAATGGCGCACTGCTACAGTCATCCCTCTCCATAATGGAGGAGTAACTACAGACCCTGGAAATTATCACTCCATTAGCCTGACTAGTCTGATATGTAAGGCTATGAAGTGCATCATCATGGACCTAATTAACAAGGATATAGGGAATCTCCAAACTCTAGGTCTAATGCAATTTGGTTTTGTGAAAGGTAGATCATTCTTGCTCAACTTGGCTGTCTTCTTTGAGTCAGTCCCCAGGGCTGTGGATGAAGGTAAGGCAGTTCATACAGCCTACCTTGATCTGGAAAAGGCCTTTGATACCATTCCTCACTAAGAAATTATTGATAAACTCACCAAACTAGGCATCAATCTATATATCATTAGGTGGGTTGCAAATTGTCTCACAGATAAAACCCACATTGTGAAAGTAGTGGACTCCAAGTCAGTCTGCCAACCAGTCACGAGTGGAGTCCCACAAGGATCGGTCCTGGGTCCTCTCCTGTTTGGCATCTACTTCTCAGAAGTCCAGGCCAACACAGAGAGACTCTGGCTGACCAAGTTCACAGATGACTGCAAGCTGGGAGCTATTATTAACTCCCCAAGTGATGCAAACATCCTACAGAAAGGCCTCACTCTAACCAATGACTGGTGTTGAAACTATGGCCTTAAGCTTAATGCCAAAAAATGCGTTGTCATCCCCTTTGGGAAAAACTCAGTTCCCACTAACTACCACATCGATGGGAGCCCACTGAACACTGAAGGCATTATAAGAGATGTGGGGACGCAGGTTGACAGCAATATCTCCTTCAATCACCACATTGCCACTGTGGTCAGAAAGTCCTCTGATGTGTCACATCGCACTACCAAGGGTTTTCCATCCAGGAAGAAAGAGGTCATCATTTCTCACTACTCTTCCCTCATTAGACCACTCATAGAGTATAATTCCTCATTTGGCATCATCATAGACACCTGCAACAGCTGGAGAATCCACAAAAGTACCTCATGAAGAGGATCCTAGGCCTTAAACACATGTCCTACATGGACAGACTCAAAAAACTCCAGCTATTCTCTGTCTCATATCATCTACTAAGAGGCAATCTCTGTTTGACATACAAAGCCATGTGTGACCCAACTCTGTTAGAAATGCTACATCTAAAGAAATCCCAATCCTCCACACCACATGTAACTTCATTATCACAATCAACAGAACATGCTAGAGGGACGGTTCATAACCCAGAGACTGCCCATGCTCTTTAATAGACTTCCCATACATGTCAAGCAGAGCACCTCAATAGCCCTCTTCAAAAAAAATCTTGATGAGTGGATGGGAAATAGAAAGTTCACCTCAGGAATCACTTCAGTGGCTCTACTTGATAGAAGCACTGGGAATTAACGTCAGGTGGCACGATGCCATGGCACTTCTATGGGCTAGGCTTGTAAAAGCTCCAGGGCCATTAGCCTAGTACACACCTATGAACCTGTGGACTAATGTTGTAGATGAACTTAAGCTCAAAAGTGCAGAGTAAATTTGGCATCTTAGAAATAAGAAGGGTAACTAAGGGTCAAAACAATGCTAGACTGTCAAAAATCAAGGAATTGAATTATTGGTTGGGAACCTTAAACTATCAAGAGCTAGAAGAGCTCTAGAGGTGAGAGATGCATGTAGCTCAAGTGTTGAGTGCCAACTGAAATAGGAAACAAGTAGCAATAAGACAGCAGTATATTTTGAATACATTCTGAAGGCACAAAAGCAGCTTGCAGAAAAACATAATCTGCAGGTGACTGATAGATATGCAACAAAAATTAAAAATACTAAAGTCAGACAAGACCTACAAATCACCATGGAAATCCACATCTCACCCACACCCTCCGTTAAGGTAAGCTCCTTGAAAATCTTCCCCAAGGCTGACTTTGGACTCCTAAAAACAGAGGTGGCTAACTTCACGGCACCCATGCCAATGGAAAATAGCTGCATGACTGCCAAATAATACACCAATGCACTTTATGAACATGTACAAAAATGCATGGAACTAGCCATACCCAACAGAACCAAGATGCTCTCCACCAAAAAAAGAAACCCAGTCTGGTGGTGCAAATTGGCTCATAGAACACACAGTGTGAAAGTAGTGGACTCTAAGTCAGACTGCTGAACAGTCACGAGTGGTGTCCCACAGGGATCGGTCTCGGGTCCTCTCTTGTTCAGCATCTTCTTCTCAGAAGTTCAGGCCAACACAAAGGGACTCTGGCTGACCAAGTTCACAGATGACTGCAAGCTGAGAGCCATTATTAACTCCCCAAGTGATGCAGACATCCTACAGAAAGGCCTCACTGAGACCAATGACCGGTGTCAAAACCATGACCTTAAGCTTAACGCCAAAAAATGTGCCATCATCTCCTTTGGTAAAAACTAATTTCCCACCAATTACCACATTGATGGGAGCCCACTGAAGACTGAAGGCGTTATAAGAGATCTGGGGATGCAGGTTGACAGCACCTCTCCTTCAACCACCACATTGCCACTGTGGCCAGAAAGCCCTTCTATGTGTCACATCTCAATTCCAAGGGTTTTGCATTCAGGAAAAAAGAGTTAATTGTCTCTTTCTACTCTTCACATGTTAGACCAATCACCGAGTATAATGCCCTATTTGGCATGTACCTCACTAGACACCTGCAACAGCTGGACAGGCCACAGAAGTACCTCACAAAGAGGATCCTAGGCATTAAACACATGTCCTAAATAGACAGACTTAAAAGACACCAGCTATTCTCTATCTTATTTTGCCTACTTAGAGGCGATCTATCTCTGCTTGACTTACAAAGCCATGTCTGACTCAGCTCTTTTAGAAATGCTACATCTAAAGAAATCCCAATTCCTCCACACCACATGCTCCAGAGACCTCAACCTCATTACCTCAATCAACAGAACATGCTGGAGGGGCCGGTTCCTCACCCAGAGACTGCCCATGCTCTGGAATAGACTTCCCATACATGTCAAGCAGAGCACCTTGCTGTTTCTCTTCAAAAGAAATCTTGCTGAGTGGATGGGTAATAGAAAGTTCACCCCAGGGATCACTCCAGTGGCTCTATTTGATAGCAGCATTGGGAACTGATATTGGGCAGCATAATGCCAGGGCACTTCTATGAGCTAGGCTTGTAAAGGCTCCAGGGCTATTAGCCTAGTACCACCTATGAACCTATGAAGATGGAAAATTGGATAACAACATGGAGTAGCTATCCAACATTTACTCCAGGGTACTCTGGGCCACCAAACCAAATACAAAAGGTACTGAAAATTTGATTTTTTTCTCCACTGGTCTATCAAAGGTAAAGACAAATAATGATATATCTTTGTTGGATAGATGATGGGCAAGGGGGAACAATAATTCTATTTTGTGATCAGATTAGGCAAGAGGAATGAGTCAATGACTTTAAGGAACTTGTGACCAGATATAGGGTATTTTTAAACTATAATGGTTATTAAACATCCATGACAACATGTTAGGGAAATACAGACATTCTAGATACCCTTAAAAACCAGGCCTAATAAACATTTTTATAGAGACCAGATTCACAGGGAGTACTAATAGGAGTCTGATCAGCAGATTATATGCAACATTGATTAAAGCCTTTATATCTCAGTTACAGAACTACTTCATTGGTGTAAAACCATTACTGATACCCAATTATCAGAGGAGCAGTGGACAGAGATTTGCATGACCCCTATTCTTTTTGCTAAATCTAAGAAATTTAGGATATTTGCATGGAAATACCTTCACAAGTATATCTGCACCCCAAGTAGACTGATAATGATAATTCTGGGAATAATTTCAGTGTGTTGGAAATGCAGTTATAATCTTAGGCAGTATTCAGTAAAGCTTACACAGTCACTTTTGTCCATGTTCATGTGAAATGCACACATGGCTGTGACAAAATTAGAATTCAGTAAGTGCCATGTAGAAGTGTGAACCTCCAAGGACACCAATTAAATACCATGGCATGCTAATCAGCTACACAAGCAGCTGAGTAGCATGCAAATTAAAAAGGGAAACAGGCTGGAGTGATTCAACAATGGAGAAAGCAATTGTGTAGAATCCATGCTGGTGTTCCATCTGCATTTTAAACATTTTAGAATATAGTCACGGTGCTAGTTTACAAGGCATACCTCACACCCTCTTAGAGCAAGAAATCTGGACAAAGCCATCAATAATCTGGGATCAAAGGGGCAGAAATAGCGACAACTTTTAAAATATTGCTCTTACAAACTTAAAAAATTGATAGAACAAGAGGTTTGCAACATCAGCAGTTAACAGCTTTGTGAACCACTCAGTCTCTTACACAATACCTCTCAGCCTTTTAGCACAAAAAATGTGGACACATTTTAAATATTGCTCTTTTTAACTTAGAAAGTTGATAGAATAACAGGATTTGTGTTAGAATGCATTTTTTGAATGTTATAAAGTCTGAAACTCAAATGCCATGTCATTATTTAGGGATTTTAGTCCTTAGATCATCCCAGTGATCTCACCAAAAAAAAAAAACAAACATGTTTATGAGGACCAGAGCAAAAATATTTATTTATTTATTTATTTATTGACATTTGTTAACCGGGTATGTCCAACTGGGCTTGGGGCCCATATTCAGTGGAGACCCGAGGAGAAAATCTCCAATACATGAACAAGTTAATCTATCACATACACAGTAGAAAATGTTAGTACACATGTGATATGTCTACATAGGTCTGGATTTCAATTCTCACTCCAATGCACCTTCAGAAAACAGGATAGGTGCCTTACTCCTCTTTGCCACACAAACAGCTTTGAACCAAATAATTGAAGTAATTCATCTCACAACCAACTGCAACAGAATGTACAATGATATCAAGCCATAAACCATGATGGGAGATTGGCACAATGGTTAAGATATTAACTTTGCAAACACAAGATACAGGGTTTGATTTTCATGTGGTACAAATTGACTAGGCTTAAACCTATGAACCTATTTGTTATTATATTTGGACATAGTGCACTTAGTGATCACACAACCTGTTATGATTAGTGCTTACAGGTATGCAGCTCTGTCTTACCTTTCTGTACTTCCTGGTCATTCATCAGTTATCTGACCAGTACTCTGAGGCATGTAGTCTGCAAGCCATGTCATATCTTCTTCTTTCAGCTACTCCCATTATTTTATTTATTTTATTTTATTTTACATTTGTTAACCAGGCTAGTCCAACTGCATACATGTCCATTTTCAGTGGAGGCCCGTGGAGAAAAGCTCCACTACAACTACTAAAACAAGATAAAACTATGTAAAAATGCAGAAATACAAAAAATATACATTTCAATAAATACATGGATTGATGAACTGCAAGTTGTAAATGCATTAGAGTACAATATGAGGCTAAGAATATGAGGCTTAGCAGGAACAACAAAAAAAAATTCAAGTAAAGAGCTAGTATACGCTATTGCATGTTTGAAAGGAATTGATAAAAAATTTAGATATATGTCAATTTAAAGAAGATGTCACAGAGACACTAATGAAGAGGATATTCCAGAGAGCAAGAATTGAGAAAAAGAACTAAGGGGATGAATGGAACAGATGGCAGGAAGGAAGAATGATTAGCCAAGGTTGTTGCAAGAGCATAGCCAGTGGTTGGAGAGGAAGAGTTTTAGTTTAGCTTTAAATAGTGGGAGTGAAGTAAGGGAAGTTAATAGTCACCACAGCTGATCATCTGTTTCCATTTCTTCCTGTCCTCTGAATCTTGGCATGTCACACCAACCACCTGCATGTCCTCTCTCACCACATCCATAAACCTTATCTTAGACCTTCCCCTTATCCTGTTACCTGGTAGCTTCATCCTTAGCATCTTTTTCCCAATATACTCTGCATCCCTCCCCAGTACTTGTCCAAACAAACGTAATCTTGCATCTCTGGTCTTGTCTCCAAACCTTCCAACCTGGGCTGACCCTCTAATATACTTATTCCTAATCCTGTCCACCCTCATCACACCCAGTGCAAATCTTAACATCTTTAACTCTGCCATGTCCAGCTCTGACTCCTGCCTTTTTGTCAATGTCACTGTTTCCACCCCATATAACATAACTGGCCTCACTACCATCTTCTAGACCTTCCATTTCACTCTTACTGGTACTCGTCTGTCACAAATCACTCCTGACACTCTTCTCCACCCACTCCATCCTGCCTGTACTCTCTTCTTCACCTCTCCTCCACACTCACCATTGCTCTGAACTGTTGATCCCAAGTATTTAAACTCATCCACCTTCACTACCTCTACTCCCTGCATCCTCACCATTCCTCTATCCTCCCTCTCATTCACACACATATATTCTGTCTAAGTCCTGCTGACCTTCATTCCTCTTCTCTTTAGAGCATATCTCCACCTCTCCAGGGTCTCCTCCACCTGTTCCCTACTCTCACTAAAGATCACAATGTCATCTGCAAATATCATAGTCCATGGGGACTCCTGTATGATCTCGTCAGTCAACCTGTCTATCACCATTGCAAATAAGAAAGGGCTCAGAGGTGATCCTTGATGTAATCCCACTTCCACCTTAAATGTATCCGTCACTCCCACTGCAGACCTCACCACTGTCACACTACCCTCATACATATCCTGTACCACTCTTGCACACTTCTCTGACACTCCAGACTCCTCATACAATACCACAACTCCTCTCTAGGCACCCTGTCATATGCTTTCTCTAAGTCCACAAAGACACAATGCATCTCCTTCTGACCTTCTCTGTACTTCTCCATCAACACTCTCAGAGCAAACATCACATCTGTAGTGCTTTTTCCTGGCATTAAACCATACTGCTGATCACTAATCATCACCTCCCTTCTTAACCTAGCTTCCACTACTCTTTCCCATAACATCATGCTATGACTGATCAATTTAATCCCTCTGTAGTTACTACAGCTCTGCACATCACCCTTACTCTTAAAAATTGGTACCATAACACTTTTTGTCCATTCCTCAGGCATCCTCTCACTTTCCAAGATTTCAATAAGCAATCTAGTTAAAAACTCCACGGCCATTTCACCTAACCACCTCCATGCTTCCACAGGTATGTCATCTAGACCAACAGCCTTTCCATTCTTCAACCTCTTCATAGCTATCCTTACTTCCTCCTTGCTAATCCACTGCACTTCACGATTCACTATCCGCACATCATCCAACCTTCTCTCCTCTCATTATCTTCATTCATCAGCCCCTCAAAGTACTCTTTCCATCTGCTCAACACACTCTCCTCACTTGTGAGTACGTTTCCCTCATTATCCTTTATCACTCTTACCTGCTGCACATCTTTACTAGCTCGGTCCCCCTGTCTAGCTATATCATTACCCTTAAAATTTGTGAAGATATTAACTGTCAATAATATGATATGCATTTGATAACAACTGAATGGCAGGTTGGATGGCACAAAGAACCATAGACTGCACTTTTGAGGTGGGTGCAAAAGTGGTTTACTGTTCTGACACAAACAAGGATATGTTGCTCTTGTTACTCTCCATGTCTTGCATCCTGCCTGTCATTTGATCTTGTGACAGTTGTGAAGTCAGAAACTGTAATCTGTATCATTACTTTCTAACTTCTTTTCAATGATTTTCCAGTACAAGCATAGGGTGCTATACTGACGGCATGTAGTGATCACCATTACATTTGAGATATATGACTGCATGAAACTTTGATGCCTGAGGCCTACTACTCACTAATGGACACATATAAGTTGAATAAGTTGCTGCTATTACATGTTATGGTAATGTTTGTAGAATCTCTCACCTTTTTCTTGCTTGCTGTAACAAGTGATGAAATACAAGGATATGCCATACTATTATTAAAGAATACACTGTAGGTTCAGGGCTTACCTTGCAAATGCAGCAGCTGGCACAGTTTTAGTTCAGTGCTGACTCTGTCTGATGCAAGCAGTATATAGCAAATACATGGTGAGGTAAAGTTTGCATGAATTGCCCTGCATCAATTTTACTATATGTATGTGAGTAGTAAAAAGGTATTAGGCATCTAGGTGGTCAGTGAATGTGGTATGTATTGCCTCTTAGCCAAAGCAAAAGCATAATGAGCACACCTACATCTGCCTCCAGCCACAGCAGCTGGAGTTCCCTCTCAGAGTCCTCCTGTGGCTGTGGGTATGGTGGCCTAGGCATTGGTGGGGGGATTTGTGACACTTCCCCTTGCTGATCTTGATGCAGCTGTTTGCACAGGATCAGATTGTGGGACATTGCACATAATCTGAACATTTGTGTACATGCGCATGGATTATACTGCAGTGCTCCATCAGATCCATCTAGGCACTGGAACCATGACTTCAGTAACCCAAGCACACGCTCTATGATGTTTCTGGTTTGTGTGTGTGCCTCATTATAGCGTTCTTCTATGGGTGTATTTGCACTTCTGATGGGCATCATCATCCATGGTTCCAGTGCATAGCCAGCATCCACCAGTAAATGACTTGTGGGATGTCCCCCTAGCAAACACCTGGTACAACTGTGATGTGTCCAGACATTGGAGTCATTATAACTACCAGGGTTGCCAGCACACATATTCAAATAATTCCCTGGGCATTACACATGACTTGGCAGTTGATGGAGTGGTATGCCTTGTGGTTCATGTAGATTCTACCCTGCTCACCAGCTGGTGCCTTAATGTGTACATGAATGCAATCTATGGCACCCAGTACTTCAAGGTAGTGTGCTACTTGGTACAACCTTTGCATATTGTTGGCCTTCTCTTCAGAACTACAGAGAAAGCATATGTGCTCACTGGCATGTATCAGCATAGCATCCAGGAATTGGTGGAGGATCCTGGATGCTGATGCCTGTGACACACCCATCATGTCTCCAGTTGGTCTTTGAAAGGCACCTGTAGCTAATATTCTAAGAGCTATGCATACCTTAGTTTCCCCTGGGATGGGTTCCCCTTGGTTGGCTCTGGGTCTGAATTGAGGAGGTCAGAGCTCACAGAGTTCTTGTATTGTGTTCATATCTACCCTGTAGCACTTTACAATCTCCAGGTCATGTAGCATCTGAAAGGTTACCCTGGCCCTGAACACTCTTCTCCTTCTCTGCCTAGGCCTATTGTCACCAGCACCAGCAGCATTGGCTTCAGCCTGTAGCACATACATATGAAGCAAAGCTTCAGCAGCCCCTAGCATTGTGTCCCTTTAACATTTCCTTCTCTCTACCCCAATGGTATTGAAGCATTCAGGAAAGAAAACAGAATGAAGACTACATGCATGCTTTATAGCTTGTTGAATAGCTCCACAGGGTTGGACTGGAGGACTAACATGCAGTTCAGCTGCTTATGCTGTCATTTGCATCTACAAAATACACACAAAGACATATGCAATCCATTAATAATCTACACCATTATAAAAAGGCAAAGGTGTATCTAGCCAAAATGATGGTGAGGAGAGTTGTATATGTGTGGAAGACTGCAAAAAAGCTTTTCTTCAGGATATATCTGTAAAGAGGAGTACTGAACTTCAGCAGGTATGCTCCCATTTTGTTACCTACATACTACATATGCTGGAATGTATTTAAGAATAGTGTGAAACAAAGACTTTTACACTTTTATCCGTATGCATTAGTTAGAAGTGCACTGATGGCAAGGGCATGTTTGTCATGCCATTTCAGAGGTATACATGATTGCCAATACATGAAAATGGAATGCTGTGTGATAAATATGCACACGTGTCAGGGCCAGGTCCTTTGATAGCACTTTTTAGCATTTCAAAGAGGTTGTGTTAGAAAAATGTGTCATTTTCCTGTTCTTTTGTTGGGGGGGGGCAAGGATGAGTTGCTGCTATGGCACAGACAAGAATGGACTGTTTTCTTTGGGGTGGGCAAAGGTAACTTACTGTTATGGCACATACAAGGATATGTTGCTCTTGCTACTCTCCTTGTTTTGCATCCTGCCTGTTGTTAGCATTTCACATTTTTAGCCTGTTTTATGTTTCGCCATTAGGTAATACTGACTGGCTACCTTTTCTGTTGTATCTGTAAATGGCTATTTTGTAGTGATTTGATACTTATGTGTATTATACTTCTATTGTCTTTTAGGACACCTACAAGTATCTCACTCAGGTGTGTCAATCCAAGGATACCCCCCCCCCCTTCACTGATGCTAAAAATCAAGTCATAGTCGATGGTTTTCAGCAACCTGGTGCTTTTCTCCTGGAAAGGGGGCAGGGAGATATGGCTCATAGGATGTGAATAGGACAGAAGATTGTTCATGATGTCAATGCTATGGGTGGCCATGGCAGAACATATGAACAATTGCACCACTGGGCCACTGGCATGACAACACCTTTAAGGAGGTGAGCAGTTGAAGTGCTCTGTGACCAAATGCTTACCAGGGAGGGCCTGCTAGGGAACGACCACTAGCCTCCAATGAAGTGTTCCTGGCCAGTCTGAGAGATCCAGACAGCTCCTAGGAGAGTGCAGTACAGCATGTCCTCTATGTGGGCACACCACCTTCTGAGATGGCAAGCACATCCCAGGAGGGGCTTCCAGGTAAGCTTTGATATCTCAACAGTGGAATACTGTTGCATAGTAAAGCAATTGAAATGAATAAGTTAATTCTGTATGAACATCTCTTGTTTTTTTTGGGGGGGGGATGAAGATTGCTACAGTTATAAGCTTAGTTTGGAGTTGTCAGCCACATTCTTGTTCAAAGTATTGTAAATGCACATATACAGGGGGAAATTTATTACCCCTGTGTTACTGTTAATTGTGATGATGTTTCTCTTACCTCTTGCTTAACTTCTTCCTGGACTGCCTGGAGTACAATGCAGTATGTCTTCTGCAGATGGTAAGCCAAACATTTGTATCTCAGTAGTGCTGAGCAATTTAAAGAATATTGTAGTTAGTGGTTTTCATTTCAGGCCTGTTGTGTGTATTGTTGCACTGTCTGTAATAGTGTCAGCAGTGTAATTTTGTTATCATATATTGCACAATAGTAGTACAGGTAATAATGTATTCCTGTGTTTCATGCTTTTTATCATATGTGATCATGAGAGGGGAGTATTGGCCCTGTGCCACCTGATGTTAGTGGATCCACAGACTCTGATGATGATGGTTACCAAACTGAGGTGCATTCAGGGTGTGCACAGGTTGGATCTGACACAGAGACTGACATACAGCCATCCCCTACATTTCCGTCTAACACAACCAGAAGGCCTATGCCTACCCAGTCCACTGAGCCCACAGATATTGGACAGGTGGAGGGCATGAACTTTGATCAGGATAGTGTGGCTACTGTGGCCTCAGTGTTAGTTGAGTGTCCATAGTCAAAGTGTGGGTGAGGTGCCATACAGCAGGATTGATAGGAGTGCTCAGTGGAGGCTTGCTGTCCCTCATCCACCTGGTACGGATGTCAACTCCCGTGCCACTCAACGTATATTTAGGGCCATCATGGAGGGACAGCCATGTTCCCATAGGTGCTCCAGACAAATTCTCAGGAGTGTAGATGAGGCACATTCTGACGTGTGACTGCCATTACCATGTTGCAGATTCACTGGATTGGATGAATGACACATTGAAATGAGGGGTGTCTGTGATGTACCGAGTGTTGTCCGTCATGGAATGAGCAGTGTCTGTGATAGACTGTCTGCTGGGAGGAAAAAGGCATCCTCATGGGCATAGGTCAGCCACATCATCTGCTGTAAGCCAATGTGGCTGTGATGATCATGCTTCCATAGTGGCAGTAGTTCCACTTTTCCATCAGTGAATCTGCTGTCTACACCCAGAAGTGGCAGGCTATGGGGTCATGGTCCTGGGCATCCCCATGTAGTGAGCTTATCCAGTAGACATCAGTCACATTCACGTAGTAGCACTCCATCTGACCATGGGCATGGACATGCTAGTGCAACTCCTGCCAGAGCAAGTTCTCATGGTCGGGATGACAAAGATTAACTGCCACCTCTACCATGCAAGGCTCACACTTGTCTGACAGACCAAGATGTAGAGCTACCACAAAGCTTGGCTGTGTTCATGCAGACACTCGCACAACAATTTCACCTGGAGGACCCCTACAGACACACACACACACACACACACACACACACACACACACACACACACACACACACACACACACACACACACACACACACACACACACAATGCTTACTCAGTTTGTATCACTGGGCATTTGTTGTTTTATTCCAGTGTTTGTCTTTTTCTCCTTCTGTGTCAACCTAGGCTTCCTGCTCTCCACATAACATCCTGAGCAAGTGAGGATAACTGTATCTTATCACTATTTTCTATCTTTAGGATTCAGATATACAAAAGCTGTGTCTGATGCTCAGAGTGCATAGCTAATTTAGTGCTTAATATATCTGCATTTATGTTGTTGAACTGGTCATTGTACCTTTGACTTATATTGGCCTTGGAAAATTTGTCCGTTTTGATAGCATCTAATGCTAACAACGTTATAGTGAATGCTCTGGTAAGGGTTTTGATATCAGAAACCGCAATGTGTATCATTACTTTCTAACTTTTCTTTTTAATTAATTTCCAGGGCAAACATATGATACACATCATAAGTGATGCCATGTTCAAATCTTAGGACTGTATGACAGCACTGTAGTCAAACCTCATCAGAACAGTAATACAGTTCCAACACATTAGCCACATGAACAAAATGAAGGCCCTGTCACTGTACTGTGTATCATATAGACTGCTGAGAGGTGACTTGAAGCTGGCCTACAGAGCAGTCTAGAACCCTGTCTTAATGGAACTGCTGCCCCACCACAAATCACATGGGGCAAGACTCACTCAGTATAGGGACCTTAACCTAGCTTGTGACATCAAAAGGACATGCTGGAGAGACAGATATGTCTTCCAGAGATTGCCATTCCTATGGAACCAACTTACAACTGACGTGAAACTGAGATCCTCAATTACTCTATTTAAGTGTAACTTAGACAACTGGATGGGAAAGCATAGATTTACCTGGGGCTTCACCTACGTCACTCTTAGACAGGGTCAACCAGTGATGATCATGGATTCACAAATATGGACTACATATCTTGGTTTATAAGGGAACAATGGTACTACTTGTGTAGGCTTGACAAGGGCCTAGGGCCATTAGCCTAGTAGCCTCCTATGAAGCTAGGGTAATTATGGTAGTAGCCTTGTATAAACCTATAAAGCTATAAACCTATGCAGGCCTGCCAACATCTTGTCATACACATGGGATGCTGATGTCATGTACTATTATAAGTTCAGTCACATTCTTGCAAACGGTGCACTTGTGCCATGGTGCTTGCGTTAAGTACTGGGTTCTATAGTCTGTGTACTCAGATACATAGGGGTTTTATTCTCACTGCACTCAAGTGTATGTGTGTGTGTATGTGTGTGTGTGTGTGTGTGTGTGTGTGTGTGTGTGTGTGTGTGTGTGTGTGTGTGTGTGTGTGTATGTGTGTGTGTTTGTGTGTGTGTGTGTGTGTGTGTGTGTGTGTGTGTGTGTGTGTGTGTGTGTGTGTGTGTGTGTGCATGTGTGTTTATGTGTGCTCTTGCTTGACATTATACAGAGATGTTCACCACAGCATTTAGGACATTGTTATTACTATATTCTCAATGGACATTGCTGATTTTATCAGCTATATAAAATGTTTGAATATGTGGTCATCCCACCATGGCATGGTCAGACACTGGCTTGGAGCCAGGCAGATGTCACCTCCTCCTATACTGGACAGATTACAGTGACATAACTTTTAATTTATCCACATACATCATGCCATGGTTTGTAGGCCCTGTGTTATCTTACTGAGAAAGCCCTGTGGGCTCTACAGCTCTGCATGTGTCTGTAGGGATACATGCAAAAGAGAGCATTATACTCTATTAGTGCTGTAATGCCGTTTAACTCCAGTGGATTCTTGCAATCCTAAGAGATCAATATGATGGCATGACTTTTGACATCCCAACATAGGTTTTCAATAGCAGTCTGGACACTTGGTGGTCAGAATATAGATTGCTTTCTAAATGTGTTCCCATTGCTTGCATCACTGGGTTTCTGCATAGCAGAACTGTTGTCAATGCTGTGATTAACATGGAACTCCACTTTTCAGACAGACAACATTACAAGCACACATTTCTATATTTATTTGTACATCTTGTGCCTTTGTCACCATTCAGTTGTTTGTGTTAGCTCCTCCTGTACTATGCTATCACCATTGGTGGACTCAATGATTGCATGCAATATGCAAGAATCAACAAACTTGATAAGCCAAAGGCCATATACATTAACCTGAATTGTTGAGAAATAAATTTCAAACAGTAAAGAGCCAAGCACAGTTCCCTGGGGTTTGGCAGTGTTGACAGCTCTACTGGTACAGGTTGATTCACCAACTTTCACATGATGTGCTCTGACAGTGAGCAAATTGTTTACCCATCAACTGATGTAAGGTTTAATCCCCAGCTTGGGGGGGGTTTCTTAATGATACCTGCATGTGTGATTGCGTCAAAACTCTAGGACAGATCACAATAGGTAGTATGTGCTGTTTTACCTTCCGCTAACCCTATCACACATAATTAATGTGCTGTGACAAGATCACAGATCAACAATGGCTTGACTCAGCACATACACCTTTCTGATATGGTGAAATACACAGTTCAACACACCATCCACATAGCCTATGTTCCCTTACAAGGGTGTACATCAACATGCATCCACCTGCATTGATGTGACAGTCACAACACCTGATGCATGCATGTACAGAGACAGAGACATCCTGACTCTCCTCAACAGTGAGGTAGACCAACATGTCATCAAGGATCTCTTCTACATATATACTAGTAATATTCCAGATGTATACAACAGACCAGACCTGTGTGAGTTGTTACTGCTACGTTATGTCTCTTACATTTAATAGATTTCCTCAAAGAGGTCATTGAGGGCATTCATGATGACAACAGTATCATCTGGTGGAACTTGAACAGTTGAAGGCATTTGACAAAATGTCACACTGTGACATTGAATCAGCAATATCACATGTGGCCATAACCAGCTATATCACTAAATGGTTAGACCTGTGTGTGATATATGTGACATCTCACTATGTTGAAATGTGTGTACAGTACATCAGGGGTGTCTGCTAGGCCCTTGTGTGCCCCTTAGTTAAGTGATGAACATTACAGATGACATATACATTTTGTGTTAAAACAACTTCCTGAAGGACTACAGCTTGTGGCCAAATATTGACTACAACTGTGATAATAGTTTAATACACACAGTATCAACACATAGCAGAAACTACTGATACAGCCAATGACAACACCTCCATTAATGAGACACATGAAGGGATGTGTTGATTCAGGAAAAATACACACCACTCACGTATATGTGAAGATCACACTCTATAATCAGACCAATTGGTATGTGACTTGTGTCCTGGGGAAGATAGCAAGTGGTACATCGACCAGCATGTGGTCACAATACTGACTGCTCCTTTGGCTGTAATGCAAGTTCTGTGTTTGTGAAGGACATGCACATCACAGGGCATACTAACATCATGGTTCCCAGCCTTCATCACACTAATAACTGTGTACAATGTACCCTTCTTCATGTACCTCCCTACACATCTTTCAGTGATGTATAACTGAAGTGTACCACCTTTGTCACAGTGCACTGTCACACAGCTTATTGCTCATACCTAGGTATTCTTTCTGTGGAATATACATGACTGTCTGATGGTGCAGAACACCACTCAAGTTGTTACACCAGATGCATGTGTGCTACCTGTTCTGCTTATGCACACACTGCATACATAGGTGTTTGACAACATAAATGTCATGTATAGCATTTGTGACAGTGTGAATTGTGCCAATGATATATGCCATGCACGCAAGTAAACTAGCCAGTAGTGCCCATGCTATGACATACAAGTATAGCAGTGTCCCTCCTAACATGTCCTGCAGATATTACAGTACCAGGAGAGTGTACATGGTTACCCTCATAGAATGTGGATGTATCATACTAGTTGTCTAATGTGTGTACAGACTGATTTGTTATCACTCAACATCACATATGTTATGTCAGAGGCTTGGGATTAGTGGTGGTATTATTCAGATATTGTCTATGACTGTGGCTGGTTCTTGTAATGTTTGCTATGATGCTTTACCTCTGGCCAGCATGCTGAAGATCCCTGTTGAGAGTGCACTCATATTCAGGTACATCAGTTTGCACAGCTTCTCAGTATGCACCCTACCTCAGTTGTATGTCAGATCCCTGATAGATGTCCTCTGTATTCTTCATGTAAGGATGCATATCTCACACACACCCTCCCCATTGTTATGTCACCTTGTGTGTCAGTCAGAAACAACACATATTCACTGTACATTCCATACTGTACCATACACATATGTGCTTGATGTTGCTATAACCATCTTCCATTGACATGCCCTCCTCTGCTGTACATGCAGGAGTTTCACCTGTACTCTTTCCCTGTGTTCATTCCTACAATTCCTCTGTGTATCCCTATTCAATACACACACTTCCCCTGAGTGATCATTTTACATGGCAGTCCCATGTCCTGTTATAGGTCATTAACACAGCTTCAGTACAGAATGTCAGGAATGTGATATCACAGTACTCTGCACTGTACGTAGACTGTCCTGTACTATGTATGGACCATATACTTCACATTCATATCTCTCAAATGTCCACATATTCCCAGGATGTCCAGATGTTTTCCTTATTAAATGTGTGGCTTTCTGCCATATCACTTGGATGATTTCTGGACTGCTTTGACTCACTATTACAGACATTTGGGTGCATACCTCTCAACTGTCCTGATCTGTGGAGAATGTCCAGTTTTTGTCTCATATTTGTAATCTTTTTCTTATAACATGTTGTTTTCCTGGGAAATCATTGGCATATCATTGCAGAGTGCAGTCAGTAACTGATGACTGACATTTGACTTTCAAACTTCATGCTCTTTAGAAAGATCAAGTTTGTACATGGAATATTAACAATCTGCCTTTATTTCTGGTCCCTTGCCTTCCCCCAATTTTATGGCTTTGTCCACATTTCTTGCTCTAAGATGTTCAGCGTGTTACATTCAAACACATTCCCATGTGACATTTATTGTCATATATGTCCCTATTACTGTTTATCTGTCCTCACATTAAGTTGGCCTCTGTGCAGATATATTGCACTAACAGAATGACAGCAATTTGTGCAGCCATACCTCTCCACTGTATAGATTTCTTCCGAATGTTCAGACATTGCCTCATACTTTTGGTTCTATTTCTCATACAATTGTGTTTTTCTGGCAAATCACTGGTAAATTATTGAGGATTGAAGTCAGAAAATAGTGAAAGACATTTCAGTCTTAGACTTCATACCCTTCTAAAAATCATGAGAATGTGAAACCTGTCATTCGGTTAGCTTTCTAAGTTTGTAAGAGCAATATTTAATGTGTGTCCCTAAAATACCTGTTCAGATGTTTGACTCTTATTTTTTTAGCCTGTTCCTCATACAATTTATGGTTTTCTGACAAATCACTAGTATGATCTGAAGATTAAAGTCATTAAATAATGACATGCCTTTGAGTTTCAGACTTTATGTCCTTCAGAAATTGCATGCTAATACAAATTCTGTTATTCTAGCAACTTTCTAAGCATATAAGAGCAATAATTAATATGTGTCCCTATTTCTGGGCCTTTGTCCCAACATTATGCCATGCTTTGTCCATATTTCTTGTGCCAAGAGGTTGAGAGGTTTAGTCTCTAGTTGTCATCCTCTTTGTCCCCATATTATTTATGGCTTTTGTCCATTTTTCTTGCTCTCGTCTGAAATGTATAGCCCTGGTGATCATTGTGGAATTCAATGCAAATCCACGGACTGTATGTGCCAATCTTGTATCAAGTTGACTTGGATTATCAGTATTATCTCTCTGTTCCTCTGCTCCATCCACTCTTTCTAGACTCAGTCTCTTTTGACTGGCCCCCTTGTTCTGCTCCATAACTGATGTTATATCGCCCTCTCCACAGGGCCTCACTGGATGTTTCGGTAGATTAGGGTTAATTTTCAGAAAATTACCCTGAGACTTAGGGGGTTTTGGATATGCTACACCATCCTTACAAGCCTTGATGTTTCTTTGTATTTTTTTTTACTTTAGTTGAGGTAATCTTTGTTATATAGTGGTCAATACTAGTATATGACCTTTCATATTGAAATCTATACCTTGGGAAATAAACATCAGTTTTTATCTCTTCATCTAAAATGGATAATTCCTTATTCAACTCATTAATAGTCTCTTGATAATGTACACTAATTAGGTTTAACAATTCATTCCCATGTCTATCAAACAGG
Source organism: Protopterus annectens (assembly GCF_019279795.1). NCBI lineage: Eukaryota > Metazoa > Chordata > Ceratodontiformes > Protopteridae > Protopterus > Protopterus annectens. The sequence continues at coordinate 963,090,613 of NC_056731.1, read as the reverse complement.
GCTATCAAATCCTGGTGGAATTTAGAACCTTTCTCTAGCCCTGTTGGGTATTGCCAGGATGGGAGGCCTTTAGGGACTATGTGTGCTTGCCTACATTCATTGAAATATGCCACCTCGAGTTGTAATTTTCTACTTTTAAGTAGTTTTTGATCAAATACATGTAATTTAGTAGGCAGACTCACATTTTCGTGTTCAATAACTTCATTACTAGCTTGGTCGTTTTCGAATCCAAAATGGAACGACCTATTAAGCCATTCATTTAAATTAAAATTTACATACCTTCCTTTTGGGCCATCCTAGATGTAGTTCTGTTTTTGTGCTAAACCAAGTGCACCTGGGGGGCTCATACAACCATTTACTAAATTCTTCATATTCCCTTCTCGTTCTTGCGTCAACAAATGAGTTGTAAGGTTAGATAGAACCTCTGATTCATTAATAATTCCATTAGGTGAAGTCATACCCAAAGATCCAGTTAAAGACATCTGCAAGGAGCATGTTTGTGGAGTATTAAGTCCATTTAATAATAAAGTACTCTGCGAAAGACATTCCACACGTTGCGTTAAGTTTTCCACTTTCTCAGTGAGAAGGTTGATTAAAATAGTTAAATCTCCTGGCTCTGGCATAGTCCCTGCTGGTGATAAAGCGGTGGACATAAAAACACCAAAGAAATAAACTTTCAAAAGCCTGCTATTATTACAGTCTCAGTGTATGAATTTTTTATTATGTTAATAGAGAATTGCAAATGCACCTTAGTTAGCTGTGATCTATACCTTTAAGGAGCTAAAGGGAGAGCAAGGGGCATGGTTAAGTGTTTCAATGCTGGTATTTAAACTCACTTGTAATGGTGTGAATGTTTTGCTTGTCTGAAGAAGTTAGTGCAAGGTACTAACGAAAAGCTTTTACAGTGGCTTAATAAAATTTGTTGTTTTACATGTTTTTTACGTTTTGGACTGGCCTGAGTCGAGTTCTTGGCTTTTGAATTAGCGGTGGTTTTCGCTAGTATGGTACCACTGTATCCTAGATTACAAAAATATGTTCCTCCCACCGGGGTAAAATGGCTGTACACTATGCACAGGGATTGTACTTTGTTATATTGCTATGTTTGGTCAGCAAATAAAGCTATTTTATGAAAAAAAAAGAGAAATCCTATTATAGACAAGTGACCATAAAGTAGAAAGAAGAAAAGAGGTACTAGTATTAGTTTCAAATATATCACATTTAAACTAAAACACTGCAACTAGAATTTCAATTATTGTGTTACATGGCCATGCATTTTAGTCATGGTTACTGCAATGCAACTTTCTGTGAGGAGAAGGGTGAGGAGAAAGGACTTCTACTGAAGTAGATTAGTAAGGAAGTGACCTTAAAATCATTAGGTCTGCTGAGCGAGGATCATACCTCCGATTTCATCTTGATGAGATTCTAAGCTTATGATACCAATGGAGGCTTCTGCCATAATTACCAAATAGTGTCTTATCAGAACAGACACGTATAGGAATGTATACATGTATGTATAAATGTATGTATGTATGTATTTATTTATGCATCTATTTATCTATTTAGTTAGTATAGACTGAGGTACTTATTCAGGTTAACTGTTTTAAAGCTCAGCTCAGGAAAAGCAAATAGAATGAAATTATAGATAAAGGAGTAATTTAGAGTACATATAAATAGTGCAAATACAATATTAATCATGCAAAAACATTATAACAGCATTGTAAAAGTCTGTTTAACACAGTGGGAATTTATTTAATACAATATCCAGCATGCAGAAACATTGCATCATATTAGAAGTTAGCCATTCATTCACATTCATTTCAAAACAGATAACCTTATTTAAAGTAGTTCAAATAAAACACATTTGCAGTACATGTGCCATCTTCTTCTACAGTCCATTTTGTTCTATTAACTGTGAAAAATGTTTTAATCTCGACATAAAGTTGGTAACAGACATTTTTATTGATATATTAAATATTACCTTTACTTCAGCAAAGGCTGAACAATGGAGGGAGATAATGTAATAGGGAGAAAAAGTCAACAAGCTGTGCTCATTTAGCACTGAACTTTTATTTCGCAATTTTATATTTCCTGGCATTCGTGTAAAACTATTAATACATGTTAAATTAATGCTACCTAAACGATGGATAAGCATTTAATAACTGAGGTACTTCCTTATAGGTATATTCCAAACATTCCAGCTCTCGGACATGCCAGTTAAAGCTTATATATATATATATATATATATATATATATATATATATATATATATATATATATATATATATATATATATATATTTATTTCTTATGGAAACCCTCACATTTTCAGATGGCTGGAGGTACGAGTTGCTTTTAATGATGCTTTTTTACCTATGAGTAATAGTGTAGAATGCAACGTTTATCAGTAATAGCCATATTACTTCATCAGAGAAAGGCCATTGACTGAAAATGTTTTGTGGGATAGACAAAATACTTATCAAGGATTAGATCACACAATCCTTAAAATATTAATTTGTACTGGGAAAGTCTATGTTACCCTCAAAATAGCAGCAACAATATAATGCTGTTTGCATTGTCATGCCTCTGAGATTTTGGATTATAGTTAAAAATACATGAAGTAGCACAACAGAGTCAAAAACTACCTGCAATGACTCATTTAAAAAGCAGCGACTGGGATAAGAAAGTATTGCAAAGTAACTGAATCTGTGGTTGAATCACATTAACATTTTCTGTTTCTTTATTCTAGTAGTTTCTCCCATTTTGGGCCATAGTCAGAGCAATAAGAGATTTTCCAAATAGCACTGCTATTATTTCTGTAGGAGTAGTGTTTGAGATATGTTATAAAATGGGTCTATATTATATCACCGAATGCTTAAAAAAGAATGATGAATAATCGACCCTATGTAAGCGAAAGCTTACAATCTCGAAAGCTCAGAACAGCGATTTTTTCCAAGGGAAAAAAATCGCTGCTTCAAAAAAAAAATTGAAAGAATACATAAAGTTGGGGGCTTCGTCCCCCACATCCCCCAGCATCTAATAGGAACCCTATAGAACATAGGGATACATCCTCTATGAATTTGAATATATGATTATTTTTCAAAAACTCATTTTTCAGCATCCACAACTCACATTATTTACAACAGGTTTTGGCAAATGAAAAACAAAAAAAAAAAGTAATTTTTCTTGTGGAGGTCAAACCCTGTCACTGCTGGAGTCTCCTGATAGTATTCATAGACATGTTCAGAGTGACAGAAGAATGCAAGGGTCACAGAGCAGTGACACACTTTACTGTAAGCTACATCTGAATATCAAAATGGTGACAGTCTGTGGGTCTTAACAGCTAGTTGTACTTGGATGTAGAAACTGGAAAAAATATCAAAAGCCACAGTAGAGCCCAGCAAGAAGTGAGTTGGACAGCAAGTTAGTGCCTACACATTGGATTGTACTGATATTATAAGATTAGGAGACAACAGGTATTGGGAGTTGTTACATTTTGGCAAGTGTTACACAATAATTACTTATAGTACAGGTTAAGCATCTACTTTCTAGTGTCCATAATTGTCCAGACAGTTATTGGTTATATAAAGTGGGAGGAAAAGCAAATATAGTGCAGTAGGAAGTTGGTGGGAGGGGGGGTAAATCAGGTATAGAAATACACAGCGGAGAAGCATAAAGGAAGAACAGTTGGGGAAGCAGAGAACATTTTTCTAGGAATGTGTACCTCATTTTTTATATCTGGGGACAAAAGGGGATATATGAAAGGTGTCAGAGAAACACAGGGAGGAATGGTAAGGAATGGTTCCACTCTGGAACATGCAAGTGAACACAAAATAGAACAGACAAATGTGTGGATATGCACTCACTATGAAAGTGAGATAGATGCTTGTAGAGATACACAGAGATGGGGAGGAGGGGATATTGCACAACGGGAGAGATATGGCACAGAAGATTGTGGATGCATCTGTGTGAAGAGTATGCTGGAGTCTGGGGCATGTGCTAGCTGAAGTTGGCCTATATGGATGCCACTTTGACCCATAACATGGTTTGACATATCCAAACTCTCTTCTTGTGGGCCAGTGGCAGGGGTCTGTCAGTCATAGACATCTCATATGTGTTTTAGAAGATGCATGATAATGGTGACCCGCTTTATGTAGAACTGATAACCTCCTCCTATATCACTTGTTACACCAGCATTTTGACAGCAGCAAGCCTTGAAAACAGGTTACCTGCCTATGAGAGGTTGAAACCCCCATAAAAAGTACTTCCTACCCTCTCACCCATATCCATGGCTGACTGGCCCAGGCATGATATGCAACAAAGAAAACACAATGGGAAGTGGAAAATTAATTAATGTAGTATATTACTGTTACAATTATTACAATATAACTGAGCAGGGAACACAAAAACTAACTATCATGTTCTAAAAGTCTCAGCTGCCTCCTGCAGTAGCAGCCAGCATGCTGGCCTTACTCTTTGCCTGTGCTGAACATAAAATGATAAAACAGCCTTCACAGACATTTATGGTGAGATGCAGACATCAGACTGAAACTACAGGCATGCATGAATGTACATGGCAGTGAAAGCCTAGAAATGTACCCAGAGCATCACAAATAAGCTGTAACTCACTTGCACATTCATGACAGTTAAAGATTAAAATGTGGCCACAACCTGATGAGTACCCCTCAGCATCACATAGTATAGTGCCCAGAGGTTCACAAATAAATAACCATGCCTCATCTCCCAGTATGCATCAGTGCTATAGCATAGAGGTAAGTAACAGATACAGTGCATATATATTCACCTACCCAGTGTGTCTTGGCATTTGTAAGAAAAGGTATTGTGGTATCCTTTATTAGTAACACTACTCTGACTGACTGAAAGAAAAACGTTTGAAAGCACAATTTGAAAACAGTACCAGTAATAAATATTGACTATTGCTATTTGGGGTGTCACTGCTTAACCACTGTTTGAGATCTTTAGGGTGGAGATGCTGCAGGTTACCTAACCAATATCTACATTACACATAGGCACAGGGGATATTAGTGATCTCAGTGAGAATCTCATTCAAGTCAAACCAGGTATCTACCCTATAAAATGTCCTAAACAGCTCTCTGAACTGGCTATGAAAGAGAAAGAATGAGATCTTGCTTTCCTTAGCACATTAGGAAGACAATGGCATCATTACCACAGGCAGCCATCACTGCAAATATCATGTAAAAGAAAATGGTAACCTATAATTAATATGGAAAATGTGATTTTTGAATTGTGAGAATTATATTCTAGCACAGATGTAAAGCATATTTATCTGCTGGCTACAAGCACTTACATTTTACATGCCATATTTGCAGTGTGCAGGGGATCCTAGCTATACACCATGTCATCCGTGCACTGCACTGAAATATAATGATTCATAGATATAGCTGAAACACAGCCTCACTTAAATATGGCCATGCAAAATTACATACTGCAGATGTGCTGCCTTTTCAACTGCCAAACAAGTGACACAGAAACATACACAGGCACATAGACATGCACACTATGTACAAACACAGAAAAAACATCAGCAGTATCACCACTAATAAAGAAGTTTAAAGCAAGTTTATGGCAGCAGAACAGCATAATTTAAATATATAGCTAGGAAGAGAGACAGTACTTTGTAGTATTTTTGCAAGACACATTTCACAATTATGTGAGTATTTGCCTTGGAGCACTACAATTGTGCATAGGCTTATCTGCACTATGGGTACTGGCAATGTATAGCAGGATAAATGTATAAAAAAGATCCAACCACGAATGAAGGCAGAATGACCTTTATAATAAAAAGTACAAGCACTTTCATCTGGACAAGACTTCTTCACATACAAAATACACACAGGTGCTAAAGAAATGTATAATGCCTCACAATGAAGTCAATTAAGCGTTTAAAGAAACACACACATATAAAATATAAAAAATATATATGCAATAATAAATTATTTGATACACTAATAATAAATACATTGGACTAACAACCAGAAACAGAAGTAAAAAAACATCTAGTTCTGCAATATGATTCATGTTAAACTCTGGCTGCTTTTGCTAGTAATACTGGTTTGATACTAATATATTCATTTAGACCAGGAGCAATCTGTGCCCTCAGCCTAAGTTGCCATTTGAGTTCTTTATTTAATAAAATATTTTTACAATCTCCCCCTCTGACATTGTCTCTAACAACTTCAATAATGCCAAATTTAAAACCAGAAAAGGAAGCACATATCTCCGAATGTTTAAAAAGTGCACTACTTTCCTTGGCTGTCCTAATGTCATATGTGTGTTCATATATTCTGTCTCTGAGTGCCCTCTCAGTTTTTCCAACATAAAATGCAGGGCACCCACCACAAACATCTTAGTTCTGCAGTTGCCCCTGCAGAATCTCACAAAACTGTTAAGCCCATTCTTTAGTCTAACATTTGCATTACTAATAATATAGGAACATTGGCTGCAACTACCACAAGGAACAGTGTTTTTATTATTAAAGTGTCTTACGTTGGTATCAAAATAGTCAAATACTTTTTTGAAATTCCTTCCAGTCCTGAATGTAAATATAGGTTTTGGTCCTACCGCCTACCCTTCACCCTGTTTTATTGCTATATGAAAAAATAGTTATGGATGAAATTTATGAAGCCTTTTATAGGCATAAATCAAATTGTGGTTTAACCAATTTAAGACATGATGAAATTCAATTACTACATCAACTACAAGGGCAAAATGAACTGCGTATTTATGCAACCTGACAAGGGAGGGGGTGTTGTTTTGTTTGACACCGAGGAATATTACAATTCTATTACTAACATTTTGATGGATTGTACTACTTATTGTCCCATTTCAATAAATGAAATCAACATAGCTTACTGGAGAATTGATTCTATTTTAGAAGAATATCTATTAGAAAACAAGATTGATATTAAAACACACAGATTTCTGAGACAAAATAATTCTATAATTCCCACTTTTTTTGGACTACCCAAAGTCCATAAATCTATTTTACCTATTGTCTCTGCCAGAAATTCCAAAACACATCCATTAGCGATCATCATATCAAAGAAATTTTGATGAAATACATCTTTTAAAGGATTCGGGATTTTCTTAATAAATTAACCCCAGATTTGTGGGTGACCATTGATGTAAAGAATTTATTTACTTGTATTCCCCGTGAACTGGGTTTTGAGTATTTTAGTGAAAGTATTCACAGACACTCTTCCCTAGATAAGAATAAAATTCCATTAATTTTGGAACTTTTGGAAATTGTCTTAGACAACAACTATATTAGTTTCCAAGGTGAATATTTCCAACAGACCAGTGGGTCTTGCTGGAATGGAAGAGGCAGTCCTTTTCAAGACAACATTAAAATCTATCTTAGAATCCTTGACGACATTTTTATTTTGAGGAAAGGAACTACAGAAATGCTTACCTTGTTTATGGATTACTTGAACAACAGTACCAGTTTTTTGGCTTTTACAAATACTTGGCATCCTGACACTATTAACTATTTGGACATTACTATTGTTAAAACCAATAAGAATTTTAAATCCAAGATTTACCGTAAATATACCTGGTGCAATAGTTATTTGCACTTTGATAGCTATCACCCTACATTTCAGAAGAAAAGCCTTGTAAAAGGACAGGCAGTCAGGATTGCTAGGATGACTTCAGATTTCGATGATTTGAAGAATGAATTTCTTTTTCTAGGTAACAAGTTCATTGAAAGGAATTATCCTTTAGACATGGTTTGTGATATATTGGCTAAGGTTTATGGTGAATGGGGCAAAAGATATAAGCCTCTGTTAGGTCAACCCTTTGTGGTTTTAGGATCCCAGGGTGGAGATGTCAAAGACTTTAGGGGGTCTTATGTTACAGAGTTTACTACATTTTCTGACATTTTTACCAACATTATTAGTTCTAACTGGTGTATGTTAAAAAGTAACAAAGATCTTTTTGAGGAGGTAGGACCAAAACCTATATTTACATTCAGGACTGGAAGGAATTTCAAAAGAAGACACTTTAATAATAAAAACACTGTTCCTTGTGGTAGTTGCAGCCAATGTTCCTATATTATTAGTGATGCAAATGTTAGACTAAAGAATGGGCTTAACAGTTTTGTGAGATTCTGCAGGGGCAACTGCAGAACTAAGATGTTGGTTTACTTGGCGATCTGTGGTGGGTGCCCTGCATTTTATGTTGGAAAAACTGAGAGGGCACTCAGAGACAGACTATATGAACACACACATATGACATTAGGACAGCCAAGGAAAGTAGTGCACTTTTTAAACATTCGGAGATATGTGCTTCCTTTTCTGGTTATAAATTTGGCATTATTGAAGTTGTTAGAAACAATGTCAGAGGGGGAGATTGTAAAAATATTTTATTAAATAAAGAACTCAAATGGCAACTTAGGCTGAGGGCACAGATTGCTCCTGGTCTAAATGAATATATTAGTATCAAACCAGTATTACTAGCAAAAGCAGCCAGAGTTTAACATGAATCATAGTGCAGAACTAGATGTTTTTTTACTTCTCTTTCTGGTTGTTAGTCCAGTGTATTTATTATTAGTGTATCAAATAATTTATTATTGCATATATATTTTTTATTTTTTATATGTGTGTGTTTCTTTAAAAGCTTAATTGACTTCATTGTGAGGCATTATACATTTCTGTAGCACCTGTGTGTATTTTGTATCTGAAGAAGTCTTGTCCAGACGAAAGCACTTGTACTTTTTATTATAAAGGTCGTTCTGCCTTCATTCGTGGTTGGATCTTTTTTATACATTTATTGTGTTTGGTGCTTTGTTTCAGTGAAATGTATAGCAGGATACCAGCACTTCATCTGTACATAACATATGTAGCAGCATATGTACACTGCATTTATGGGAAAGCATCTCACTACCATGTCTGCCTATCCCTACACTATCCTATGTCTCAAAAACAGACATGTTGTGTGCTTATGCTATGGAAACACCTGAAGTGTTCCTCTCTGTGAGTAAACCAGGCATCATAACCTGATTGTCTACTGTCAACCTGTAACTATGTAGGTAGCTCTTACCCTTGTTATCTGTGTAACTTGCCCTTCTATGTATGTGCACATGGATCCTATAGGCGTCTGTTTGGTAGCCACCCAGTTAGCTTGAGGCACATGTCTGTCACTAACAATGGTCTGATATATCATTAGAGTCCCTCAGTGTTCACAAACCATAATATCACTGGTATCAGCTATGTTTCTATCCATGTCCACATCTGTTATGCTGAGGATACATATAACAACCTGGTGTTTGCAACTGATAGCCTGCTTTCTCTATCAGTCACTTGCCTACATCTATGTCACTTGAGTCTGTAAGTGCCATCAAGTCCTGAAGAGGGAGTGGATGGCAGAGTATGGTTTCCTTGACTCATTTTCCAACAGGACCTGAGGACTCATGGACAGCCTATGTTGGCGGGGAATGTCATCTGCTGCTATGGGACCACATCAAGCAGGCATCAGCATGTGACATCATTGTTGGTGGTGGGTTGAACTGCACAAACCATCAATGTCCAAGAAGTATTTCTGAAATGAACAGGTAGGCTAATATGAAGGAACACAGTGAACCACTTCAACCACATCCCACTCACAGCTTAACTCATGATGAGGAGTTTCTTCTGTCACTGTATGAAGGTGATGAAGGCATCGATTTACCTTTACAAAGCTGAATCACAGTGGTGCGATTGCTCATATGAGCGAATCATAACCACAAAAATGGAAACAGCTACAGTTTAAAATTTTCGAAAATCAGCAAATCAAAAAGCAGATTTGCTGATTTTTGAACATTAATGTCAAAAAAAATCTAATGAAGTGTAAAGCAGGGGGGCAAGTCCCCCTGCACCCCCCACTTTAATATTCTAACTCCAAGATTCCACTACAGTGGGGAAAGGGACCATTTTCCAATCCCCACTATAGTGCAATCCACCCCAAAATGTTGAATGTGCAATGAGCGAATGTCACTGTGCATTCGCTCATTGCACATTCAAACCTTTTTCCATTCGTTGTTTGCAAACTTTGCAAACTACCTTTTGGACAATTGCTGTTTTCCCTTGTGCAATATGCAGACATGAAGGTAAAATGAAGGCAACGAATTAAGGGACATGCTGCACCTCAAAAAATCCAAATCCCATAGAGCTACATGCTCGAGAGACTTGAACCTCAGCACTGAAATAAATAGGACATGCTGGAGGGACAGATTCATAACCCAGAGGCTCCCTTCACTCTGGAATAAAATCTCAGTCCAGGTTAGGCAGAGTCCCTCATTGACTCTCTTCAAGAGGAATCTTGATGAGTGGATGGGAGATCATAGGTTTACTATCACTTCTGTGTCACTGTTAGACAGAGGCACAGTATACTAACCTCGAAAAAGGGCATAGCAAAATTAATTTCAAATGGGTGGCGAAAGCCAAACATACTCTGGCTAGGCTTATAAATGCCCTAGGGCAGATAGCCTAGTATGAACCTATAGGTATTTTGGCTGGAGGAACAGACACAGGTATGGGGAGTGAACAATTTTCATATGCCACAAAAGGATGAATAGCAGGAGAACAGCTATAGTGAATATATATACAGCAGCACTGCACACTAACAGTAAAAACAGGTCACCTATATTAGTGCTTATATTTTTCATAGGTCCATCAGGTGTGCAGGCACATAAGAATGGCAGTTGAGGAGTGTATCTATTCTATATGTGCCTACACCTTATCACTGCTGCCATGTTAAACACAGTGTCTCACATGTTGCAAGAGTGTTCAGATTCACTCTGTTCTTTTTTATTCATATATTCACAGATAAGACCACTGCTTTGTCGAGACCTGTACTACCTGAGTCAGGAATATACAATGATGTCAGCACTTATGCAGGATCTGACAATAATGCCGAGATGCAGACTAAGTTGCAGTCAGCTGACATACAGATGCATCTGTCTCCCTCTATGGCAATCCTGTACACACCAATTCTTGTGAAGACACAGCTACAGGCAGCATAACCTCTGCATTCACCATCCCTGTCAGGGGGTACCACATGACTGAGAGCACCAGTACTGCTCACACTGTGGTACCAGCAAGAGAAGGAAGCATAGTACATTGTAGCAAGTAGTATAAGATTTTTTTTGTAGAACTGAAGCATTTATCGCTCCATGTGTGCCAAAAACTGTAGTGGTTGCAGCAGTTTCAGAAGAAAGATTTTTTTTTCTCCTCCACTTAAAGCTGAGGGTGAGAGGACATCAGATTGGAGGATGGCATCAGATACTAAACTAACCAACTACACCTCTGGTGAAGATAAATGGCTTTTGCAGAAGCAGAAGGAAGATGGAAGTGGAGAGAGAACTGCTGGAGGATATGCAAAGCAAGAACATCAGATTGGAGGATGGCATCAGATACTATACTAACCAACTACACCTCTGGTGAAGATGAATGGCTTTTGCAGAAGCAGAAGGAAGATGGAAGTGGAGAGAGAACTGCTGGAGGATATGCAAAGCAAGGAGATGGAAATATCTGAAAATGGAGATTCTGAAAATGTTGTTTCACTAGTAGGTGTTACAAATACCATAAAGGTAGATGCTCCACAGTCTAAAATTTTTGTTCTTCCAGAAGGTTATCTATAGAATGTTGTTTTACAGAAAATGGTAGAAGGAAAAACGACCAAGGAATGAAGTTACTTTATTTTGGTTAGAGGCAGTACAGAAATGCTTTCCTGCTACAATGATCAATTACAGACACAAATCATATGCAGTGCGTACTGGTGAAGAGTTGGAAGTATTTTCAGATGCACAAGGAGAACACAGAATCCAGGAAGTTGCTACAAAATAGCAATAAAAGAGGCAGGTTACAGGAAGAAATGGTGCTGCAGACAGAAGGGATAGTACAATGCACTCTTCAGAAGAGTGCAAATAGAGAAAAGAGACAAACCTTAGTGAAAAGTTATAGCAGAATTGGGAGATCTATTAACAAGTGAGTTGTTTGGGTTCACTAGTGGTTAACTTGACTTGGTGTCAGCATGGTTGCCAGAACCATAGAGCCAGGGTGAAGGGGAGCCCCCTACCACACACTTCTACAGCTGCAAGACCTATCAGAAAAAAAAATTAAGTGGATTTTTCACGCTAATGTTGATTTGTGCGTGGAAGTTTAACTAAATTAGCTGTTCTTGTTCTCTTATTGCTCTGTGTTACAGGGCTTATGCTGCCATTGTTCTGTTGGTGCTGCCAGAGTCGTGCCAGTAAGGAGAGTTTTGTTCTTTTATTTGCAGGAGTTATGCTGCTCGTGTGTGTGTGTGTGTGTGTGTGTGTGTGTGTGTGTGTGTGTGTGTGTGTGTGTGTGTGTGTGTGTGTGTGAAAATGCCGCAGTTAGGTATACCTGGTAGTTAGTGTTACTCAGGCTCAAACAAGAGCCTGGATTCTCTACCCATAACATTACTGGTGATTCAGGGAGTTGAGTCCATAACTCTCAACTGTCCAGATTTTCACAGAATATTTGATTCATACTTTTGGTCTGTTCCTCTCAAAATGTGTGGTTTTCTGGCAAATCAGTAAGAACTGAATTCACTAAATAATGATAGCTCTTTAAGTTTCAGTCTTCCTATCTTTCAGGAAACCTATGGAAACACAAAACACTTTATTTTAGCAGCTTTCTAAAATTATACAAGCAATATTTAAAACGTGTCCTTGGTTTTGGGCCTTTGCCCCCCCCAAAAAAAATAAATGTTGGCTTTTTCCAGATTTCTTGTGCTGTGAATTTGATAAATTTAGTTGAGTGTCAAGTGGATTTTACAAGGAGCTGAGAGCTTCAAGGGAAGAGATGTTTAGTGCTACTTATGCTGAGCTGCTTGCATTGTAAGTAGCACAACAGGAAATATACTTGCTTTTGATGCAGAAGGCTGTGGGTTCTACTCTCACAGCATGCAGATGGATCACTGATACTGTGCTGTGTTGTACTTTAAAAGGAGTGGATGTTGCAGTCCTATAAATGTTCCCCTTTGGAGGAGTTACCTAATAACTGTTTCTGTTATCAGTCTGCCATCCATTTCCCATTGCAAAATTACTAGCTTATCATTTTTTTAATGTAGTATAGGCAATTTATTCTTCAAGGGCAACAGGCACTTTATTTGTAGATGAAACAATGAAATATAAAGTTGTTTGCTAGCAACAACTTTTTCATTAGTTACTGATCCCTTTAATATGACATTATTTAGATGACTTACTTCTGCAGAGATTTTGCATATTTACTGATACTGGTGGATTATAATGACAGAAGTCTGAGTGGCATTTTATGGTTACAATTTTCTGAAATGGATAGTTTTGTCATTATTGGTTCATACATTTTGTTTCATTGCTTACTAGAAGACTGTTACAAACTACAAATTTATAACACATTCTAACAAGTGGTGCTGTACTATACAAGGAATACAATTTAATACAATCAGGTTAATACAACCAGGAATGTGAATCAAAGAATTCATACATGTATCCTTGCTCACAGGATGCAGGAGATCAAAATAGGGGAAGAGACCAGTCACTAATGAAGTCCCCCAGGGTTCGGTGCTGAGACTTTTTCTGTTTGGCATATACATCTCAACAGTAGAAGTAAATACCAAAGGGATTTGGCCAAATAAGTTTGAGATGACTGCAAGCTAGGAGCAGTTATTGAATACCCAAATGACTTAGCCATCATGCAGGAAGGTTTGTCTCAAGCAATAACTGGTGCCAAAATCACAAATTGAAAATAACTCCAAGAAATACATTAACGTATCCTTTGGGAAGTCATCTACTCCAGGGAATTACCAAATTGACAATGCCCCCTGAGAACTGACCCGGTTGTTTGGCTTTGGGAACTTGTGTGTACAGTGACCTAACTTCTGATCAACATGTGCCTAGAGTCCTAAGAAAGTCTTTCTATAAGCAAAATATACAAAAACACGAAAAACAAACTACTGAAACCGCCAAGAGCCAAGGTTAAAAACTGCCAATTTATTTAAAATGTTAAATGAACCATGCTTTTCATCCTACTCAATTGTAGGACTTCATCAGAAATACAAAATGTTCATTAATTACAGCCTTTTATAAACTTCGCGCCAAGCAGTATCTCATGAGAATCATTCTTTTCTTAAAGTGAGATACAGTGATTAACAATATTGACAGACATTAAAATTATTTATAGATTCAATAAATCCACAACTTAAAAAACTTCAACAACATTGTTACAATCAATTCTGCAGCATCCAAATTGCTTAAAATGAGTGAATGAATAAATACATTCACGTTACATAAATGTTTGCTTACACCACTATACCTTGTTCTAAGCAACATGTTTATTTTTATTTTATTCTAAGCAACGTTTTATGCAGATGATGACAAAACAGTTATTTTAGTCTTTAGTCTCTCAATTGTATTTGTATGAATGTGTGTATATCCATGTACAATCTATATGTATGTGGCTCGATGAGCCTATGTTTCTTTAACCTATGGTCCTCTTACCATACATGAACAATCTGTGCATCATGTATATTCAAATATGATATATATGAATTATACTTAAACTACTATCAATATTAAATGATTTGTTATGTATGTGCATATGTTAAAAGTCATTGTAGATATTCTTTTACTCTTAGGTCATCACCTTTCTAAACCTCTGAGTTTTAATAAACACATTATGGAACATTTGTCGTTCAGACCTGGGTGCATATATGCATTGAGTTTTATTTGCCATAATAATTCTATTTTCTCTAATAATACACTTAAAGGACCCCCTCTTACATCCTGAATGCCTTGAAAAATTATCTTAAATGTGAAATTATGCTCAGGGAAAGAAATTATATGCCTAGCTAAAGCATTGTCGACTTTTTGATCTGAAGAAAAATTCATGATGCATGCCAAACTGAAATCAATTGGTCTATATGGTACAATACTTGGCTCTGATTTTCCAAAACTGTGAGCATCATTTTGATTGTTCCCTATACTGTTTTTTTGTTGTTCAGGTATCGGCACATAATACCCAATGTTGTTCTGCTTCTGATGTCTGATTTGTGATTAATTCTATAAAATTAATTATTTTCAGATTTATTTTTCAATTAAGACATTCTTCTTGATCTCATTATCATTTTCATTCATTTTCCATGCCCAAACCAATTTTTCTTACCAACAATTACGTTTTGTGTGATTTTGTGAGCACTTGAGAAAATGTAAATTTATTTGAATATGTGAATTTCCTGTAAATGGAAGCTTCATTATATTTTTGCTGTTTGTTCTTGACATTTCACATCTAAAGAGACTATAGATGGTTTGAAAAAAAAGAGGCAGTAAACAAAAATCACTTGATCCATTCATCATAGCTAACAAATCAGTAGCTATTTGTGCCGTACCTTCGATGACCATAAATATGTCATCAATAAATCTCCCATAAAATCTGACCACATCTTTAAATAAATCATTGACAAAGACATATGTACTTTCCCAATAAGACATCACTAAATTAGCATAACTTGAGCCACAGGGTAAACCCATGGCTACTCCTTTTTTCTGGATGTAAAATTGGTTTTCAAATAATATGAAATTATAAGATAAAATTATATCTATAATTTTTTGTACTAAAGAAATTTCAGCTTCTGGAGCATTTTTTTGCCGCATTCTCACTGTCACCCATTCTATTCCTTGCTGGTGAGGAATGCTGGTGTATAATTCCTTTACATCTATTGTTGATTAAATTTTGAGGATCCATTGTTTTGTGTCATTTATTTTTAATATAAAAAATGCAAAATGTGGCGAACGCAACATATCTACTATTCTTCTATCTCTAGATTCTCGAGGGGCAGATTCTGAAGATTTTTATGTATCTTCTCTTCAGAAACATAACATGTATGGAGGTGACAGTGAACATAAATAAATGAACATATGCAAATGCAAATCATTAAATAACAAAAACTTTGCAAAACTTTACTTAATTGATATTGTTAGTATTTTATTCAATTAATGATGCTATGATGATATGCAGTATCTGTAAGATAATCTATAACGCCTCATAATCTGGCAAATCCATAAAACCAATCCCTCCTGGTCTTTATCTTCTTTCATCATATTTGCCATTGATAGTGATTCCAGGCTGTTCCTCTCTTCCTCTCCAGATTATCTATAATATTTGATTTGATTTACTTTAAATGATCTAATTCACAATTTATTTCAAAATTTATTTCAAAATGGAAAAAGGTGTAAAGGTGGGTTGCAACTTGCTACCCTAAATATTTATTGAGGTTGTTGTTGTTCACCAAATTCAACATTTATTTTCCTCACAAATAAAATTAAAATCACAGATGTAGTTTTTCTGCTAAGTTCATAAGTCACCTAAAGTTTGATACATGTTCGGATACATAAAGATCTTTGGAACAAGCCCCTCAGACCTATAGTAGATGGAAGAAATTCATCTACTTATGCATGCGCCAAATTTGTTGATTTTATATTAAAGAAATACGTGACACAAGAACAATGGATCCTCAAAGATTCTTGGGCATTTTTAAATAGATTAAACAATTTTAATTATGAAGAGAAGTATAATTTTTTTACAATAGATGTAAAGGAATTATACACCAGCATTCCTCACCAGGAAGGAATAGAATGGGTGACAGTGAGAATGCGACAAAAAATGCTCCAGAAGCTGAAATTTCTTTAGTACAATAAATTCTAGATATAATTTTATCTTATAATTTCATATTATTTGAAAACCAATTTTACATCCAGAAAAAAGGAGTAGTCATGGGTTCACCCTGTGGCTCAAGTTATGCTAATTTAGTGATGTCTTATTGGGAAAGTACATATGTCTTTGTCAACGATTTATTTAAAGATGTGGTCAGATTTTATGGGAGATTTATCTATAACATATTTATGGTCATCGAAGGTACGGTACAAATAGCTACCGATTTGTTAGCTATGATGAATGGGTCAACTGATTTTTTACAATTTACTCACTCTTTTCAAACCACATCTATAGTCTTCTTAGATGTGAAATTAATCAAGAACAAACAGCAAAAACAATATGAAGCTTCCATTTACAGGAAGCCAACATATTCGAATAAATTCTTGCATTTCTCAAGTGCCCACCAATCACACCAAAAACGTTCGGTGTTAAAAGTCAATTGGTTCAGGCAGCAAGAATGATAACTACAAATGAGAAATTTCAAGAAGAATGTCTTAATCTGAAAAAAATATTCATTAATAGGGCTTATCCTATTAATTTAATAGAAGAAATCACACAAGAAGTAACATTCAAGAGAACAAGTGGGTATTATGTGCCGATACTTGAACAACAAAAAAACAGTATAGGGAACAATCAAAATGATGATCACAGTTTTGGAAAATCAGACCCAAGTGTTGTACCAACCAGACATATTGATTTCAGTTTGGCATGCATCGTGAATTTTTCTTCAGATCACTGTCAAATAAGGGAAATCATAACAAAAAATTGGTCTTTATTAAAAGATGATGTTAGTTTGGGTTCAAAATTGAATTCTCCGCCTAAATTAATTTGGAGAAAAGGAAATAGTTTCAAAGAAATATTACAAAAGCAAAAAACTCCATTTTTGAAAACACTGGTATGATGCAATGTGGAAATTGCTCTTATTGCCATTTAATGGTTTTAGGTTGTAATATTGACATCAATGGACGTAGAATCATCACAAAAGGCAGATTCAATTGCAACACTAAAGGGGTGGTTTATGTAGCAAAATGTCAAATATGCCCATCCTTTTATATAGGAAAAACAGATCATAGATTTAGAGACAGAGTATCTGAGCATTTGAGAAGCATCACTCAGCAAAAAGTTGACAATGATTTAGCTAGGCATATAATTTCTTTCCCTGAGCATAATTTCAAATTTAAGATAATTTTTCAAGGCATTCAGGATGTAAGAGGGGGTCCTTCAAGTTTATTATTAGAGAAAATAGAATTATTATGGCAAATAAAACTCAATGCATATATGCACCCAGGTCTGAGCGACAAATGTTCCATAATGTGTTTATTAAAACTCAGAAGTTTAGAAAGGTGATGACCTAAGAGTAAAAGAATATCTACAATGACTTTTAACATATGCACATACATAAAAAATCATTTAATATTGATAGTAGTTTAAGTATAATTCATATATATCATATTTGAATATACATGATGCTCATATTGTTCATGTATGGTGAGAGGACCGTAGGTTAAAGAAACATAGGCTCATCGAGCCATGTACATATAGATTGTACATGGATATACACACATTTATATAAATACAATAGATAGACTAAAATAACTGTTTTGTCATCATCTGCATAAAACGTTGCTTAGAATAAAATAAAAATAAAAATGTTGCTTAGAACAAGGTATAGTAGTGTAAGCAAACATTTATGCAACGTGAATGCATTTATTCATTCACTCATTTTAAGCGATTCGTATGCTACAGAATTGATTGTAATGATGTTGTTGAAGTTTTTTACGTTGTGGATTTATTGAATCTATAAAGAATTTTAATGTCTGTCAATATTGTTAATCACTGTATCTCACTTTAAGAAAAGGATGATTCTCGTGAGATACTGCTTGGCGCAAAGTTTATAAAAGGCTGTAATTAATGAACATTTTGTACTTCTGATTAAGTCCTACAATTGAGTAGGATGAAAAGCGTGGTTCATTTAACATTTGAAATAAATCGGCAGTTTTTAACCTTGGCTCTTGGTGGTTTCAGTAAAGTCTTTCTATATTGCACAACTTGTACACAAATTGATTTTGACTAGATCTAGAGATGTTATTGTCTTCCTTTACAAAGCCCTCGTTAGGTCAATCATTCTGTATAATGCCCACTTTGGCATGTATCTGTCCAGACACATGCAATAATTAGAATACCCACAGAGATACCTTACTAAAAGCATACAAGTCCTAAACAATAGGTTTTGCATGGAAAACTTCAAAGATTTATCACTATACCTCAGTATCCTACAGAGTGCTAAGAGCTGACATATCTGGCATACAAGGCATCCTCCAACCTAAGACAGGTGGCCTTACTGAACATCAGCAAGTCAAATGGCATCAGAAATACTCAGTCCAGGTATTTAAACTGAATGTTGTGGAGAAATGGATATATATCACAGAGACTACCACTGTTCCAGAACAGACTATCCATTCAAGTAAAACAGCGCTCATCCCTGTCCACATTCAAATGCAACTTGGATCTAAGGATGGGTAATAGAAAATGTACTCCAGGATTGCCCCTCATGCACTAATGCATAGATGCAGTTCCTAAATGGTGCATCCCTTACATGGGTCCCCTCAAATTATCTATAGTATGATCACATTTATTCACACTAGGGCTAATATACAATTATCAGCCATGGGATAGGTAAGACCAATCAGGAAATGTTAATTCAGGCACCAAAAGGGAAATTGACTAAGCCTAAAATGTCCTCCAAGCAAACCTATGTTGTGGTAGCAAATAGTTTTAAAAGATTCCCCTTTTTAAATCACTAAGTCCCCCTCTCATCCTCTGCTCCCCCCAGTCTTCAACAGCTTTCAGCTTCTCTGGCTGTCAGGGATGTAAGAGCTCTAATTTATTTTGAGTCAGACTCCTTCTGTGAATAAACATTTAGGAGTTTTGCACTGAGAACATTTTCTGACTTTGACACAAAAATCCTTCTGTGATTCATGGAAGGGATAAACAGCCACTGTGAATACTGCTTTGTTCAAGGTAAAAACATAGTTGGACTACAGATGTGACTGAGCAGTAGCTAATGGAGCATTTTGAAATAAAATGCCTTTCTTTTTTTTAAACAAAAAAATGACTGAGGATAGACATTTATAGAATGAGGTGTGGAATATTTGGATTAAGCTGGGTGGTGTTGATGGTAGAATGTAACATTTGTCCAGTGTCATTTTGTTAATGGAAAGAAAGGGATGGTAGAGTACTGGGGGTACCCTAAAACATGCATTTTTTTCTGTGGTTCTTACGATCATTTGATATAGGTTTTCCCCTAAAAAATAATGCACACAGCAAGGTAAATGGCAGAAATTCAATTAAAAGAGTATAAAATGACTTTCAGAAAATGTGGGGAGGAAGCATATTTCATTTGGCTGTGATTATTGCTTGATGCTGATGAAACTGATGAAACACATGTAGGGGTGGGGGAAGGATTATACAAGAGAATACTGATTTTCATAAAAATGTTACGCATGAGCTGCATAACAACAAGTAGAATGACATGGAGAATGAGAATGAAACTGTAGCAAGTAGTAAAGAAAGTACAGAGAAGTAGTATGTGCAAACATTAAAGTCCGGATTCCTAAAGAAAGTTACTGACAGTGCAGCATGCTGAAGGAAGATATCAGCGCACCAATGGCAGATGTGATTCTATAGCATATGATAAAACAGGACCAAGTTTTTATCTATTCAGCATAGGATAATTACAGATTCTGTGCCTGTCCACCAGATTCCAAAACACAAAGGGCACACACAAAGTAACTTATTTATTCATTTATTTTATTTTACATTTGTTGACCGTGCTAGTCTAACTGGATATATGTCCATTTTCAGTAGAGGCCAGGGGAGAAAAGCTCTAAAACAGTATTAAATAAAGTGAATAAAAATACAAAGCATCTACTTAAAGAAAACATTATAACAATAGAGTAATGTAAAAAAAAAACACTTTACCATAGATTTAATTTAAGTTAGTAGGTGAGAGAGGAAAAAAGCGAAAATGAAATAACAATATTAAGAAAAAGATGGAGAAGAAACACTGCTATGCTCACCACAGCAGAAATTCCAAGCTGGAAGCTAGTATGAAATGCACAGTCCACCACTTCAAAAGTTAAAATCTCTTTATTAGAACACTGCAGACACAAAAGGATAAGCGCTTTCGCGTGCTGTAACACACACTTCTTCAGATCTATTTAGTCAAAAAACAGGGAGTTTATATACACTAGATGGAGTTGAATCAAGCATTTGATGCAAATCAATTAAACAATTAATGAAGCATCCAGTTTTAAAGACACAAGTGCTTGTCCAACTGTCTATAAATTCATTACTATATAAAATACACTAAAAACTATTAGGCGCATAAAAACATACTACCACTACGGTGAAACTAAAAAGAGAAGAAATGCATACATATAGCCTTCCAGAGGTATGGAACAACAATAATAACTATACATAGACATCTAGAATATAGTACAAACACATACAATGCAAGCCTAAACATCAAACCCAATGAATAAAACAACTAACCAACATTAAAACATAATCAATATAAAAAATGTAAAAAACTATCTATTTTTCAGAACAGGTTTAATAGAAACATGATTGTTAATGCCTGGGGATAGGTGGGCCCTTAATCTAAAAATCCACTGCAGTTCAACATTCTCTAATAGGTTCATATGATCACCCCCTCTACTGCTACACTTAACTATTTGTAGGACTCTGAATTTGAAAGAATGATCAGGATAGGTTATAAGATGTCTTGCCAATGCATTCTGTTCCCTATGCTGTTTAATGTCATACAGATGGTTGTACATTCTTTGTTTCAACTTTCTCTTAGTGAGTCCTACATAGAATGCATGACAAGTGTTACATGTTGCTAAGTATATAATGCTTTCCATGTCACAGGAGGCATAAAACCTGGGCGTAAACGTATATTTAAACTGGGGATGCACAAACACCTGATCGTCAGTTATATATCTACACATATTACACTTCCTACATGGGTATGTGCCTAACTTGCAGGCGATGTTCAATACAGGATCAATGTCTACCTTAGGGTTATGGCACAACAATCTTTTTAGGTTCTTATGATTTCTATAGGCAAATTTAGGTTTATCACCCACTAATTTCCTGGTCTGATCATCTACAGTCAATAACTTCCAGTTATTGCATATGATGTTTTTCAATGACTTATTATCATTAGTATAAGTAATTGTGATCCTAACATCATCTCTAATGTCTTTGACCATTCTCTTCAAATGACGACCATATGTGTTACTAGGTACAATGGGTCTATCCTCATTCAAAATTTCAGATCTAATCCTCGTCACCATATTGAAGTCATAGCCCCTTTGCAAGAATAGGTCTTCCATCAGATCTGCTTCGTTATGTCTATCTGGTTGATTCTTGCATAACCTTGCTATCCTTGTAAACTGGCTTCTCACAATCCCAGGAAACGTATGCCTAGGGTGCATACTGTTGAATAATAAAAGCGTATTCTTCCAACATTCCTTCCTGTATAAAGTTGACATTAACCTGCCTCCTTGTATGGACAAAGTAATATCCAGAAAATTAATCTCTGTGTGAGAAGTCTCTAGTGTAAATCTAAGAAAATCACTGCTACTCTCAAGATACATAAGGAAATCTATAAACTCGCATTTGGACCAATCCCATACAATTATTATGTCATCTACAAATCTCCTGTAGATGACTACTTTACGAAATGAATCATGATTGAACATGTGTTGTGTCTCCCAGTGATGCACCACCAGATTGGCATAGGTGTTGGCACACGAGGTGCCCATTGCCACTCCCCATTTCTGGTGGTAAACCAAACCTTTAAAAGAAAATACATTGTAAGACAACACTAGGTCCAAAAGTTGACAGATGAGGATCTGTTTATCATCACTGAAGGTGGTATTTGTAAGCATAAGTTCCCTTATGGCTTGTATTCCTGCCTCACTAGGGATACAAGTAAAAAGGTTTTTCACATTGAGGGTAATTAATAAGTGCCTTCCTATCTCAAGAGCTATATCAGAGTCTTCTAAAGCCTCTAACATCTGGTAGGTGTCCTTCAAAATAGTAGGTATATTGACCACTATGGGTCGAAGTGTCCTCTCCAAGAAGACAGAGATGTTGTCTGTAGCCCATCCATCCCCTGAAACAATCGGGCGCATGGGTGGAGGGTGGATGTTCTTGTGCATCTTGGGAAGGCCCTTAATCGTAGGTATACACACATGTTCTTTATGAAAATAATCAAATAAATCCTTGCTAAATTGCTTACACATTAACATGTCAAACAAACAATCATCTATCACTTTATGGAACTCCTGTAGAACTTCCATAGATATTAGCACATAAGTTTTATCATCACTAAGCATTTCTAATATGAGAGAAACATAGTGGTCAGTGTCAAGCAGTACCAACCCCCCACCTTTATCAGCAGGCCTGATACATATTGATTCATTTTCTGTCACAAATTTCAATGATGACCTTTCATTAGTGCTCATGTTATAATAAATGCATTTCTTTTTGTTACTATAAAAGTATTCATAAAGATCATTCTCACAAAGCCTGACAAAACACTCTATGTGAGTAGGAAGGGGGGGTGAAAAAACACTTTTAGCTTTAAAAGATCGAACATCTTTATCAGCAGGCCTGATACATATTGATTCATTTTCTGTCACAAATTTCAATGATGACCTTTCATTAGTGCTCATGTTATAATAAATGCATTTCTTTTTGTTACTATAAAAGTATTCATAAAGATCATTCTCACAAAGCCTGACAAAACACTCTATGTGAGTAGGAAGGGGGGGTGAAAAAACACTTTTAGCTTTAAAAGATCGAACATCATTATGCATGCTAGAAATAGAACTCTCATTACTGTCAAACATTAATTTCAATGCTACATTTCTCGCAAAAAGTCTAATGTCCACAAATAATTCATGTAAATTGCTCCCCTGGGATGGTATAAACGTGAGCCCTTTGTTCAAGAGAGATACATCCGAAGGAGACAGTACTAACCTGGATAAATTAAAAAATAGACAATCTATTGCTTGCGACGTTGTCTGTACTGAAACCCCTCTTCGGAATGTTTTCTTTTCCTTTTGTCCCAGCTGTTTAAACGCCCTCTGCTTACACCAGTTTTCTTTATGGGGTAAGGTAAAATCGCTGGTTGGTGTCCTCTTTAGAAGGCAGAGTTTTGGGTACGGCTCCAGCCTGTTGAAATATGGCTAATTTCTTGTAGGCTTCCTGATTAGGAAGCGGTGTGGAAAGAGAGTTCTCACAGCCAACGCTGGGCATATCCTCTGGTGGTGTAGCAAAAACGGCATCAGAGCTATTGCTGGAGGCAAAATTCTCATGCTGGATATCTGAGGATGTAGCGTGAATGGTTTCAGTAACTGTTACTTCCGTTGAGATAGAGAGGGGAGGAGCCCTCTCATCTCTTTGATCTGAGGAGGCAAACCTAGGCCAAACGAACACATTCCCTGTAGAAAAATCGCGGAAGTCTCTCTGCAACTTGTGGTGTTTCCCCAACTGTAATTTATCACTGAAAACTCGTACTTGAGTATAGAGATGATGGTCTAATTTATTCAAGCACACATCATGCTTAAAACGTTCATTGATTTCTTTATTTAATTGTTCAATTTTGGATCTTAGTTCATTCTCAAGCGGAGTGAAATAACTGATAATAAGTTGCATGTACTTATTACTTAGATCCAAATTAAGATCTTGCCATTGTTTTAGAAGCATGTGGTGGCTTTCCCCATAGGTGGGCATGCAAAGGACACGCATGCCCCTAGGTACAATCTTAAAGTGCATGCATGCCTCAAGGTGTTTGCGCTGCCACACATGTCGTTGATATTTAAAAAGGTAATTCTCTAGCTGTTTATATAACACATTATATAATAGGATAATTACAGATTCTGTGCCTGTCCACCAGATTCCAAAACACAAAGGGCACACACAAAGTAACTTATGTATTCATTTATTTTATTTTACATTTGTTGACCGTGCTAGTCTAACTGGATATATGTCCATTTTCAGTAGAGGCCAGGGAGAAAAGCTCCAAAACAGTATTAAATAAAGTGAATAAAAATACAAAGCATCTACTTAAAGAAAACATTATAACAATAGAGTAATGTAAAAAAAAACACTTTACCATAGATTTAATTTAAGTTAGTAGGTGAGAGAGGAAAAAAGCGAAAATGAAATAACAATATTAAGAAAAAGAGCGAGAAAAAAACTTAAATGCAGCAAAGTATGAAAGCACTCAGCAGAGACCATATGTGCTTTATCATAACACTGCTATTTTCCACTGATTTATATGGAATTCTGCAGAATCCACAAACCTTACTAAAAAATGCAGCTGGCATTTAATGCACTACAGCAGGCTGGGGTACTGCAAGCCATACTAGTAAACAATCTGCAAATGCATCCCAGAAGGCAGACAGCTAGGTGCCGAGCCAGGCTATAGTCAAGCCAGCTCTACTACCAGGACATGATAGATAGATACAGATTAAGCAGATAGCTGGTACAGGATGTGTGTATGACATATACACTCCATGTGCATGCTCCTACTCTGCAGGCTAATCCAATACCAACAGAAATAAAAGTTTGACTGAATTTAGGTATACTGTCCTCTGGAACATTTCAGTGGCATATGGAAGATGCCATAGGATTGTCCCAGACAGCTGCAAGTTGCATCCTGTTTCATTCCCTGGCAGCAGTGTGCACCAATGCAGAGGATTGTATCTACTTTTCAGCAACAGGCATGGAGTGAAAAACTGCCATCCAACAATTCTATGTCATTGAAAACTTGTCTATGTCCTCGGTACAATAGAATGCATCCCCATCCCAATTAAAACCCCAGCTGTATCTAATGCTGAATGACACATCAGTAGAAATGAGTGACCATTGCTCATTTGTCAGGTGCTGAACTCAACAGATGGCTTTATTACCAATATTATGGTAATGTATTCTGACTCTGTGCATGATGCTACAGTATGGAGAGAAAGCATCTTCCAACATGGTGAAATAGCTAAGGGACTACTACTCAGTAAGTGCAGGACCACAGCTATGATGTAAGCAGAATCTAGACCTGTCAACATTAAGCATGAGGACAGAATATGTGTTATCTCCTTCCCACTAACAGATGACTGTTGTTATCCAATGGTGGATGCACACACAGCCAGGAAATGGAACAGCTTGTTGAAAATTCACCAAGGCAGATTCAGTAAATCCAGGTAGGCACCAAACGAATTCAAATAATTCCTTTATTCAGAACCACCTTGATAAAGCTCAGAATTCCTCTGAGCGAAAGCGCTTGTGTGTTATTATTCTGTGGTTCTGAATAAAGGAATTATTTGAATTCGTTTGGTGCCTACCTGGATTTACTGAATCTGCCTTGGTGAACTTTCAACAAGCTGTTCCATTTCCTGGCTGTGTGTGCATTTACTTCCTGGTTTGGTTCTCTGCTGTTTGTTTGTTATCCAATGGTGACTTGGCTAATGATGGTATAGAGAGCCCCACCAACCTCTTGTAGAGGATACATGCAAAAGAGTACACACTGTGACATGAAATACCATTAAGCATGTGTCTAGTGTCCTGAAAACAAGATTCAGATGTTTGGATACATCTGGTCATGCACTACAATACAAACCAGATAAGGCATCACAAATGATTACCATGTGTGCCAAGCTACGCAATATAATAATAGCAAATCATAGAGGCTTGCCAGCCACAGATGTGGGTGACCTACCCCAAAAACCCTAGATGTCTGATGATAACATGTCACAGCTGTCACAAGATGATCAAGAGGATACAGGATTGAGAAGAAATAGGTGTAGGTGACAGAGAATGCAGCCATATGTCCCAGCTCAGGTAACACGGCAGGGTCTGGCACACACCTTTATGTCATGACAAGTCAAACATACAAATGTACTCAGACTAAACAATGATGACCATGTGTTGCCTCACAATAAAAGCACAGAGCATGGCTAATGGAAAGAAACCATTAGTTGTCAACACTAAACATCATACATAACAGAAGCATAAGGTACATCACTAAGAACATATACACAACAGTCAGAAGAAGCAGCAATCAGGAGGTTTCTCCCTCTCTCTGCAAGGTACATCACCAAAGAAGACCACACATGCAAATCTGTGGGATGCAGGAGGTGTGCACAACAGGTGTCATTGAATAGGTAGGATATCATCATACAAATAAATAGCATGGAATGGTAGTCCAGTTCAGCCACTAACTCAAGAAATCTAGGCCCATGAAGTGTATGGGAATGCATCAGCACAAACATACCCCAAAACAGGGCATACATGTGCAACAGTGATGTTGCAATGCAGTAAAACTCTTACAGCAGCATGAGTAATCATCCCATGGACTGGCTAAACAGAAAAACACAAATAAGCATTACATCCCATGCCTGGTAGGGAATGTCACAGAGAAGGCAATGGTACTATACACAAGTTATTGCTGCAATATGACTCACTTTCAGATAATAATATGTACAAACTTGCACAGTACCAGTGACAGTGATTACGCAATGTACATGGAACATGCATCAGTGCTGGGGATATAGCAACATAGGTATATATATATATATATATATATATATATATATATATATATAAATATATGTGTGTGTGTGTGTGTGTGTGTGTGTGTGTGTGTGTGTGCAGAATCAGTGAGCTATTTGAAGTCACATGTGGGAGCTACATGTCAGCATGGGATTGAAAATGTAAAGAGTTTCACAGAAATTCAGTTGAGTTCTGAGGCTGAGACATGTACAGTACCATACAAAAATGTCATTAGGGTCACAGGTATGTATACAGAGGCTTAATTATGCATGCTGGAATGGCAGACAACAAGGTAATGTAGCAATTAATGCTGGATGACAAAGATGACATTCTGTTAACTATGTAAATATGTACTATATGTCCACTAGCAACTGGTACAAATGTGAAGGCATGGCATCACATATAGCAATGCTGTCATTAATAGCTGTACTAACATATACCAATGACAAAGAAGTACTACATATCACAACTTGATGCTAGCTACCTAGGTTAGATAAATGATCAGAAAAACTCTGGTATCAGACATTTGAAAAAAAAAACACCAACAGATTAATTAAGTCAGTGGTCAGCACAGCAGTCATCCTTGCCACAGGGTCAGAATGACACAAGACACACAGGAGGATCAACTGTCAGTGTTACTCTAATTCAGTCTAGGGCATCCACAATGACAGCTCACACAGCAGTCCTGGCTGCAACTGCCATGTCCAGAGGCAATTGACCCACAGTGCTGTAGCAAGGAACTTGTGTGGTGACACTAGCATTCTGAGATACAGTTTGGGTATGAATTTTACTGTGATATGACAGTCTGGACATGACTGCTGGGCTCACAATTGACTGACCAACATTAGATGTGCATACATGTTGCAGCACAGACAATGATGTCCGATGGCCATGTATGGGTTTAATGAGAGGGAGTCTACCTCTCCTCATTGGAGGTAATCTGCTTAGTACAGTTAAGGCAAGTATCACCTGGTTAGTACTACAACACTGCTCTAACACTGCTGTGACAAGTCTTTCAACAGAGCATGCAACAGATAACAGACTGTCATGCTGTGCAGCCAGTGCTGCCATTATCTCTCCTGGTCTGCATTACTGACCTTCTTGTAACATGCACACAGCTGGTGTGTTGCATGATTGGTGGCATGGGCACATGCATGCAGGTCAGATCCATGATATCACTGTGAAGGCTAGTGTGTCTGCAGTAGTATGCTACTCCCTCTGGTATGCATCCATGCACATCATCTACACTCCCTCATGTAGTCCAATGGGCAGAATTTGTCCATCATGGGGAAGAGTCACTATTTTTACCAGACTCTACATGGGACAGTGGGTTACAGTCATCATCAAGTCAGTTGTCTGATGCCCTCACATCATCAGAATGGCCACTTACACTATCCTCCATATTGGTGAGTGCACCTTGTTCCACATGGCTGTCCCCTTCTGGGCCTGATAATGAAACCAGTGCAGTGACATGTGTGCCGTGGGACATACTATTACAATTAGGCACATCACATCCCACCTGAAGATTACTGGACAGGTTACTGGAAGAGACACAGTGGGCATGCTGCTAAAAGAGGCAGATGACATGTTACATACCTTCAAAGAAATCAAATGGCACAGGATAGTACTAAAATATGGGACGACTATATGACAACAATGCTAATGATGATATGGATGTAACATGTAATCATGTTGTGGGTGGTTCAGGGACCCTGCATACCAGATATATGACATATATATTATATGCCAAACAAATATGACAGACAAGGTTTATACAGGTATTAAAACCTACCTAACATATCCTCCTGTATTTCCAGTGCTGGAGGTGATGCTTGAAATGACATAGTCATGTGAAAAGGTAGCCCTACAAACATCATCATTAAGCACATATTTGGCATCATGTAGCACTGTACCTGAGATATAACACAGGGAAAATAAGAGAAGCACATACTTGAAAGGTGTGTATGATGTGCAGATTGCAGGTGTCATAGGTAGGTAAACTAGACCACAGTACTCATGAAGGGCACATATGTGGTTATCAGTAGTGAAATGTCATAAAAACACTGCCTTGCCAGATACATTCACCCTGTTTGTTGAGAATATAATGTCATAATGCAGATCATGTGTTATAACAAAGCACACAAAAATCAGCATGAGAGAATGCTCATCGGTCATGACTAGAAACAGAGGCACTCAACAATTATGGATCACACTAACAGAAAATAGAGACACTTACACTTGTACATGTCAGCCAGTGTACCTGTGTAAAGAACAAGGCAACAGGAACATCCTAGATCACAGATGTGCTAAAAAGTGCTGTATTATATCAACAAGATGGACTAGCTTACCTGGTCTGTCTGTATGTTGAACTTCCAGGCCCACGTCTTAAAATGATGCATCATTAGGTTAAAATGACACACAAACATCAACATGTGAGTATACTCCACAGTCATGACAGCGGGCAGAGACCTAGAACAACTATGGATCACACTAACAGTACATGGAGACATTTATGTGACGTGTTACTGCTGTGCAGCTGCTTCAGGACCTATGCAATTGAAAAAAAACAAGAACATTATAAATATTGCTGTCAGCATTATGAATGCACTGTGTTGGTAAGGTAACAGGCTGTAACAGTAAAGTTGTGCATTCACGTCAAGCATGTTTCCACATTAATGGAGTACGTCTGCTGCTGGAACACAAATATAACACTGCAGTAATAATTATGAATTAATGTTCTTTAATGATAAATGGTGTATGCTGCAGTGTTTGGGAAAGTAGGACATGACTGTACATCCCTGAACTCCTGCTTCAATACCTCCTCAGGATATGTGATGATCCCAATTGGCAATGTGATGATGTGAGGCCAGGACATCATTATATCATCCAGGGGAGGTAAAAGTGGCCCATATCTAGTAGCATTCCTTACCCTCTAATAGCAGTGGAGTCTGTTGGCTGCAGAGAGGATCATCTCAGAACAACATTGCCAACAGGCACCCCTGGCTCTATTGTGACCACCCACAGCATTGATCGTGTTTGTAAGGTCCATCCACACTTGATTCTTCAAGATCATACTGCCCATCCATCCATGAAAGTTGGGGCCATGCTGGTGCAGAGTCTCAATTGTGCTTTCATTCTCTCACTATTTCTGATTGATATCTAGAAGACAGGGTGATATGCACATTTTAGACTTTATACAGGGGCTCACATATCAATATGATAATGTTAAAAGAATATGTCAATTGAATAGCTTGTCTCTCATTTGCAGTGCAAAGCTATGCTAAACAATTCATTTCATGTATAATGCTATCATGTATAGATAATCTGAATGAAAATAATGTCAGAATGTGCAATCCATATAGACTAACAACATCATCACATTTACCAGTCCAGGTCTAGTCCTGAGGCAAGACTTGAACCTATGTCAGTTGATATTACAACAAATTAGTAACAAACACATTACCAATGTGCCACAAACCCAGTCCTGCAGCAATGTTGTTGCCACAGTTACATGTACATCCAAGTTGAAAGAACATGTATACCTCAAGTGAAGGATGCATGTCATTTACTGCCACAGTCAGTGCCACATATCATAGAGACTTAAGCCACTGTGTGGAGCACAACACACATACTTGAAGTTATAGAGAAAAAGTGAAGAAAAAACGTCAGCATATTAAAATGAACTGTTATTCTGTCATGGCTACATTTCAACACAATAAACAGTGAACATTCAAAGCCATATTCATGTTAGTCTCTATCAGAATGAATGTATTAGCAACTATTACTATATTACTAAGCATCAAACAGTATCTATAAATTAGTCACTGAACATACGACTTAGGAAATCCTTGTAGGTCATTGGTTTCCATAAAAATATCATAGAAAATATCACAGACATTACAGGTTAGACAGAAATAACTACAGATATATTTTCATTTAGTTTGTATCTGTAGTTCACCAGTGCTGTTTTCTTTTCATCTCTACAACTGCATATGGGTAAAATCTCCTTGTCACAAATGGACATTTACCCATCTGCATGCATGTTGTTTAATTCTACCCCCTCCTTTAGGTAACAGAAAGATTGTGATGCAGGCAATTAAAAAAGCTGAAAACATGTATAAGTTGATTTATACAGAATAATGATAACATAGATATGTAATAATAGCAATCGATTCTACCACAACAAAAGACAGCAGGTGACAGCTTACCTTTGAATCTAGCTGCAAATCTGCTACACCTTAAAGTGAGTTTAGCGATGTGCACACAATTTTAAAGTACCCATGTATAAGTAATGAGATTCATTAACATTCAGTGTTTAGTAATCCCATTTGTGAGAATCCACATAAGTTCTTAAAATGTTGTGCATTAACCAATATTTCAGTGTAAGTGTAAGGTGCTCAGCACAAATACCTAATACATATCAGTAACTGGGAATATCTGCAACACGTGCCAGATGCCCTCCAATAGTCTGCCGTCATTCTATATGCTCCAATTTTAAAATGCAATAATGATGCATTTACTTCTCATACCTTTGTTACCTGTGAAATGAGTGGAACCTCAGATAACATTTTTGGAAAGCATTTTTTTCAATAATTTCAACTTCAATAGTGAGGATGCTGACTGAGAGGATAATTTGGTGTGTCTGTCTACTGAAATGGACAGAGATAGATACCACCCAGATGCTCACTGTCTATGCTGGACATGAGCAAAAGATGCAAGCATGCCCAAGAAATTTTGCTATGTTTGACATATGCAACCAGATTATGAGGGAACACTGCAGACAGACTGGGATCAAATGGATGATGTACACATCCACCACTGCTATGATGACCTATGCTGGAGGGATACAGAGGATCTTCACTGGAGGCTTACAGAGGTCCAGTGCCAGCCAGCAGATGCCTACAGTAAGTTACATAATTCAGATCTTAATGGCAACCATCTATTTTTGAGGCTGTTTCAAGTGAATTCCATGGGCATCTGTAGTCATAATAGTAATGCAAATGTAGGAATTACATTAATACTACCATTAGTGTTTATACATTCCGAGGTTATCTGCAGCTATTCTGGGCCAGTGTACTGACTGTATATTCATGCGGACTTCACACATATAGCTATTACTGATATTCCATGATATCTGATATTATAATCAATGATGAACTGTGATGTTCATTAGCTCAGATGGTTAAACCCTATGGCAGAGTGACTACTGTCTCCTATGTAAGTGTTCAAATCTGATTGTATCCTATTTTTGAAAATATTGGCAGTTAGTTATGAAACATTGCAAATCTCATATGGATGTTCCCCCCAAGCTGTAGAAGGTGATAGGAGTTGACAAACAACACAAAAGCTGACAGGTCAGAAAAAAACACAAAGATGACAGAATGGACTATTGAGGATAAGAAAGAAATTATGTATAATTACTATTATGCAAGAAGCCTAGAACTTCCAGATAGAAGATATTTAAAAAGATTAAGAAAGAAATTAGTGGAAAGAAAAATACTTGCACAAGAAAAACTGTCAAAAGCTTGAAATGCAAATTTGTGTTCATTAATACAACAGATTCATGAGAAACATTATACACACAATGAAACATTGGGCCACTTGGAAAAAGAAGTGACTGAGGAAGTGCAAAAATATAAACAACAAAATCTAGAGATTTTTGTAAGGTATAAGAAAGAAATGTGGACATGAGAAAGACAATTCTGTTATGGTGTAATATTTAGGCAAAGGAGAAAGTCAAACTAATGAACACAAAAAAGCAGCTACTAAGATATTTGAAGAGAACTACAGGCAAAGGCACCCAGATATGGAAAACTTCACAATACAAAACAATAAGATCACAAGGGAGTTTGTAGAACAGAAGATTAGTAAAGTAGAAGTTAAATAGAAGCTGAGGTTATGGAATACCTGTGAAGTGAAGGATTTAGTGTAGAAAGTCTAACAGAGGTCTTGCTACAGCATGATGTAAGGAGTCCCCAAAATAAGGAAAACAGGTGCAGCAAGAGACATCTGAAGAAGAAATATGAACATGGGAAAGAAAAAGAAATTAATATGGATGCAAAGGGGAAAGAAAAAGTAATCAATACATAAAAGCAGCACCAAATATACTTGAGTTATACAGACAAAGGTATCCAAATATGGAAAATTTTATAATACAAAAAATAAGAAAACAAAGAGGGGAAAGTAGAAAAGAGGACTAATAATGGAGAAGTTAAAGACATAGAAACTGAAGTTATGGATTACCTATGCAGTGAGGGGTTTATTGTAAGAACTCCACCTTGAGCTTTGTCACAGCATGATTGAACAGCAAGTCCCTAAATTAAGGAAAAACAAGTGGAACAGGAAGCATCCAATCAGTGGCCACATGAAAATACTCTGGAGTCTTTTCAGTTGGAGTTGTACAGCAAGGGAAGAAACAGGAAACAGTGACAACTCTGACAGTCAATGATATAGAGTGATAGACCATGAGTTCCCATATTAAAGAGCAATGGATGACTCAGGATGCAGCTGAAGAGAATATGTCACAGGAAAATGTTCTGGAACTTTCTGTGGAATATCCGCAGAAAATGGAGAATAAAGAATGTGTTCTCAGTTTAGAAGAAATTGATATAATGGAAGAGTTGCTTGATTTAATAGAGATATATAGAGATATTAAGACTGATGAGTGAAATAGATTATAGAAAGCCACTAATACCCAATCTGTTAGAGGTGTGATAAAACAAATAAACACAGTAATCAAGACTATTAACAGAAATTCATATGACATAACAGAAGTAAATGGGATATATTTATGTGCAGCTAAATTGATAACATATAATGTCTTACCACAAAAATACACATCAATAAGGGAAAGAATGGGAAGGAAAAAAATCATGCAAGTATCAAATAAAGAAAACTATAAAAAAAATTAAGAGGTGCCTCCATTAGAAGAGTATAGTAGAGTTAACAGATCAACAAAAATACTTATAATGAGAGATGTGATAAAGGCATAACACATTATCAAAACAGACCAGGATCTATCATACACTATTGCAAGTAATAAACTAAAGATATAAGCACAGGCAGAAACAAATTAAGATATGTAGATAAATACAAAGGAAAAGTGCAAAATAAGTAATTCACTGATGACCCAAAAAAGTTTTACAGAGAATTGGAAACCAAGTAAAAGGAATAGAAATGCCACTGAAAAGGAAGAAATAGACACATTTGGAGAAACATTTATGAAGATACTGTGGAACATAATGAAGATTCTGAATGGATAGAAGAAGTAAAAGAAACAGTACCAAGTTCAAGTATACACGATATGAAATGGGAAGAAGTAACAGTCAGAGAAGCTGAAGCAAAACTAAGAAAAACTCCTAATTAGAAAACCCCATGCACAAATGCAGTACCTAACTTCTGGGTAAATGTATTAACATCATTTTCACAAAGATTTAGCCCTGAGTAAGAACTGCTTATCTGAGTAACACAATGAGAAAACAGCCTGGTTAACAAAAGAAAAATATAGTCCTCAAGAGTAAACCTGCAAGCTATTCTAAAAAAAATATAGACCAATAACTTAACTTCAGATGATGTATAAATCATACACTGGAACTGATGCTGACAGATTTTATAGTCATTTAGAAGAAAATTAAATCAGGTCAATAGAACAAAAGGGTAACAAAAGAAAGTCATATGGAACAACAGATCATTTTCTGTTAAAAAAGTCATAATGGAGAATTGTTAAAAGGGGAAGAATCTAAGTATGGCATGTATAGATTAAGAAAAAGCATTTGACAGCATCCCACATTCATGAATAAAGGAGCACTTACAGATGTATAAGATACACTCTGCTTTGATCGATTATATTAAAGTGACCATGAAACAGTGGCAAACCACTGTGCAGTTAAACCATGATAAAGGACAATTTATTATCCATGGGATAAAAATTTCAAAGGAGTACATTCCAGGGTGACACTTTATGACCACTGCTCTTTTGTCTTGCCCTTAACCCATTAAGCTGTCTACTTAACAGATTAGGTCACAGTTACAATTAGAAAACAGCAAAGTATAATGACTTTTCATCTTCTTTTTGTAGATGATTTAAAACTGTATAGTTCATCAGATGAGGAGCTGAAAGCACAACTGAAAGTGGTCAAAAGTTTTTCAGATATTTAATAACATACAGTGTATATAACTGAAAGTCAGGCTGTTGTAAATATTGTATATAGCTGTTTAAAATGATATTTAAAAATATTATGTAAATGTTATTTTAATTGAAAATAAAAAAAAACAATATTTGAGAAAAAAAAGTTTCTCAGATGATATAAGAATGTTATTTGGCCTTGATAAATGTGCAAATGAATGCTTAAAGCAGGAAAGTTGTAGCACAAAGAAAACATCAGTCTGGGATGGGAGTGTGGTATAAAGGAACTTGTGCAGGAGGGTTGGGTATACATATCTGGGAAATGATGAAGGATCAACAATAAAACATGACCAAATGTGAACAAAACTTGGTAAGGAATCTTTTAGTAGACTAAAATAAATACTACAAACAGCCCTAACATCTAGGAACAAAGTCCATGTGATAAACCAATTTGCTGTTCCTGTTCTAACTTACATTTTTGGAGTGACTGACTGGCCTCAAAACGTATTGGATCAGTTGGGCAAGATAACAAAAAAAGTGCTCCATGCTTATCAAACGATATATAAAATTCAGTGTATGCAAAGATTATATAATCCTCTTTCTGAAGGAGGTATGGGCCTCCTCAAAACTGACTACATGTATAGATCTGCAGTAGTAAGATGCATACATATCTATGGACCTCATCAGATTCAAACATAGAGAATGTTTTGAAACATGAAGTGAATAGGTCTAAGGTGACTTCCTTGGTTAGTTTAGCAGAAACATATTGTTGTCAAGCAGAAATGGAATCAAACCAGAAGAAGACAAAAATTAGGAAGTAAATGCTGAATGTGCCAAAAAAAAAAAAAAGAAAGAATATAAGAAGAAGAATCAGATGAGAAGACAAGAAATGTGGAAAAGGTATAAATACAGTTGAAAGTACAGAAAACTCCTGAAATAACCTTATGTTGATTAGGATCTGATGCATGAATGGTTAAGGAAAGGAGAATTTAAACTAAAAGATGAAAAGTTAATAATGGCAGCCCATGATAGTGAACTACATACACAGTGGTCTAAAAAAGTCCATTGAGTATATGGAAGAAACAGACAAATGCAGGTTCTGTAAAACAACTGAAGGCAGTTGCATATCTTGTTGCTGGTTGAGATACACTAATGGCAGAGGGTCTGAATACTGAAAGGCACAACAATGTGATAAAACTGTTGCACTGGGGAATGTGCAAACATTACAATATTGAAGTAGCTGAGAAGCATTCGAAACACGAACCACAAAGAATTATAGAGAATGATGAAGTTTATATCATATGCGATTACCCATTTCCAACAGTTCAAAAACAGAGGAGAGAAAACCAGCTATAGCAATCAATGAAAAGAAGACAAAAGTATCATTCATTATTGAAATTACTACATCCAGTGATTATAGTTTCTTATATACTGAGAGACACACAAAAAATCATAAAATAACTGGATTTGCTGGCAGAAAATAGAGCAATCTGGATGAAGGTTACCCAGACAGTTCAAATAGTAGTAGGAGCAATGGGTCAAATAAAAAATAATTTATAATCTTATTTTGATATGCTACTGATATGTGCAACTCCATATACATTGCAGAAATCAGTTCTGACCAACACTTTTGGCTAACATCAATGTTTTATTTATTTTTATTTTACATTTGCTGACCGGGAAAGTCCGACTGCACACAGGTCCATTTTCAGCGGAGGCCTGGGGAGAAAAGCTCCACATATAAAACATAAACAGAAACAGTAGTACATTCCCATACAATCATATTGGAACATATTTAACATTTTTACATAGGTGAAGAATAACAAAAAACCTTCTGAATAACATTGTTTGGAAAAATAAGTAATTTAAAAACCTTGTTTGTTAAAAACTAAGTAGCTAATAGATAAGTGGTGAAGGTTCTGCAGAATGATAGCAGTACTGAAAGGAAAGTGAGTTAATCTATTCTTGTGTTTGACAACAGTTATGAGATTTTGGTCTGTAGATCTTAAGGTACAGATGGTGGTGTTGGGCTGTATTAGCTCCTGTAGTGCTGGGGTATTGTCAGGGTGGTAGTACAGTTTATGGATTATGAAGATTGTGCAATTAGTAAGCTGTTTGAGAGACATTGATGGTATCTATATGAGGCACCAGTGGCAGACTTAGCAATCTTGTTATAGCAAGATGCCATTTTGTTTTGTTCACTTTGGCAAAGATTAGTCAGGATTGGGGAGGCGTACAGTAGGGTAGATAACAGGTGATTTCTTGTGACAGAGGCTTTGGTGTAGCAGGTCATGAATTGCCTGTTCCTATAGAGGAGACACAGTTTTTTGTTTACTTTTTTGTTTGTGATATGTGTATGTCAAATTTGAGATTGTTGTCGTGTTGTTGGGTTGATAGTGGTGTTATCCCTAGATTTTATGGTGAAGTCAACATTTGGTGGGAAAGATCTACCAGGACTGAAGAGAATTGGCACATATGATGGTGGTGTCATCTGGAATTCCTATAGTTACAGGTACAAGGGGAACCATGATATGGTGACAGAGTTTATGTTGAGGGGAGAAGTATGTTGTGGTTGACCATATCAAAGGTTTAGATAATCTAAAGATACAGAAGATACAAAAAGGGCTTTGTTTTCTGTGGGGATTTACTATATTGGTATAAGGCAGTAGGGCTGTTGTGGTACCATGTTGGGATGTTGATATAATATAGCACTTAGGCTGCAAATGACTACATATTTCTTTGTTATTCACAAAGCTTCTAGAAGCAACATGCATTATACGTCTGTATGGGTGAATGATGACTAAGACATACATTATTAAGCTGTATATTATAGAAAATATGAAATTATTTTAATATCCATGTTTGCTCTAATCACTTTCATGAATGTAAGGCCAATGCAAGTCAGCATGACTGAAATATGTTTGAGTTTAGTAAATAAAATGTAAGTGCAAGAGGTGTGGCTCTGTAATCCTTATTCTGTATTATTGCTGCAGGTTTACCACTGTATGTGAAAATGTATGCTACTGAATTTTTCAAACTATGACAGTTAAAATTATTATTCCATATAGTTCTACACCATCAAAGGTAGTCTGATGTCCATTATCCCAAATCATCAAGCAATAGGGCAATGTAATCATTTCATGAATAAGCCTGGGTTTGAATCTCAATGTAACCTATTTTGGATGATATTTTTGTGTTTTGGCATTTCCAATTTAATAATAGATTTGAGAGCATTGGCACCTGTTTCACTTGTGCTGCGGATGACTATGGGTATCTCTGTTATCCATAAAGTTTCTAGAAACATCATTATGTACATATGTAACAAATGCAGTTTGTCTTGCACAATAATATGTTATAATCCATTAGTGTTTTACACTGACTACCCTCCTACCTTAATTGCATTAAATACCACAGAAGAACAGTAATTCCTTTAATATGTACTTATGTGTTTCAAATGCATTCAAAGGTTTTATTGAAAACTATGACAGTTGGAACTCTAAAGAGTTGTAGTTAGCAATTGTAGTTTTCTTTTACTTCCACATAATATACAAACACAACTTCACATTTTATTGTGTTTAAGTCTTCCCTGCATATTCATATAGGTGAGTTTTTAGGGTTCAGATATATAGTGCAAACATGACAGGTGTAGCCAAGCTAGAATTTCCACTGTGTGATTCCTCAAACCTCTTGTACACAGACATGATGATATCCACCACCACTCCACTATGCCCATGTGACATATGTTGGCCATTTTCTTCAGTGCAGCTTGCAAGGTCTTGCTGTCCACCTTATGTTGTAAACACATGTATATGCAATGTGTCTTCATAGATAGAGTTGTCCTGATTTATTCTGTGCCTATTTTCCGTTGCTGAAATTTCCTCACTGATGTGGGCTTGTGTTGTCCATCTCCCTTAACCCTTATAGCTTTGGCATACATAGCATATATGTGTATGTTTACCTTCCTCTAGGTTATCATTATTGTCATGTAGATATACTGGAACAATATTACCTTGTGCCACCTTGCTGGGTATCATATATATGCAAGGTATATGTATGCAAGATTGTGACAATTGAATTGATTCCATCACTGTTCATGTATGCTTCCTGCCTATTCACAGGCTGGCATTCCTTAACTGTCATTACTCATATATCTATCACCATTTACATTATATTCCATGTCACTGGTGTGTCTTTGTGTGCTGAAACTTCTTTTTGATTTGGATCATGTTATTACATTGCATGTTACACATATACATTGTATACTTGATAACCCATCTTTGTCACCTCTGAAATGTAATATGGTTTTGACATATGGATCCCATCTTGCCTATGTTTCAGCTGTGTGCACATACTTGTGTGTTACACAGCCACAGTCATGCCTTGCTGTGCTACTCCTGCTTGGCACTGTACTTGGCTGCTTTCATTTCACATGCAGAGTTGGAAGTTCTATACTGCCCTCTGCTTGCTTTCCCCTGCATTTGTTCATCCTTGCAGTTGCTTGGCTTACATGTGCACTGCTGATTGCCTAGTGGATGACTGTATTCGAAGACTATGTACAGCAATTATTGTACTCCTCATTTACAGTTTCCCAGTACACACCTACCATTAGTCAGACACATTCTGGTATGACTGTCACAGTTTGCAACACCTCAGCAATGATCCATGCATTGGTAACTATGTATTTTTGCTTTCCACCATAGCTGGCATGAATCCCTACCCTGTTTGTTCATTTTCTTTTGCCTGTGTTGTATAGTCTATATGTGTGCTGTCTGTGTACCTTATATCTCCTTTACATATATTTTCAGTCTTTGTCATGTCTTGCGATATTTATTATATGTTTATACTTGCTCTTTTGCTGTCCTCCTCTTTCCATGCCTTTCCCATCCCTTCTTTTCCTCAAATAAATAAATGTAGAAATAAATAAATAAAACTGGGCCTATTCCCACCAAAACAATGCCCATGCCCCTCTGCCTGCTCCTTAGTCCTTCCTATTCCATCATTATGCAGATTATAATTACTTCATGAAAACGCTGCAGAAGAGATTTGAGAAAGTAATAGGGATGGTGCTATATGAAGGAATTTATGGTATTGAGAGAAGGTAAGTGACAGATATGTTGAATATAATAAAAGAGGCAGCTGACTGTATTGTGAGAGAAGAATGAGTGTAAGATGGTTGGTTGAGATATGGAAAATCCCATTTGATAGTAGATAAGATGATAGTGAGCTTGAGTTACTCAATAGTATAGATTGGGTCAAGGTGGATTATTTGTTGAAATGATTGGATAATAAGATGTGCAATAAAGCAATAGTTAATGGATGGACTGGTTAGGGTAGCTGTATTAAGAGCAAAGTAAAGCAAGGGTGCCACATGAGTTGAGTTTTATTTGCATTAGTTCTGAAAGTGGTTGCATTAAGATGCAGAGATTATTTGAGATGGAAATGAAAATGAGAAATGGGGTGAAAATGTCAGTGTTTATTGCATATGTTGATGATTTTGTCATAAATGCTAAGAATAAAGTGTGAGCTGGATTATGTAACTGATAGTTAAGAAAAAAAAATAAAAACATGTAGGATTGATGTTAGGCAAATATAAAAGTAAAGGATTTGGAACTGCTGTAAGAACTGGGACATGTATTTCTCAGAGTATGAGATTAGCAGAATAGGGATTGTGTTTTGGATTAAGAAGAAATATGGACAGTAGCAAAAGTGTGGGGAGCATTCCTAATCAAATCCACAAAAAGGTGTACTTGATAGGATGGCAAAGAAGGATGAAAATATAGTCAGAAAAATGTTGCAGGAGAAAGAGAAATAATTTTGGATGCTAGAGAGCATAGGGAAAAGAAGAAAGGTATATGATAATAAGGGGGTTAATAAGGCGGTTAAAGAGTATATAAGAAAATAAAAAAGTTTGCATTTAAGATAGAGGGTACAAAATAAAAGAAGGAAAATATGGCATGTGAAAAATAGAGAACATTTAATATGTAACATTGTGGATATAAAAAATGTGAGTATTAAAAGGGAAATAAAAGATGGACAGGTGTGATTTAAACAGTCAAAGAAATTATACATTTTCTATGGAGATTAATGTTGAAAAAAATAATGGTCAAAGGTTAAATAAAATATAATTGGATGACTAAAATATTATGCCAAATATGTAAAATAGACAATCCTATGAATTACTTGAATGTAACAGAGCTAAACAAGTATGGGAATGGTTTAAAATGAAAAACAGTCTGAATGTTTTCAAAGCATACATTTGAATATGATATATTATGGGACTAATGATGGAAAGAAAGAAGAAAATATACAATGGGTAGGATATTAATAAGTATTGCATGGATAATCCGGAATAGTAGATATAAAGGACTACTGTATAATAAAATGTGGGATTGTAAAGTTATTATTAGAAGAAAAAAGGGGTGGGGGATAACATTTTATGAATGCGAATTTCCTTAT
This sequence comes from Protopterus annectens, assembly GCF_019279795.1. Lineage (NCBI taxonomy): Eukaryota > Metazoa > Chordata > Ceratodontiformes > Protopteridae > Protopterus > Protopterus annectens. The sequence continues at coordinate 963,048,677 of NC_056731.1, read as the reverse complement.
CATCCTGTAGTTGAAAGATATTTTGTTGCATTCTGTGTTATAGAAATAGAAAAAGTGTATATAGACAACTGAATGATGTACATAAATAAAATGCCCCTACACTTTTGGATAAGTGCCGCAAGATCATTCACATTCACATGAGCTATTAGCACCTTAAGCAGATGAGACTTTGGTTTTAATTCCATACTGATGAAGGCACACTTATCCGCGGTGGTGATGCTGCAGTAGCGTTGTTGCCTCACAGTAAGACGCTGTCCGGTTCAACTCTCAGTTAGAGCGTCTTCTGCGTGGAGACATGCGTGAATGGGCGTGACTTCGTTGAAGGTTGTGCATCAGGGCTGGCAACTTGGTATGTAAAAATCAACTGCCAATCATTAGCGGACCGGAGTTCCGCTGTGGCGATCCCTAACCAGGAAAAGCCGAAAGTCACAACAACAGCTGATGAAGGCACACTTAGGTGTATATTGCCTCCTAATGATACACCATTAATATTATTACCTGGAGTGAGAATAGAGCCCACAGACTTCTGATCTTCAGTTATCAAAAGTAAGTGTGATGCCTGTTGAGCCATTGACACTGTTTGGAGATGTCATTTTGTGAATTAGGTCTTATCAATAGACAGGATGGGGGGATTTAATTAAGTAGTATACACTAGGGGTGATGTTCAGTCATAAATGAATCGTGGGGGTTTAATGGTAATGGTTCAAACTTTGGAGGCATATGTTTCAAATCTCTAGAGTATCACAGAATGTCCATATTTTTGTCATATAATTTCTGTCTGTTAATAAATCCTTTGGTTTTTGCTGTTCGTGCGGACATTGTGTTCAGTGGTACTTCTTTTACCAGCATTCTGCCACTTGTGTTTGTTTTTTAACAATTTCTGTCTGTTTCTAATAAAACTTTTGGTTTTCTGGCTTTACTGATGTCACTAAATGATGACAGGCATTTGATTTTCAGACTGCATATCCATCAAAAAATGCATTCTAATACAAAACCTCATATTTTAGCAACATTTTAAGTTTATAAGATCAATATTTAAAATCTGTCACTGATTTTGGGCCTTTATTTATACATTATTTTTGGCTTTGGCTAGAATTCTTGAGCTAAAAGGTTATAAAGTATGACCTGAAGATTGGTTTGTTATTAGGAGGCAAAGGAATGAGTCATGATTATTGTTGGGGATAGGATACGTTAGTTCTCTAATGAGATGGCTGAGGTTCAGATCTGCAGTTCTCATCATTTGAAGATGGTCTGAGGATGTGTAGATTAATGTCCCCTTTAATAATTAAGCTTCTGTTTCTGGGTATATATAAGATTATGGAATGAGCTAATGATTACAATATGTGGAATGAGGATAGTGGAGGGAGGTAGGCTCTGGCAATAAAAAGTGGATTATTATATTTTGTTTACAACTTTTACCAGCAACTGTATTGAGTCAGAGTCCCACTTTGTGTTTGCTTAAGATATTTTACTATTGTTAAGGTCATATTTGTAAATGCATAGTGTAAACCTCCAGGTCCTTTAACAGGTCTCGCACCAAAAGCATAATTGTAATCAGAGAAAAAAAGTGTTTGATATTTAAGTGGTAGTTTTTTAGCCAGGATTCTATGACTACTATTACATCAGGTGCATGTGTCAGTGAGTGTGTGTGTGTGTGTGTGTGTGTGTGTGTGTGTGTGTGTGTGTGTGTGTGTGTGTGTGTGTGTGTGTGTGTGTGTGTGTGTGTGTGTGTGTGTGTGCGGGTGTGTGTGTGTTTGTAAGAAATAATGAGGTTTATTTCATTAAACTTATTCCTGATACTTCTGGCACTAAGAAGTGAGCAGGATATAGAGACTGGGCGGTTACTGGTTTTAGGCATGTTGATGGTAAACAGTCCATGGATAGGTTGAAATGTAATAATATGTTTGGGTAGGAATATGTGGAGATGAAAGGGTTTGGCATTGCGCGTGACAGGAGGAAGTGTGGTAAATATAAGGATTTAGGCAGGATTCACTGGGAAAAGGAAAAGTGGCTGTGTTTAGGAGGTGGAGGGGAGCTTTAAGTTTCACATTGTGAAGGGAGAACTGCCCAGATAACAGTTGGTTTACTAGGTGTTGTGAGCTTGGACATGTGTATGAGTGTGAGAAAGCAGGAGGGAAAGACAGCTTAAGGAAGGAAATGTAAGTTATGCAGCAGAGTATACAGAAGTAATGCAGTGTAACCAAGCATGGCTTTGGGTTGTGGAAGGAGGGTTAATACTAACAGTGAAAGGTAGAATCAGAGTGTTAAGAATGGTTACATTTTTGGTTGTAGTTGAATGGTAGATGAAACAGTGGAGGTAGGGGGTGTTTCCTAGCTTTGGAATTGGTTTACAAATGAAAAGGTGTTGGTTATGTGTGGAGGGGAAGTAAATAAGATGGACATTGTAGTGTGGTAATCTCAGGTATAAGGTTATGCAACCTGGGGGGGAGGGGGTGAACAGGGGATGGGGATGGGAGGGAAGATGTGTGACGAAGGGCAGATATCATCTGCCCAATAGCAGATAATCAGTATGCACATGCAAACATTTGGTAGCTCAGCTATACAGCCAGTAAGAAGCAAAAAACAGTAAGTATGGTTTTTCATGACTTTAGCTGTGAAAAACAGTGAAATATGTGCCAGTCTGTTATGGGTGCAAGGGCAAAATAGGAGGCAAGAGAAAGAGAAAAGCATACAGCAAAATAACTGTCTTAGTTGTGTACTCAATCAGTGCTGAACCATTAAATAGGTAACCTGCCTAGCATGGTGATAGCAGCAGATGCATTGTCTGGGACTCATATGCTGGCCAATCAGAAAAGGCAATATGCACCCATTTCCTAGAGATATCAAATTTAATATTTCCAACTGCATATCATGCAAGGGAGGGATGGTGCCTTTTCTGGAACATCTGTAGGGAGTGAGACCAGAGACCTTTATCATGATAAGGTACAGTAGATTCAGAAAGAAGGAAAGACATTCTGATCCCCATGATCCTTTGTTATAGGCTTAATGCTAAACGTTTATTGTGTTTTATATACTTTATATGATTTTTACAGTCTCACTAAAGTTCCATTCAACCATTACCCAAAATTAATCTTAAAATTTTCTTTTATCTGCAATGAAGGGTTGTATCATACAAAGAAGGTCAATATTTTTTTTTTCTTTAAGAGAATATCCTGACACTTCATTGAAATCCCACATTACCTTTCTCATCTGGCCTTAGACCTCATCCAGATATTGTCATGTTGATGTTATCAATATAATTTTCCTATGACATTTAAAATGACAAATCATATCACTTCTTTTGAGAAGTAAATGTTAGTTTTAGGGGTGATACACTGCCAGCACAAAGCATATGACATATGTATATGTTAGTTGCAATGTGAATAACATAAAGATGAAAAACCTAAGAGCTTTGAAGATCTCTACCCCATATGCAGGAACTAAAATTTCAGTCAATGATACAATGTAAAAAAGTTTTACCTCCAAAACACCAAACGTTAAAGCTTGCTGTAATGGTAAGAAATGTTTTTGCAAGAAGGTTGTACCTCAATGCACTCTTGCCATGAGAAGCTACACCCAGGCAACACCACTAAATATGCATACTAAACTTCATGCCACTGCTCATTGGATAAGATGGAATACTCTGAGATATCATGGCCTTGGACTAAGGATATATTTTTCACATTTTCAGCTGTAACCCTAACTTTTGAAGGATCACATTTGTAGTCCTTATGTCCATGTCAGTCACCCAGTTATGTAAGCCTCTGTTGATTCTTACCAATAAAGGAATGTATATCAGTGAAAGTGCAACATGTCATTTTCTGCAATCACAATTATGAAAGGTTAAATAATGACTGCGTAACTTTAATAAATTTACTAGCAGTCTGTACTTCGTTTGTATGTTTCCTGTGTTTTTCATTAAGAAGACCTCAAAACATATATTCCTAACTATGTGGATGCTATTTCTTGCTAGCTGCTCAGCAGTTCATACTCAGTTTTTAATTATACTTGAGCATATCACAGCCAAAATGCAAGTTAGCCCTAGTTTCTACTTTTAGAAAGGTATGTTTTATAAATACAAATATACTATATATATATATATATATATATATATATATATATATATATATAAAACCATGGCATCATACATGAATCTAAAATAGTTTCTGTTTTGTAATCAATTAGTAATATGAGCGTATTATTTGTGCCTTAGTAAATCATGCTGTTATGTCATCAAATTCCAGAATAAGTGACTGCATTGCAAATTTAAATGATTTGTGTTTTTATTATTTTTATCTGGTGACACCAGAACCCAGGCATTTGTGCCTAACATTCTTTCCAACACACTAATTTAAATACGACTTCTTCTTGGCTCTAAAAAAACTGCAATCTCTTGGGTAAAAAGAAGACTGGCAGCTGTAAACTAAACTGTCAAGTTCAAAGTGGCTATGTATGCTTACATCTCTCGGTAAGAGTTCATATTAATCTCTCTCGGCTCCTTAAGCATGTAGTAGCAGCTGAAAAGGTATTAATATTCAAAACTCTAACACAGTAGGGAAATGTGCTCCTATCAGTATCCACATAGTGCAAATAACACATTGCCCCTTTCAATTTCTACAAAGGAATTGCTACATCATTTTTTAAACATTAATTTCAAGACAGCATTTTGGATATTTTTCTTCTGCTGATTGGTGTTTGAACCCTTCTAAACCTTAATGCAGGCATTCATTTATCATTGTATCAAATCTTTTCCACATAATTTTTATTTCAGTTTATTATTTTTTATCCTAAATTTGTTAGGCTTTATAGAGGTTCTACAGATTCTGAATGCTATTTTCTAATCAACATTTTTGTTTATGCCACTTAATGTAATAGAGGGTCTATGATTATTTAACTTGGTTGACTTTCTGGTAAAACTTGTTTCTCTCATAAGAACATATTTCTAAAAGTAAATGTGACTAGTGTGTCTCTCCACATAACCCGTTCTCTAGGACTATCATTGATGTTTATTTTTGAAAATAATCCTGTGAGGTTAAGAAATTATTACCATCAGGGCTTATGTAACAAATATGGTTTCTTCTTTACAGCTAATCAAAAATAAATAAATGCACATTTTATTCACAGCAGGGATTCTCAGGGTTAAAACTTACTTAACCTCATTTTTGCAGAACATGAATAGAATAACTTAAAATGTAAGACACTGTTCCTAGAATTTTAAGACAGCTGTATTCAGCTGCATTATGGGCATTCTGTGAAACACTTTATGTATACACTATTATACTGACTTAACTAATTTCAAATCTGTGTATGTGAAAATTATTGTACAGTATGACCTTAAGATAAACCAATCTTTGTGTACATTATTATACAGTATGCACACACTGCAAGAGTATAAAGGTCACACAGACAAATTATTCAGTAAAACTGCAAGAAAAACCCAGCAAAGTTAAAGTTTTCACTGTGTGATACCATAAACCTCCTGTAATGGAGGCCCATAGGATATATGCAAATAACCCCTTAAGGACATTGAGTGTTTTAACTACATGGCTTCTGAATGTCCATGACTTTTTTTTTTTTTTTACTTTTTAAGTATTTATGGTTACATCCAGGCCAGTAAAGCCAAACCACACTACCTGTGGACATGTATGTTTCACCTGGTTTCACTTGTCGGAATGGGGTCTCCATTACATGAGGTTTAAGGTATCACACAATAAAAACAGTAGCTTGGCTGAGTTTTTCTTGCAGTTTTACTATTCATTATTATACAATATAATCTCACTGTGACTCAATGTGTACACTACTTTATTATACAAACCCACCTACAGTCAGTCTGTGTGTATGTTATTATACAGTGAGCTCAGAGCCACTTTGTCTATTTGCAGATTGTTCTATGGTATGAGATCAAACACGGACTCATTGCAGATCAGTCAGTGTGTGCATTAATGTGTGTCATGTATACACTATGCATAGGCCTGTGTATACATATTATACAGAACAAACTCAGTGGCTGACTGCGAATCAGTCTGTGCGTACGTCATCATTATACCAGATTAAAAATATGAGGCAAGGTCAGGGACAGTCTGTAAACCTAGAAACAGGTTCAGGTTTGTTTCACACAGCTACCAGAAAATAACTATTCCAATGTATGTCATTAAAATGCATACTGCCTTGCTAGATTTCTTAATCCACAGCCAGCCTAGTCATACCCAATTGTAATCCTCAGTGATCTGCCAGAAAAACAAATATTTTATGAGGAACAGATGGCAAGGCAAAGTCAGGGTCAATTACAACTTCAGTTTATAAAAAATAAAATTGTCAGAGAGTAAATATTCTAACTCATTCCACACAAATAAATGTATGGGCTTAACTGAGCAAACAAGTTAACTTTAAATACATCCAGACCATACAACCCCTTAGTTAGTGACAGCAATTCTAAATGCAATATCAGGCGGCTTGCTAGAATTACTTAGTATGGAATCATTATAGACATATTTATGTATTTATGTATGTATGTGTGTATGTGTTAGAAAAATATGTATTCATGTATATGATTAGTGCTTATTAGAAGCTAAAAGGGTTAACACATTTCATTCTATTTTATGTACAGCTTAATTCTGTATGAGATTATAAGATGCTTTTTCAAACTGCAGTATGCTTTCTGAAATTGCAAGATGCCCTCTGACCTAGTATTTGCTAGCACAGCAAAATTCATGTTTATGCCTTTTGGAAATGTACTGAGAAGCAGGTGATTATCTGCTAGCTCAGGAAAATGAATGAATAGTGAATGAATAGAACAATACTGTTTTCTATAATGTGATTGAATATGAACAATCAGCCCTGTTCTTGTTATGAGAACATGCACAGTTGCGGAAAAGAAGAGATACATCAGACAAAGACTGCTTGAAGAAATGAACTGTAATCTGTACTTGCTTTGTGCTTGAATTAGCCATAATACCTTGAATGGTAACATTGCATAGTGAGAAGTTGTATCAGACAATCAAGGCCACGTTATTTTTCTTAGGAAGTTTTTTTTGTAAACTTGATATGCCAGCAGAAAATCATGGACAAACAGCTGCTGTGAAATAATATTGAAAGAACTTGTGATTTATTACGTCAGCTTAGTAGGCAATACCTTGTAAGAAATGTATAAAAATAGTTTCACTTCCTGATTCTAGTTAGACAAACTCTGTATTAGCACGTTTTTGTCATCTTGCTGCAAGATTAAAGTGCCTTAACCTGAACCTGCCTTGTGTTGATCATTTTGAAATTATTTTTCCTTTGACAGATTGGTCCGCCGGACCGGAAACTCTCACTTCGCCTCAGGTCAGATGGGCCAGGTGGCATGAAACCGTATGGGGAAGAAACCACATCGGTTCTTCTGCTTTGAAAGACCTCTGACTGAATTGTCATTCAAAAGAGGCCAGCCACTTTTCTGATCTGCGACTGGAGGATGAGTTACTGTACGAACCAGGAGTGGGTCAATCACGGAGGCTCAGGTAAGGTAGATTTACCTTTTTTTCTGTTTTAGATCAGGGACTTGATTGAAAATATCTGTCAGGAGATTTGTTTTGTACAAGTCAGGGACAGAGAAATTGCAGTCTTGTCATAGATCAGGGAAACAGAATAGGTAAGACAGTTATTCTAGATAAACTGTGAAAAAGAAAATCGTGGTACCACGTGAGAATAAGAAGGGTTATGTAACATTTTTTAACAATCAGAACAATATGGGTAATAAGTGCAATAAAAGTTCCCAAAACCCACCGCTAACCGAAGACGCAAAATATATGCAATCACAGAGTGCCAACAATATTAGATACTATACAAAATGGGTTAATAAATATGAATTTAATGGCAAATTAGAAAAATCCTCGCTTATTAAACTTGTCAAACAGCTTAAAGCTGATGCAAAAGGTCAGGTAAAAAAGCAACGCCAATTGGGTGTTCCTCAGGCACACAGGTGGATTGAGGAAGCAAACCGTAGGGATCAAAAAAGTAATAATTCAAAAGCTATGTTTCTAGATAAAGAAGACAATAATTTGGAAATAGCATCAGCCCCTCCACCCCCTCCACTTCCTGCACCGGAATATGAAACGAGTGGACAAGCTGGTCTACCTCCGCTATACCCAGCTGTTACCGCAAAGCCAAGACCGTATGTTAGAGATCCCATCGAGACTAGGTCTTGGACACGTAACTTAAGAGGAGATATTGAATTATATGAAATAAACAAAAATTCACGAGCTATGAGTGAAGAAGAGATATGTCCACTCATAGAAGTACAAAATCCGCAGGCAGGACAGGCAGGACAGGACCCAACTCTCCTAGTATATAGACCGTGGACACCAGAAGACATCTGGAAAGCCACAGAGGGAATTCCCCATCCAAAAGTTAATTTTAGAAAATTTTTAGAAGACTTACAGGGCATGAGGTTAAGTTATCATTTGAATGGAGAAGAAGTAGAAAAAGTAGTTAGACAGATTGTAGGTCCAGATTGATACATGATCAGTGGCAACTGGAATCCCTGTGATGCAGAACACAAGCCACTCCCACATAGCAACGCAGAACTGGATAACAGAGTGAAAGGTCTAACAAACCGAATCTCTGAGAAATGGAACCTAGGGCAGGCTGGACTTGCATTAATCAATGCATCCAACATGAAGATGAAACTGTTGACAGATATTATGCTAGATTATTAGAGTGTTTTAATAACCATTGTAGAATGCAGGTACCTGAAGATCAAACACATGATTCCCCATATGAGCATCAATTAAAGAATGCATTTTTGAAAGGCAGTATTTTGGCTATAAGCAGCTTTATTACAAAGCACATGGTAGACCATCGTACAAGTAGATTACAGTCACTACTTGAATAGGCTAGGCATGCCGAAAGGCATTTTAACAGTAAAAAGAAAAAGAAAGCTCAAGTATTTGGTGTAGAAGATGGAGCAGAAGTTTATGTAGTACAGTTCGGAAAAAAGGGCAAGAAAAATGCCCAGGGAAACAAACAATCTGATAAACGATCAGAAGAATTTGAAGAGAGAAAGAAAAGGGTGAATGTTTTAAATGCGGAAAAAAAGAGACATTTAGCAAGGGATTGCAAGCAAAATAAGAGGGTAGCCATGGAAGATAAGGAGGGTGAGGACTGACTATATAATAGTCAAGAATCACTAGAAGGGAATAACCAAGAAAAGACAAATGCAAATGTGATAGAGGGAGTAGAGAATGTGATAGAAGAAATAGAGGAAGTACAAGAAATCACCGATGGTGAAGAAGGTGAAATTTTGGACTTGGCATTATTGAGCCTAGAGCTCTATTTAGCAGACACAAAACTGGAAGTTACACTTCTAGTAGAAGGGAGGGAAGTTAAATTCCTGTGTGACTCAGGGGCTTCACGAACCCTGCTACATCCTTCCAAACTACCAGAAAATTCAGAATCACTTACATATTAGTGAAAGCAGCTAATAGACAGCTGTATCAGGAGCCACTCTCCCATAACATAGCAATAACTGACCCTGCTTCAGGGATGACCCAGAAAAGAAAATTGTTGTTTCTGCAAAATGCCCAGTGAACCTTTTGGGCAGAGATCTTATGCAGATATTTGGCATAGCAGTAGTACCAACTATGCAGGGTATGGAAGCACAGTGACAAATGGATACTTTTGTGGTGCGACCGGAGGGTGAAACATTTTATTGATACAGCCAGAACTTAGTTACACCTGGTCCAGGGGCAGTAACCGAAGAACTGATGAACATAGCCATCAGTAAGTTCCCCTCCCTTGACACTGATAAACAGCATTTGTTGCACTGTGCTCTGTATTATTGTAGCACACCAGGACCTGATAAGGAATATGAGCAAGAACTGTTTAAGAACCATGCAAACAGATTAGTATTACGTAATCTGTACTGGGACACAGAAGGGAACAGTGTAGTTAGCTGTTCATTGTCCCAGGAATTCTTTGCACTTTATAAATCTAATTGATTACCACATGTTAGTTTAACCAAAGGCAAGAATGTGAAATGGGCAGATCTTGGAGAAAAAGTCACAAAGTGGGAAAAACAAATGGAGTTAGAACTGTCAGAACAGGGGGTACAAAAGCAGAAGCTAAATTGGATAACACAGACACACCCAGCTGTACACTTGTAGTCTAGCGAGGACAGCTGATTAGCAATCTTACTAGAAGAGGAAGAAAAAGCTTTACGAAGCATACCAGAAACTCTCTGGTCAACAGGGAAATCAGATGTAGGACTAATTCGTACAGCAGGACCAGTTACTATTACGCCAAAATCAGCATTCAGACCTCAAAAGAGACAGTATCCCTTAAGGAAGGATGCAGAAATAGGAATCAAACCTATAATAGCAGCTTTACTTAAGGAAGGAGCACTGGTAGAATCTCCTGATTCACCATGTAACACACCCTTATTTCCTGTTAGGAAAGCAAACGGGGAATGGCTTATGGTCCAAGACTTACAAGCTGTTAATGATGCAGTAATACATGGAGCACCTACGGTGCCAGATCCACACACCTTGTTGAATGATTTAAAACCTCAACAGAAGTATTTTTCTGTGATAGATATTAGCAATGAGTTCTTTTCGATACCGATACACCCTGACAGCCAATATTGGTTTGCATTCACATTTCAGGGGAAAAGGTATACATACATGCGACTACCACAGGGGTATTGTGAAAGCCCAACAACATTTGCACAGGAGATGGCAAGCAACTTGACAGGATTTAGCCCACCAAGAGGCAGCCAAATTTTACTTTATGTAGACGACATCCTGCTGGCAGCCCCCACCCAGCAAGAATGTAGAGAAGATACAATAGCATTACTACAATTTCTAGCCACTCAAGGACATAAAGTAAACAAAAACAAATTGCAGCAGCTTCGGAGAAAGCAGGTTAAATACCTGGGATATGTAATATCCAAAGAAGGCAGAACATTAGATGAAGATAGAAAAATAGCAATTTTACAAGCACCCAAACCAACTACCAAGAAGGAAATGATGTCCTTCCTGGGCATGACTAATTTCTGTCAGAGTTGGATTCCAAACTATGCTTTGGAATCTGCTCCACTGACCAACTTAATATACAAGAAGCCTATGGCAGCACAAGATTTATTACAATGGACACCAGAAGCAGAATCAGCTTTCTGAAAACTGAAACAACTGATAGCATCCTCATTAGTTTTAGGATTACCAAACTATCATAAACGTTTTTTTCCAAATTGTAGATTGTAAGCAAGGTTACATAACATCAGTGTTAACACAGCAGCATGGGGATAAGTAATGTCCCATAGCTTATTATTCATCACAGCTGGACCCAGTGGCGCCATCCCTGCCCCACTGTGTACAAGCAGTAGTTGCAGCTGCAATGGCAGTACAGGCTTCGGCCTCAGTAGTGTTGTTCCACCCTCTCACATTGAGACTGCCTCATGCAGTCACATTTATTTTACTGCAAGAAAAAGTAGCATATCTTTCTCCTGCTAGACATCTTTCCTGTATGACTATACTCTTGAGCCAACCTCATATGACAATTGAATGATGTACAACTTGAAACCCATCTACCTTGCTCCCGACTCCTGCGGATGGCACACCACACAGCTGCCTGCAGGAGATTGAGAAAAAGACACTGCCTAGAAAAGATCTAACGGATGTTCCCTTGGATGATGCTGAGGTGACATATTACGTGGATGGCTCATGCAGAAGGGGTCCTACAGGACAGAATCTAGTGGGGTATGCAGTAGTTTCTGATACTGAGATTTTAGAAGCAAAGTCTTTACCCCACAACTTATCTGCACAAGCACCAGAATTGATTGCTTTGACAAGGGCATGTACCTTGGCAAAGGGTAAATGCGTGAACATTTTTACTGACAGCCAGTACGCCTTTTCTACTGTACATGTTTTTGCACAACAGTGAAAAAATAGAGGAAAGATAACATCTACTAGTAAACCGATTAATCATGCGCAATTTATTTTAGATTTGTTAGAATCTATTCAGTTACCTCAGAAAGTAGCTATTTGTAAATGCATAGCTCATACCAAGCAACAGGATAGGATTTCAAAAGGTAATGTGAGAGCTGATATAGCTGCAAAACAGACAGCTTCAGCTTCAGAAGTATTTCTTTTGAGTGAGGAATTACAACCGTCTGAGATTTTAGATTTCGAAATGTTAAAAACAATGCAGACACTTACTACAAATGTAGAAAAACAGAAATGGATAAAACGAGGAGCAATTCTTGAGAAAGGGCTGTACATCTCCAAAGAAGGAAAACCAATTTTGCCGTCTAACTTGTTGAGATATGCAGCTTTGTTGAGCCATGGGCAGTGCCATGCTCAACAGGGGGGATGGTACAGTTAGTGAACCGAGTGTTCACTGCATATGGATTTACAAACTACACAAAAAAATTTTTGTGCAGCATGCCATGTTTGTAACAGGCATCAAGCACAAGGGGCATTGAAGCCTAAGCAAGGGAGTTTCCCAACACCACCGTACCCATTCCATACTATGTGTATGGATTTCATAGAACTAAACAAATGTGAAAATAAGAAATATTGTCTTGTCATTATAGATATGTTTTCCAAATGGGTGGAAGCTTTTCCAACCAAAAATCTAGATGCAGGTAGTGTTGCAAAAGTCCTTGTTAAAGAAATTATTCCTAGATTTGGCATACCGGAAAAGTTCTACAGTGATAATGGCACACACTTTGTAAATCAAACCATACAACAGTTGAGCCGATATTTCGGAATTTCTTTAAAGAACCATTGTGCATACCACCCCCAATCCGCAGGATTAGTAGAGAGGCATAATGGGGTTGTGAAAAACAAACTTAGGAAATTGATTAGTGAGACACGGAAGAACTGGGTGCACTGCCTGCCTCTGGCATTGTTGAGTATGAGAACTGTTCCAAATGCAAAGGGGTTAACTCCTTTTGAAATACTGTTTGGGAGGGCATACTATATACCTCAGTGGAAACCTCTCATGCCTGCAGACCAGGAGGCTGACAGTTCACTTGCAGAATATGAGACAACTTCTAAGTAATAAACAACTTTTGCAGTTGAATTCTGTTTCAGATGAAGAACAAACCCGACCATCGTTAGCAGCAATAGTCCCAGGCATGTGGGTCTGGGTGAAGGTTATTAAGAAAAGAAATTGGACCACACCAAAGTGGGAAGAGCCGTACCAAGTGTTACTGTCAACACCCACTGCAGTCAAGATCACAGAGCGAGCATCCTGGATTCATCTGACACACTGAAAATTAGTTAAAAATTTTGAACTGGACAAAAAACTTGTTACTGTTACACAAGAACAAAATGACCAGATACGGAGCAAATAGAAATGCTGAACAACCTCAGAAGTATTTCATGATCATTCTGTTGGCCATACTGATAACATTAATCTTTTTGTTGTGGCCTTTCATTTTTCCAGCCACATGAGCTGAACTGAATAAACGTGAATCATTCATAGACTGGCATCCGAACTTTAACACTTACCAAGCAATTAAATATGTGTATGCTGAAACTTCCAATGTTTCAAATTGCTGGATCTGCACAGCTATACCAACAGCATATGGGGGATTATTAATGACTGCTGTCCCCCTAGGGGAAAATGAATCCTGGGAAAACTTGCTTTTTGATGCTACAGCTGTAAAAATCACAAGACAAAATAGCATTGTACCTGCCTGTTACACAAAAGGGAATTGTATGTTTTTACAAAAATGATACTGTTCAGGTAGGTTGGAGTAATTGTAATGTGACTGTTCCTTACAAATGTTATACCAAAACCAATAATGCAGGTTATATCTGTGATTAAAACTATGACTCATATCTTGAGTCAATCCATAGGACTATTGATGAAATACAGCGTTATACTGTTCTTTTAAAACAACTATCTATTATTGATAAGAAAATGATTCATGCAGGGCAAGTGTATATTAATACTAAAGCAGAGAATTGTTATTTTGTTTGTGGGAAAAAGGCATACAAATGGTTACCTGAGAACTGGTCTGGCAGTTGTTTTTTGGGTTACCTGGTTCCGGCCATATGACACACTGCAGTTTAGCCTCAGGGAAGAATTTGAAATGTCAGAGAGGTCACCGAGAAAACCGGAAATCCAATCAGAAGGCCTGAAAATCCAGTGGGATGAATCGAAGCAGGCTGGAGAAACCATAATTCCGTGCAAAACAAAGACAAACTGACACACATGGACTTGAGTGACACTATTATATCGTGCGCAGGCATAACCCCTGCATATGGTGCAGTGAAATTGATTTGGGAGCTGAGTAAACTGTCCAAACTTCTTGAAGTAATGAGTAATGTAACGTTTTCTGCTCTCGAGTTAATGACTGATGAACTGAATGCTATGAGAACTGTGGTGCTTCAAAACCGCATGGCTCTTGACTTCACCCTAGCGGTGAAAGGTGGTACGTGCACTTTAATAAAAGAGGAGTGCTGTTTGTATAATCCTGACAACCAGCATGAGATAAACGATCATCTTGAGGTAATTCAGCAAGTGTCGACCATGACCAAACCAGGTCCAAACCCACTGACGGACTTTTTCCAGAATCTGTTTGGGGGTTGGGGTAGCATCCTAATGAACGTCCTGATTGCCATTTGTGTGAGATTACTCCTATTAGGAGTGTGTGTTTGTTGTGGTATTCCCTGCATGAAAAGATTGATCAAAGATTTTATAGACATGTCAGTTTCTGAAACTTTATATCAAAGTACTGAAATTGAAGAACTGCTGAAAAATGAAACACTTTCATAAGTTTAAACTGAATGACTCTCTTAACTGCAAATTCTGAATAGAAAGAGGTTAGGAGAAAAAGCAATTGTTTATGCTTTTGAAAATAGAATAAAAAGTATTAACGGGGGAAATGTTAGAAAAATATGTATTAATGTATATGATTAGTGCTTATTAGAAGCTAAAAGGGTTAACACATTTCATTCTATTTTATGTACAGCTTAATTCTGTATGAGATTATAAGATGCTTTTTCAAACTGCAGTATGCTTTCTGAAATTGCAAGATGCCCTCTGACCTAGTATTTGCTAGCACAGCAAAATTCATGTTTATGCCTTTTGGAAATGTACTGAGAAGCAGGTGATTATCTGCTAGGTCAAGAAAATGAATGAATAGTGAATGAATAGAACAATACTGTTTTCTATAATGTGATTGAATATGAACAATCAGCCCTGTTCGTGTTATGAGAACATGCACTGTTGCGGAAAAGAAGAGATACATCAGACAAAGACTGCTTGAAGAAATGAACTGTAATCTGTACTTGCTTTGTGCTTGAATTAGCCATAGTACCTTGAATGGTAACATTGTATAGTGAGAAGTTGTATCAGACCGGTGGTCATCAAGGCCGCGTTGTTTTTCTTAGGAAGTTTTTTTTGTAAACTTGATATGCCAGCAGAAAATCATGGACAAACAGCTGCTGTGAAATAATATTGAAAGAACTCATGATTTATTACGTCAGCTTAGTAGGCAATACCTTGTAAGAAATGTATAAAAATAGTTTCACTTCCTGATTCTAGTTAGACAAACTCTGTATTAGCACATTTTTGTCTCCTTGCTGCAAGATTAAAGTGCCTTAACCTGAACCTGCCATGTGCTGATCATTTTGAAGTTATTTTTCCTTTGACAGTATGTATGTATTTATTTATTTATTTTTAAGTAAATAAACATTTCTGTAATTAAAATAAAGCACCTCAAGATGAACAGCAACACTGGCCCATGCTGTACACATTCAAACTGTATATACTGCAAGTATCTTGCTAGCCCCTTGGCTATTACTTATATACTGCAGTGTACATAAAGTGTTCTTCTCAGCTTTCCTAACCTGTCTGCCTTTAGTTTAGAACACTAGAGACCTCATCTCTGCATTTACATTGCTCCAAAAAAAGGGTTATAGCAGTAATGCAGTTTCACAGCTATTGCCACTGTAACATCGTGACAGATTATGGCATTTTTTTTGGTTAAGTCCATTTGTAAGAGGGGTCACAGACAAGCCCCCCCATAACCCCCAAAATACATGTTTTAAGTGGGTCATAAGTTAAAGGCGGCAAGAGTTCTTGTTTCATACAGAACAATCCTGATTAAAAATGCCATCACAGTCATTTCATTTAATGTGAAAACTATGGGACTCATTGTAACTCTCATGGCAGTAATGGACAGGAGCTGACAATCACAAAGAATGCTATATCTTGTGTAATGACATAACTCATTATTGTGTAACTGAAGTTATGCAAAGTCTAATGTTCTAAGTAATTACCTGTCATTAAACTGTTGCTGAGCTGCAAGATAGTAATAATCTGTGAACCTGTTTTTAATTGTGTTAATTCTGCATATGTAAAAAAAAAAATAAAAAACTATAAACATAAAAACATAAAAATTCATCTGTATTTCTCAAGTATACCTTAGTATGAGGAATCGGCCTTATTCTATGCCTTAGAAATTCTGTTTCAATCTGTTGAACACTGAAAGAGTTTTTTGACACATTCATTGTTAAGAATTTTTTTGCAAACATCCATGGGAAATGATACTCCTCAGGATTTAAAAAAATCCATGTAAGCCCTGTGTACAGCCTACATGGAATGTATCTGTGTACATGCCCATGGTTCCTCCTCTGCAGCGCGCCATGCTTATTAATGATGGCTCACTGCCGAGAGAGAACATAGGAACAGGGTCATCAGTGTAGGGAGAAGTGTAGATGCTACCCATGGTTGTGGAAGCCCTGTACTGCTCCCTGCTACTGTTGAAATGATGTGAATTGGGTCAAATGTGTAATATTTAATTTTAATTTTTTTCTGTTTTTTGCATGTTTGTGGGGCATAGCGTGGACCACAGCAATGCCAAGCTGTGCTCACATATAGACAGCTGACACCTATAGACATCTAAAACTAGAAACCAGATGTCATTAATTATAATAATTGTGTATTTTTGTAATTTTAAATATTTTTGTTTTTTTCTGTTTTAAATTGCTCTTTGCATGGCATGGGATGGAGTGCCACAGAGCAAGCGGCTCTCATACATACATAGCTGACAGTTGATAGACATCTAAATGTAGAAACCAGATATAATTAAGTATATATGTCTGGATTTATTTATGCATGTTTGAGTGGCACGCCACTGTGCTTAGCAATGCTAACAGGTAGACCAGCAGTATGTGTGAAGGTGTACTAGTTTTCATATTATCCAAGTAGCTAAATGGGTAGAAATCTCCCCTAATTTTAAGGAGGTCCTGATTTTCAGTCCATAGCAATGATAAGATGTCTATAAATTAATTTATTATATATGTTTAATTTTAAAAATAAATTTGTGAAATATGGCACTGCTGTAATGGGTTGAGCACTGCTTAAACATGCTAATGGCTACTTGTGTTTGTGTAGTGCTAGGCTGAGCTACACCCCTGGTTGTGTGAGTTTTCGCACTGCTTAGCTGCGCTTAGCTGATTTGCACGGTGCTAACAAATGCAGCGCTTTTTTGAATACTGCTCAGTGATGTGTAAGGGCAGGGGAAATTGCCTATATTCAGTGCAATAGGCAGGAATTCTGCAACAGTCTTTGAAGTCTGATCAACTGGTGATATTGCAGGTGGTGCTGGTGAAGGTGTGCACATTCGGGCACAGAGATGGGATGTTCAGGAGTCCAGGGTCTTTGTTGAGCTCCTGGTAAAAAATCATGAACCCAGGCTGCTGCAGGATGGTTTACAGATCTCGGAGTGTAAGGTGAAGGCCTGGGACTGGTTGGCCAGGGAATTCAGTAGTGTTACTGGTATCACCTGCACAGGTGAGCTTTGTCATCACCATTATAATGATCTGAAGAAAAGAAAGAGGGGAACCTTGAACACCTGGGTCCAAGAAGCTAGTGCTGGGAATGCCCACAAATATGTAAGTATGTTTTCCATTGTTTTGCAATATGCAAGCTGACAGTCTGAAAAACTGGTATGCCATGAGTGTGGTATGCACAGATTTATTATGCTAACTGTAGTGCAATAAGCAAGAAAAGGTAAAGTATTTACTGCAATAAAATATACACCATAAAAACTGTAGTGCAATAAATGGGCAAGTAGAGCTGTAGTGCACTAAATGGACAATAACAACTGTATTGCAGTAAGCAATAAACAATATCAATAACAGTAAGCAAAATGGTGTACAGCAGGATTGTTGTGTCATAACCATTGCAGTAGAGCTGTATGCATTACTTGTCTATGGTAAGGTTGCCGCAGTCAAGAGTAACATTGTAGTAACTGTAGAATACAAAAATAATGGCCTCCAAACTGTATTGTTTAAGCCATAGTATGGTCCAAGGCTGTCTCCTGACCAATATCGGTCACATAATGATCTCTCTTCCTCCTACTTCAAGTAATAAAGGTATATGGCTGAGATAGCCCAGTCTATGAGCAGATATTGTGTGGATTTCACAGACATTTATCAGCAATACCAATAAAGTGATAAGCAGCATTGTTAATTCATACTGAAATCTGTTTTAATAAATGCAGTATGGCTGTATTCCATGCACGTGGGTTCTACTGTCACTGCAGTCAAGTATAACACTGTAATAGTTCTGGAATGCAAAACAAATTCAGTCACATAATGCTGTCTTTTTCTCCCACTCTAGGAATAAGAGGTCTATGGGTGAGGTAGCCCATGGTATGACCAGATATGATTGTGCTTAGATTTTACAGACATTTATCAGCAATACCAATAAAGTGTTAAGCAGCATAGTTGATTTCTAAAGAGATTTGTTTCTATAAGTGCAGTACAGCTGTATGCCATGCATGTGTGTTCTACTGTCACTGCAGTCAAGTATAGCACTGTAATAGCTTTAGAATGCAAAATGAATTCCGTCACATAATGCTCTCTTTTTCTCCCACTCCAGGAACAAATGGAGAAAAGCAAATACCTGCAACTGCTAAAGGTGTGTTGGAGAACAACAAAATACACAATCTGCAAAACACCAACAACACCAACACGGAGCCGTATAGAACTGCTAAAATCCTCCTTTAATAAAATCCTTTTGAATAATGGAGTGTGGATCAGTAGAGTCAATAACTCCAAAGCTTTCAAATGATGATAAGCACTTTTGGAAAGTTCCTTCATCAGATCATGTAATAGAAAAAGGGGTATGCTCAAACATTTTAACTATCAGATGAACCAATCAAAAATTCAGTTTGTGACGGTGCCTTTCCTTTCACACCTATCAGCTGTCTTCCTATGATAGTTCCAAGAAGAGGACAAGGCCCTAAAAAGAGCTAATCACTGTTCTTCTATTCTTTAGTAGCAGTCTCATAGGAACTACCGCATTCAAACCTGGTAATCTGTCGGCTCTAAGATTTATTATCCATTTAATTTAATTTATTTCGGTTTGATTAGACACATCCCCTTGTTTCATACTCATTTGTGTTAGTTCAACAACTTTGAACTTAAACAAATGCGAAGGAAAGTTCAATATATGCAATGCAAGGGCATTTTTAGGATCCTTATTCCTGATATCACATAAATGTCTCAAAATACGTTTTTTAAAAATCTGATCAGTCTTCCCAACATAGTAGAAGGAACAATGCTGGCAGGTAGCAAGATACACAATATGCTGGCTGTTACAATGGGGCATATCACGAAAAATGAAATACTTTGCCATTAATAGGATGTTTGAAAGAAGTGTCATTGTCAATACTATTGCAGGCTGCACACCTACCACATCGAACTCTTCCTTTCCTATTACTAATTATAGGACGTGGAAAACCATCCTTTGAACATAGAAGGCACTTAATATTTTTCTTGTTTCTAAAAGAAAATTTAGGGACATCTCCCACAATGTCATGCAATTTGTCATCTTGAGTATGAACTGGCCAGTATTTCCAAATAATATTACAAATATCAAGATTACCATTGGAATAGGTTAAAGCTACTCTAAGTGGTTGGGGAGTGGTCACGTTAATCTTTCTATGAAGTAATGGAATACCTGTATTCCTTCTTAAGTCAGTAGACATCTCACTGCTCATCATCACTTCATTGGTCAAATATCCTCGTACCATCAAATTATTTTGTAAAAACTGTTTCTCCTTTGTATAATTGTCCTCTTGAGTACATAAACATGAAATTCTAGTCAATTTATTTTCCATGATGTTCCTATGGATGTGAGGGGGGGGAGGTGATGGCTATTCCTATGAAGATAATGATTTTTCCATGTTGGCTTCCTGTGTATTGTAGTTCCAATTTCTCCCTCCTTGCCAAAAAATATTTTGACATCCAAAAAGTCAATGGGCAGGATTCACGAAGCCTCCATGTAAGAGTTACAAGGCTTACACGGAGGCTGCAGTTAAATGGTGTGACGTCAGCATGTCATGCATATGCATGAAAGCATGCTGAATCACACCTAAGGCTAACACGGTCCATGTAAGACAGTAGGGGGCGTGTCTATAGGGCGAGCCCTGCAAATGGACATGCCCCCAGAAGAGTAAAAGTCCCAAAAGTAAACCCCCATGACAGAGTCCGTGTAAATGTGAATAAACACAACACAACACATGCCCCCACAGACTATGATCATAAAATGTATAAATGAACATCTTATATATTTTTTTATAAGTTATAAAGATGTTTGCCAATGAGTGCGCTAATTTGCGCGGGCGTGCCCGACGCTTGGCCACAGTTAGCAGTCAGTGGAAAAGCATATAAGAACAAAATATGCAAAGTAAGCCAAGAAGCAATAGCGTAGCAGTAGAGACATCGGCTGAAGAGGAGGCAGTCGTGGTTCGAGCCCCCACAGCATCAATTTTTATTTTTAGTGAAATAAGCACGAAACAAGTCCCTGACATATATGTACATATATAAAATTATATTTTCTGTAAAATGTAATGGAATGGGCCATGTATTTTGAAGAAATGTGAGATAAAAAAAAATAAAAATGGCAGATGTGCCTATAGCTGAGCTAAAGTCTAACAAGTTGAGGATATCTGCTTGAAGGTGAACAGTGTTTTAACAGGTGTAAAATGAGTGCCCGTAGGTGAGCAGTGTCACAACAGGTGTAAAATAAGTGCCCGTAGGTGAGCAGTGTCACAACAGGTGTAAAATGAGTGCCCGTAGGTGAGCAGTGGTTTAATAGGTGTAAAATGAGTGCCCGGGGTTGAGCAGCATTTTAACACACTGAAGCTGTGTGCCCATAGCTGAGCTGAGCGTAATATGCGTGCTGACAGCCAAATGGTGCGTAAGCCAGCGTGACCCATTTGCGCGGAGCTGCGCACCGCACCAACCAGCTAACCGACGGGCAACTTTGAGCAAGCTGTATCAAAACTGCCTTTACACAGACACACCTCCTAGCTTGTGTAGACAGTCATAAAATATAAAAAGCAATGGCCAGGGTCGAACCCAGGATACCATGCACCATAGTCAAAGTACTGAACCACTAAGCCATGACAGTTGCACTTAGAAATGTAGTAATAGCATACATATAGGAATGAATAGAAAGAGGAGCATGACAAAGCAGGTTTTGTGAAGCTGATACAATTCCAAAATGGCCAATCACAGATAAGTGCGAGAAAAATGGCATATATAAGCCCCATAGGTGGGAATACACAGCATAACCGATTGTGGAACCGACTTGCAGCCAGGATGTCAGGTGTAGGAGAGAGTAGTTGCTTCCGAGCACAGAGGTGGGGAGTTGAGGAGTCCAAATATATGGTTTGGCTCCTCGTCCATAATCATGAGGCCCAACTCATGCAGGGCCAGGTCCTGTGGGGAGCATATAGGGCTGAGGCGTGGGACCGGTTGGCACATGATCTCACCAGTGCCACAGGAATACCAAGGACTAGTGAGCAGGTCCATCACCACCATGCAGACCTGAAGAGATGGAAGCAGGACCAACTGAACCGTTGGATCCAGGAGGCCCGGCAAATGCCCAATGCCTCACTACTGAGTAAGTTACATGTAATTATTTATGTAAGAAATAAACCTAGCTGATATTATGGAGATGTGTATTCCAATATTACTTCATTTATATTACAGCTGCAGGTGTCCGTTCTGCGAACCGTCGAGCCTATGGCGATAGGCTGGTGCGGTTGCGCCACCAGGCAGGTCAGTAATTCTCTCCCTGTAACTGTAAATAAATATATAAGTATGACAGTTAGCAAAAGAGTGCAGTGTAGTCACTAATTAATAAAATGTGCAAGTAACAGTGTAAGAGAGTTTGCAAGTATTGCTTGATTACAAAAGTGTGATGCAGCCTGTAATCCAAACATAAAAATGAAACAAGTCTGAAATAAAGATGTCCCACCTGTAATATAATAGTACATAACCTGCAGCAGGCTGAAAAGTACAGCTGCAGAAGCTGAGTAAAACACATGTGTGAAATATATCCCTGTTGAAATTCTGAAACATGACATAAGTGAGACTGTTAGAAAGGATTGTTATAACTAAAGGTAAAACATATCAATAAGGCCTACAATTAAGTACCATCCTGAATTGTAAAAATAAAACAAGTGAGAGAGTGTGAGAAAGAGGTATGAATCCACCAATAAAGTAGTACTAACTCCTGAATAAAGTATACTGCAGTCAGTACAGAATGAAATGAATGTGACAGGCAGAACCAAACAGCAACATGTGTTGAAAACAGTACTGAAGCAGGAATGTGTGTCCCAAACTCTGGATATGTTGCTCTCAGTCTTCAATATGCAGATAGTATGGTTGTCTGAAATACCAAACATCCACAGTTGTCTATAGCTATATAAAGCAAATGTAGCAGGATGATGTAGCTGAACAGAGCCAGATATGAATGTGTATGAATAAATATGAAATGTATATTGATGTAGCAGTAACATTCCTATCACCAACCTGAAGTAGTTATCACATAGGAAACTGTAGGCAGACCTGTAGTGTGTATATATCTGCAGCTAGTAGAAATGTACAGCATATGTATAGGTATTTGAAGTTGTTAATTAAATATTTCTTCACCCTACCCTATAACCACAAATAATCCATTCCACGTGAAATGAAATGGGTATGTGCATTCACAATTAACATCCCTGGACATTCGTCCTGTTGGTTCATACATATTTGCATGTACGTTGATGCATCTGCCCTGTTCATACATCCAAACCTGATGGCCTGTTGCCATCAATCAACCCTGCATGTTGTTGGATTGTGTATTGCTGTTCAAATTATGCATGTGTTATGCTTGCTGTTCAATGGCTTGAATTTATGGGTGTTTGGTTAATGGGAATACTAATGCATGCTGTTACAACTAATTGTGAATGGTATTGTACGTTACTAACCCAAACTGTCATAACATAATGCAAAACATAGGACGACAGGGAAGGCGGGTTCCAGCGGACCCACCTCTCCCACCTCAGCTGGCGAGTGCACCTGGCAGTAGTGCCCAGGCCGGACCCTCCTCCGGTGGCCCTGTGCCACCTGCAGGTGGAAGCGCTGCAGGGGATGGGGCTTGTCCCCCCTCTGCAAGCGTGGCCAGAGGAGAACATCCACTCACCCTCCGTAGTGTCCGGACTGTGGTGCATAGGGAGATCCAGCACGCTGTGCTTGGGCCCCTATGCCAGCTTGAGGCATGGGTGACACAACTCAGGCGTGCCTGCTGCCCAGCCTACACAGCCCCAGCACAGCCCGTCCTGGGCAGTGAAGGCACAGTGGCAACTGCCCATGGGTGGGGATCTCAGTTCCACTGTTGCCATCTGTGGGCTCATGGGCTCGAGATATCCAAACATCCGTCCCTGTCAATTGTGTAACCCAACCCACATGTGTCATACACCACCCCTGTATGTGTCTTGTTTGTCTTGTCTGTTAACCTCCCCTACCTACCTCCCCAGCTATACCGACTTCCTGTACCTGACATACCACTCTCACCTGAAAAAAAAAAGGGCACTCTGTACCCACAAAAATTATGCCCCATATACATAGCTGCCCATTTTGCACACGTCTGCTGGACATGTAAACTGGCAATTACAATTGGCTGTACAACAAGTATTATTGTTGTCCTCACACCTCTCTCAGGGGTGGAAGGTTTCAAATCTCACACCAAATTACAAACATATGCACAGCTGTTGCTGACGAAGAAATGGGCAGCTATGGGCCTTTCCTACATCCCTCCTGCAAAACCCGAGCTTGTTTCCCTACTGTCCTACCCTCTTTGTGACCCCTTTTTCACCACTTTCCTATCTCCCCATTTTCTTTTCTTTCAAAGAAAATAAGCGGTGTGCATGAGAGTAAGCACTTTTAAGCAGTAGTAAGCGGGTATGCGCGAAGCTAAGAGGCATTGCGCATGCGTGACCTCTGTGCAAACCAGCGCTAACCCACTTACAACTGCTTAAAAGTGCCTTAGTCACTCTGAATGACAAGGCCTGTAGTTTTCTCAGCAGCAAAATAAAATACCTCCCTCAGTCTCGAACCCAGGACCTTGGAAACACTAGTCTGCATGACTTACCACTAAGCCATGACTGCTATACAAGAACACTGTGCTGAAAGAAATATATCATAAAATAGTAGGAATTAATGTAAAGGGAATATAGCAAGTCTAGTACACAAAGCATGTCATGTATATTTACTGTCAAATCTAGTGGATTTGTAAAATAGTACTGTGTGCTGAGAAACAGTCATGCTAGTTGGTAGCTACTAGGTAATAATGTCACAGTAGCATCTGGCAAGCCACACACATACTCAGAGCAGGATACACACTGCCATAGTTGAATAGTTAAGTGTTCAGACATAGCAACTGTGACTGAGTTACAGGGATGTCCCTGATGTGAAAACAAATGTCAACTGTGCCCCACTGACACCCTGTCAAATGTACTAACAGTAGGCAGAAAGGTGTAACTACACATGCAATGGTAACTATGACTGACTGAAGGTATGCACCACCTGCACGGCACAAATGGTGTACTAATACATATGCTTGCAATAACCCACAGTCACAACTGCAGAGTATCAGAATATGTCACTGGAGTAACCCACTGCTATGTACCATTCCATGAGGCTGATAAAAGATGCACCGGAGAGTATCTGAGGCCTGCTCAGCAGCATGATCAAATACCCCTATAAGTGTCAAGGCCCACACCATGGCCAGACCATACTGCATGCAGTAACACCCTACTACAACAAACACATAGGGAATTGCTGGCCAAACAGATTTAGCAAACATTAAAAGCTGTGAATGTAAATGGAAAATAGGAAAGTCATAGCAACACATTACAGGAAAGACACCTAGCAGGCATACAAGGAGAGAATGTAAAGGCCAAATATTGAAGCCATAGCAACAGATTGCAAGAGCCACTGCTATATACCAGTTACACCACAATCCCCACAGGAAAGCACACACACCCATATACATAGTATTACTAGTTGTAGGTGTCAGTTTACATACACACGGAGAACAGGACACTGGAGGAAGGAATACTCAGCTTACAGAACAACATGCATTGCAGTGTCTACAACACAGCCTGAAATATGAGAGACATACCAACCCTTACACTCACAGAACAGTGTCCACAGCAAACCAGCATGGTCCCCACTCTGATAATCTGAAAGGGCTACACCTACCTAACAGACCTTTTTATAGCACAGGCCTGTAATCACAGTGAGAACTGCAATCACTACACAACAGGCTGCATGCAATTAGTAAATGCTGGCTAACAATTGGTGCAGAGGCCATCACATGGACATGTGCAGATACCTACAAAAGCATCCTATACTCCCAGTCCACACATGCAATACTGTCATTGCACCCACTGGAGGTAGAGAGAGAGAGAGAGAGAGAGAGAG
The DNA here is from genome assembly GCF_019279795.1 of Protopterus annectens. NCBI lineage: Eukaryota > Metazoa > Chordata > Ceratodontiformes > Protopteridae > Protopterus > Protopterus annectens. The sequence goes on along the minus strand of NC_056731.1, from coordinate 963,022,917 downwards.
AGAGAGAGAGAGAGAGAAAGAGAAAAAGAAAGAAAGAAAGAAAGAAAGAAAGAAAGAAAGAAAGAAAGAAAGAAAGAAAGAAAGAAAAAATAACCTGAAACAACAAAGCAAAGAGGCTGACAGCAGGCCAAGCAACTACATGCCTACACAAACAGCAGCAACAAACACAGGTAATGTAAAGTACTACTATAATACTATACATACTGTGAACCCTCCAGATGTGCTATTGGTCTGTATCTATGTATATGAGGATATGCATAGGGACGGGGACATACTGAAACTGTCACTGAAGGCTCCACATACATATGTATGTGACAGTAGCTATGTGCACATAGCAATGTAGGTTGTAGTGCAATGTACAAGTAGGTTGTACAGTAATGGGTGTTCAGCAGTACGTTACTGTGTATATACATATGTGGAACTAAAAAGGAGTATAGATATATATATATATAACGTGTATACGTATGTATATCGAGATATGTATGTATATATATATATATATATATATATATATATATATATATATATATATATAAAATATGCATATGTGTATACATAGATAGAGAGGGATGTAGAAATACATAGACAGATATAGTTTCACAGTGGCATAGTTTAGTACTAGGCTATCTGCAGACAGTGTATAGAATAGATTTAGAAACTTGCACCTCTGTATAGTAGTGACACAGTGAAGACCCCCACTACATAATAGCATTAGTTTAATGTGCCTCTGTCTAGTAGTGACACAGAGAGACTCCTGCTGTAAACCTATGATCTCCCATCCACTTGTCAAGAATGCACATGAACAATGTCAGTGAGGGTCTCTGCCTAACATGAACTGGGATCCTGTTCCACAGTATGGGAAGCCTCTTAGTGATGGATCTGTCCCTACAGTATGTCCTATTCATATGTGTGCTGAGGTTTAAATCCATAGCTGTCGTGCTTCTGATGGATTTGGATTGCATGAGGTGGAACATGTCCATCACTACCAGATTGGACATGGCCTACTACATCAGGTACAGATCACCCCTATGTAGGCAGTATGCTATGGAATAGAGCATGAGTTACGTTAGTGTGGCAGCATATGACAGTTTTTGCAGACCCTTGATCCTCCTGGTGATGTACTTATGGGGTCCCCTAGCTGTTGCAAGTGCCAGGTGAGGTACATACCAAATGGGGCATAGTACACAGTCATGGGCCTGATCAGGGAGGAGTATAGGGGTACAATGACCCCTGTTGATGTGGATGTGAATCCCTTCATGATAAGGTGGGCAAGGTAGGAAGTCCATCCAATCACCTTGGCAATGTGGGTGTCAAATGAGAGGTCAGCATTGCACAATGTCACCAGGTCTCCGATTACTTTGTCTGTACTCAGTGGGTTGTTGTCTATGTGACAATATGTAGGTACCTTGCCCATCCAAAAGGGTATGAGTATTCATTACATGGCATGCAGTGTCAGGCCATGACTCTGGCACCAGTTGTTGGTGTCTGTGAGGCCTGTCAGTAGGATGTATGTGTCAGCAGGTGTATCACCTATGGCACCTAGTATGCAGTCATCTTTGAACATTGTCAGCCACTACCCTCCCATGTCTGCTCCCACATCTGAGAATGATATGCCGAACATGAGCAGTCCCAGGACAGAGCCCTGTGGGACACCACATGTGACTGGCTCTGAGTCTGACATGGCACCAGTGAGGTTGACTATAGGGTTTCTATCCGTTAGCTGGTTTGCAACCCATCATGTGACATATGGAGTTACATGTCAGCTGTTGATCATGTCTATGATGGCAGAGTGCGGTATTGTGTCAAATGCTGTAGGCAAGTCCAGGTAGGCTGTATGGACCGCTGTGCCCTCAGCAATGGCTGTAGTGACTGATTTGAAAAGGTCAACCAGGTTCATAAGGCAGGATCTGCCCTCTACAAAGCCACACTGGGTGGGATCAAGTGTCTAAGTCCCCAATGTCTCTGTGTATGGGTACCATAATGATCCTTTCCATAGTGTTGCAGACCAGGCTGGTTAAGCTTATGGGGTGGTAGTTACCAGGGTCTGTAGAGGTGCCTCCTGTGTGGAGTGGGACTACTGTTGCTGTATGCCAGTGTCCAGGTACATATGCTGTAGTAAGGCTATGGCTGAATAGCATGTAATGTGCATGTGTAGCTCCTCTTGCAGTTCACGTAGCATGCAACCTGCAATACCATTGGGTCCCATTGATGCTGTGTTTACAGCTCTGCTGAGGGTGGTTCCCAGCTGGACATCTGAGATGACAGGGAGGTTACAGTCAGCTGGGATAAGTTATTCCACATGTGTGGGTGAGGGAGGGGAGAAGCCTGCACTGAACCTGTCTGCCAGACTGTTGGCATTATCTGTGTGTTCAGTGTAGCGTATGTCACTGTGAACTAACTGTGAACACAACTGAGGGTTCCCACCCAGGTGTGTAACATAGCAGAGGAAGGCCTTGTGGTTATCTGTAGTGACCATAGCGATGTCCCCCTCATTGTTGGCCTTGCATGTTTGTACGACAAAACATATCTGTCTACTACTGCTGATGAGAGATGCTGTAGCTCTATGGAAGTATGCTCTGATGTGCAGTAGCTACCTTCTGTTGTTATACAATTTGTTCAATGCTGGGGTCCACCAGACAGGACACCTGCCCTTGGTGGAGAGGGTCATGGTTTCATTTGTGATTGCATGATCCATGCATTCTTGGAGATGTCTGTAGAAGCATATGTGAAGGTGTCTGCATTGTGGGAAGTGGATTACACTGGCCCAGTGGGCATTAAGGATACCAACTCAGTTATAAGACGTGTAAAGTTGGCATGTGAGAGGTTTCCCACTGTAGTCTTTTGTGTTGTGGGGGAGGTGGGATATGTATATCCAGGAGGATTAGTCTGTGGGCAGATGTGACTAGTGAGGGGTATACATCCAGTGTGTAGCACATTGTCCCCATGTTTGTGATGATCAGGTCTAGTATATTATCTCCTGTTGTGGGAGAGGTAACTAGCTGTTCCATTGCATTTGACATAGTGAATTCCGGGAACCTTTGGGCTAGGGTGTTTGGGGTAGAATAATGCACCCAGTGTATGTTAGGGTAGTCGCAGTATCCCAATATGATGGTGTGTGGTGGGACATTCATATCCTCCAATGTCTACAGGAAGGCTGACTGTGGTCCCTGAGATTGGGAGGGTGGTCTGTAACATGCTACCAGTTGTATAGCAGGTTTGCCTATGGTTATCTGCACCTGGATGGTCTGTGATGCTTCATGTGTTGCCACTAACATGGAGGTGTGTGTGTCCTCCATGAATATGGACACACCCCCTCCCTTTTTGTTTTGTCCTGAGTCCTGGGGCCAAAACACATGATACAGGGTATAGCCTGGTACTGCTGGTGTGCTCTCAGGAGCCTTGAACCAGGTTCTCCCTTACTGCACAGACATCGAGATTGGTAGAATATGTACATACAGATATATGTAATACACACATACATATATAGATATCTCTAGAGACTTATACATATACAGATAGATCTGATTGACAACAGATATGTCTGTATATGACTATCTCTCACTCTCTGTCTCACCCCCTCACACTCACCCTGTGTCTCTCTCTCACTCTCTCCCCCTCTCTTCCCACATTTATATGTATATATCTACATCTATATATACATATTATATAACCATATATACAAACAGATATATATCCATATACAGATATAAATATATCAATACATATATATATATATATATATATATATATATATATATATATATATATATATATATATATATATATATATATATATAGACTGTGTGAGGCACATGTGTGCAGATGTCTTGCTACAGGTGCCTGGTGTCACAGGCATGAAGTGAACACCAGTGTGGATAGTGGAGTACCATATCCCATTCAAAAACACTGACACCAGTAACCACCACATATGTACATGCCTGCCCACCACTGCATGTGTCAGGGGGGAACAGGGTCAACAAGTGTACAATAGGCTCCACATTGATATACACAGTGGCATACTTGTCCTGTAATACCTGTACATGGAATGTGTCAGCGGACATGGTGTGTCAGCTATAGACATGTAGGTCACTGTACCCCTCCACACCCCACAATGTCCTACACGGTATGTACCTCCCATGACACCTACAGATATGGTGAAGGACACAGACATATGCAAGTAACTGTGTCAATGCACTCAAACACCACAGAGTGCACACCGACTACCTACATAGAGGTTGCCACTGCTGGATATACATAGTTCGGTCGCACCCATGACAGTTGTCTACCAACCATGGTAACACCTCCAACATCCACAACACAAATTACCTATGTCTGTCATCCTTGTCACTGCAGCATAGAGCACATGGTGGAGGTACGGGACCCTACCCACAGATATGACATACACAGCAGCAGGACACTGAGCGTGCAGGTAACATGCCATGTGTATAGTTGACCGTTCTGTACACTGTTAGGTTATGCATGTGTGGGGGTGTGTCCTCGATTTGTAGCTGTAATCATGGTAATTATTGTGCATTACTAATAACCTCATTGTCTGCAGTACACCTGTGGAAGCTAACTGTTGCACTACTGAACTGTATCATGCCAACAGTATCAATGGCACAGTTGTGCCCACTGATGATACATTTCTCTTTCCGCAGGTCCCTCTGGTGTAACAGCAAGGCAGCCTATCCATGCTGGTGAGTGTGTAATACCATTACCTTCACTACTCTGTATACTAATAGTAATAATAGGCTGAAGCAGTAGTGCTATGTGTTTGATTGCAGGTGTGTTTGTGTCTGTGGGTTGATATCTCATATACTGAGGTGTGTGCATGTGTGCATGTGCCCATGTGTGCATGTGTGCATGTGTGCATGTGCCCATGTGTGCATGTGTGCATGTGTGCATGTGCCCATGTGTGCATGTGTGCATGTGCGTATGTGCCCATGTGCATGTGCCCATGTGTGCATGTGTGCATGTGTGCATGTGTCCATGTGTGCATCAGTGGTGGCATTGTGTACACATTGTAAACTGTGTTTCCTGTCTTACTCTCACAGGTTCTGGTGCTGCTCTGGTGTCGTGCAGCAGGGAACCTGAATCAGCTGCTGTGGATAGTGATGATGATACCTGTGCAATGGCACAGGTAGGTGTGCCAAGGTCCGTCATTGGTCAGCCAATTGACACTACGCAGCTGTTGACCCCATCAATGCGCACAGTCATCCTGCCAATACATCCTTTGTCACCAATGTCCCTAGGTGATGGACAGGATACAGTGGGCATTGACCAGGGTAATGTGGTACCGGTGGCACATGCATCCCCACACTGCAGCCATGGCCAGGGCCCTGACACAGTACCACACAGGCAGACGTCCATGGGTTTTCGTGGGAGCATCCGTGGGCGTACCACCCCTGTCAGACGTGCCCACAGAGGTCTTTCAACACCAGCTATGTTTCGGGCTCTAATGCAGGCACAGTCACATATGGAACGGTACACCAGACACAGTCTGAGGGAGCTGAGAGCATGTCGCACAGCCATGAGTGACATTATGCGTGATGTTGCGGCTGCCATCTGCAACTTCACCGAGGTCATTGACAGACGTTGGGGGGACACATTAGATCTGTTCCACAACTATATGTCCATGAGCCAGGGAAATGGCAGACGGTTGAGGTGTCGACGTGGCCATATGCCAGCAACAGCAGCAGCTGGCAGCTTTCGCGGATGACAACAGGGCCGCGGCCAGTCACATAGTGCCAGCAGCAGCCCCAGCAATGCTAGGTCTGTGCTGTTATCGGACCGCCTCAGGAGACCACATGCACGTGGCGCTGGACAGTCCCAACAGAGACCTGTCTCCAGTCAACAAACACCTGCTTCTGATGACAGTACCCAGTCTGGCTTGGTACCTGATACGGTCCGTAGCACCCCTGCCAGGCACAGGTACCGTGTCCATGGCCACAGACAGTGATCTGTATGACCTGGCAGGTACAGTCTGTGGCTGTCCACAAACACCTGTATATGGCAGCCATGAGGTGGGACTGTGTGCATCCATACACACATGCAAAGTGATAACACCTAAGGCTACCACATACACGCACACACTGCATCAACATTGCCCCATCTTGTACTGCTGTCCTCAACAACACACACACACAGACATGTCAATTGGTTGTATCAGTGGCAGACTCAGGCATACCAGGTACACACCCTGTGCATATGATGAAACTGTGCCACCTCCTGCAATCTGTAAAATCGGTGCAGGAACAGGTTAACATGGTGCTGATGCACAGGGTGACTACATAGATGTATTGTAATAGTATGATGTTGACAACAGTACAATGTAATTATAGCATTGTGGGTATATACCAGCATGCCTGATGCATTTACAGTATGAATGTCATTGTATTGTTTTGTACACCCATAGTAATTACCACAGTGTTCCGTCTGCACATCTTTGCATACTGGTGGTGAGGCTGTGAAGGGATGGCCACCTACATAGGTAGCACAGGGGATACAACAATGTACATATTGATACTCGATGGCCATGTCAACTGCGAGTTGCATGCTGTCCACACACGACTCTGCAATGCAGATGTTTCAGGATGTTGACATCTGTGTGGTACTACACAACAGGTTCAAGGCTCACAAGAGCACACTAGCACTACAAGGTCACACCTCATACCATGCATAACAGCACCAAAACACAGAACTAACTATGACAGGGGGGGAGTGTCCATACATGTCAAGGATACTGTGGTACCAGGACAGGTAGCATACATCATACTAAGTCTGGAACTGCGAGTGAGGGCTCAGTGTCTGTTATTTGACATGTGTATTATTACAGGTATGAGCACTTGGGTATCAGGCCAGTTATTCAACATTACGAAGGTACGTGGTCCATACACGTGTGGGGGGTGCAGCTGGACCCAGACCGTCTGACCTGGGAATGTCTGGGTACTGGCTTAGAGTGCCTGCATATATGCACTGTTACATACTGGAAGTCGTACACCATGTTTGTTGTAGCATAGTCTACACACAGGCCTGCTGACTGTAGCTTTGTTTGTATGCATGTTTGCCTGTTATGTTCCTGAAACACTGATTCCACCTGCAGTGCAGATATACAGTGCCTCTGTGGATCCCTAGTGACATCTGTGTTGCTTACTGTACTGCTGTCCTTGTGTCACTTGACAGAACGTCACTGTTTGTCCTGTTTGCATGTAGCTTACCTGTAACACATTGCATATGACTTACCTCACATTTGCTCAAGACAGCATTCAGATATGCCAGCACTAACAAATCAGGAGCACTACACCCTCACATAGTCACCTTGAGTACCTTGTTCCCCATTGGCCCTATGTGTCGTTACTTAGTATGGGAGCCACAATGCTATAGTAGCATGTGCAAAGGTCACCTGTCAATCTACTCTCAGGTCCAGTTGGTGAATCTGTGAGTCACATGGCAATATTACAGCTGCCTCATGTACACATACAACCCTCTCCCCTTTCCATACATGTACAACACATGTGAGAGATGCAACCACATAGCCAAACTGGGGGCTAAGCTCTGTTTATACAGCACTGGCATTCCCTGTCAGGTGGAGTGGGATACTACAGTGAATACAGTACCAGTCTCCCATAGACCTGCCATGACCACAATCCAAACACAGACACACACAGGTACATTATTGGGCTCTCAGAATAGCATCCTGCCTGAGCAGCTGACACCTGCAAAGCAGACACACAAGCAAACATTACGCCAGAGCAGAGCACATGCAACACATAGCTCACAAAGCCTGTGTGCCAAACAGTGTCAGGCCATACAGCTAGACAACACACCTGCTACGGTTGTATGAGGTACCTCTATTGTCACGTACATGGTGGTCCTGCTCCCAGGCTGCACAAGGTGACGGTCACGCTGAGCTGCTCGTCGGGCACTATGATCCACCACATAACACAAGCAAAGTGGTCACTCCAAGGCATGTAGAAGTATGACTCAGTCATTGTCTGTGCCAGTGTGTATGACCTCTGACACACCTCCCAGGACTACATGTTAGGGGACATAGAGAGGCTCTCTGAGCTTGTGGCACAGGCTGGTATGACTCTGGCCTTGAGTAGCATCTCACCCTCACCATGAATGCTGCCACAATATGTAGATAGGATCATCGGTTTCTGCACTTAACATATCTTTCAGTGACATCCAAAGGGGATCCAATGCCTGTCAGTGTGGGATCTCATGCTGGACATGCCACATTGCTTTGCTTGGGACAGCTTGCACCTGTTACCCATGGCCCGTTGTATATTGGCAGAGGCTGTTGCTACACACATAGTGCCTTTGTATGCAAAGCTGACATTACATAGCCACCTACACAGGTATCACACAGGATGGGACACTAATAGCAATGCTACTCAACAGCAGCATTGTAAAACTCAAGATTCATGCAGTGGAAACTGTCCTTCGCATGGGGTACAGCAATATCTGTGCAGTAACAGACTCCTGGTACAAGACTCCCAGGTGCACACCATCAGTGCCAGGTCATTCCTGATGCCATGCTTGTCATCCCCTACACATGCACCAAAACAGAACAAGGGGAATGTATCCAAAGGCACCTCAGATACACACACCCCCAGGTTGGTGGCACTGCACAAAGCATCAGAGCCTCTCCATGTGCAACACACAGTGGGTTAGACTGCCTTCAGGTTCATAGCCTGGCACACACCACACCCCCATACCCAGGAAACCCACTTGGCCTTCCTGACAACACTGGGAATATGACGGTCTCTACACACACCATTATATGGTTGCACTGCAACTACCAAAACATACAGTGTGAGCATTATTCTAGCTGCAAGACCCTATCTGAAGGTTTCTTATCATTAATTCCCTGCATTGCTATGGAACAACTTGTTACCACTCCCACAAGTGGTGACAACATGCTGCACCTGTTCATCACCAACATGTGGACTATATGCTCCAGACCAATCATGTATCCCTCGCTGGTGGGATGACACCATCTACAACCCACACTGTATAGTCACATACCACATGCAGCCCCTGCACGGAACACTACAGTCATACAGTTGTCTGATGCATATTCCATGTATTCACATGAGGCAGGCTTTGGACATGGGAACCCTTGCAGTTCACAGGTACATATGTGTAGGTGGCACACACATACATCATGTGTGCATTGACATTACTGATATAATGTATGTCATGCAATATTGGGAACAACACCCCACACACATGGACAAACTGTGTGACAAAAACACACATGGCATTTGTAGGATACAAACCCCTACCTAACTATGTTAGATCACTTGTGAGAGTCGCAGTAGTAGAATGTACTATTTGCATTACTGGGAGGATTGCTTTCTCCTGCTGTATTTATAGGGTGCTGACATCATCAGTGTTTACACAGTGGAATATGCAGCATGTTTTGTGTAGTAATAGTTGCCAAAAGGGACATTTTTCATACACATGGGATTGCACACACTACTCCCCCACACACACACTGGGCACTTGCAGGATTCAACCCCCTACTTATGTTATGACACTAGTGAAAAAAGCATTAGCGGAGCGCGCTATTTGCATTACTAGGGGGATTGCTTTCTCCTGCTGTACTTATAGGGTGCTGACATCCTCAGTGTTTACAGAGTGGAATATGCAGCATGTTTTGTGTAGTAATAATTGCCAAAAGGGACATTTCACATGCACATGGGATTGCACACACTACTCCCCCACACACACACTTGCAGGATTCAAACCCCTACCTATGTTATGACACTAGTGAGAGACGCATTCGCAAAACGCGTTATTTGCATTATTGGGGGGGATTGTTTTCTCCTGCTGTACTTATAGGGTGCTGACATCATCAGTGTTTACACAGTGGAATATGCAGCATGTTTTGTGTAGTAATAGTTGCCAAAAGGGACATTTCTCATACACATGGGACTTTACACACTACTCCCCCACACACACACTGGGCACTTGCAGGATTTAAACCCCTACCTAACTATGTTATGACACTAGTGAGAGACGCATTAGCTGAGCATGCTATTTGCATTACTGAGGGGATTGCTTTCTCCTGCTGTACTTATAGGGTGCTGACATCATCAGTGTTTACACAGTGGAATATGCAACATATGTTGTGTAGTAATAGTTGCCAAAAGGGGACATTTCTCATACACATGGAATTGCACACACTACTCCCCCACAGAGAGTCACACACACTGAGCACTTGCAGGATTCAAACCCCTAGCTAACTATGTTATGACATTTGTTAGAGACGCAGTAGCAGAGCACGCTATTCACATCACTGGGTATAATTTCTGCTCCTGACATATGTATAGTGTGCTGACATCATTATGGATGAAGAGGTAAGTACATCTGTTACTATCCATCAGTAAGGGGGAGAGCATAACTATGCATTAACTTTGCACAGGCACAGTGGCCTACTGTACTGTGGAGGCAGATGCCAAATACACTGTGGATAGCCATCTGTATTCCCTAGGGACAACAGTCAGGTATTGCACCCTACGGCCATAGGTTTACCTGTCAGATGCAAGTATCTGATGCTCATATACTGTTTGTGGGTCTTTATTGCCATAGCCTTCCCTATCTCTGTAAACAACATGTGTACTGGGGGAGATGTTTGCATATGAGTGGGATCCAGTACTTTACTTATGTCTCTGTTGTAACTTCACTGTGTGCACTGGGCAGATGTCTGTATTGTGGGAGGTTCCTGTGTTAACACATAGAAATGCCAGATATGTGTGTGCAACTGCTGAACTGTGACATGGCCTAAGTGTGTGAGCATACCCAGGTCACAGTTTGTATGGCTTCTTGACTGCCACATCTCATTTATCTAAGTGTGTGAGCATGCCCAGTGTGACTTTTCCTTATGTTTGGATTTGTGGACCACCACATTTCTGTTTGTGTGTGGACGCCATCTATATATATCACATGTACAGTTGAGTGTTGGACATCAGGTTGTGTTCTTACTGCCCAACTGCTGTGTGTCTGAACCTAACAGGCATTATGCTGTGCCTGCAGGGTCGCCATGGGATAGTTTGCATACAGTTGTCATCATCCTTTCCTGCTGACCAAACAGTTGTATTGTTGTATAGTGTACTGGTACAAAACTTTCACTGTGGTGGACAGTATAATCGGTTTCAGTCCTATCACTGCTTGTAATGTTTATAGTGAGCACACCAGACTGGTTGAGGGCCAGTTGTGCAGATATGACCATGTTGCATTTTGTTCAGATATGGACAGCTTAGTACATGATTGTCCGACATTTTTAATGTATTCCACAACTTGTGTGGACAGTGACAAACAATGGCCATGTGCCCTAGTCCATTTGTAATGCTAGTCAGAGAGTGTTTGTCCTTCAACACACATTTACTGGTGTTTTCCATGACATATGTCACGGTTAGTGTGCTGTGCCTGTCTACCTGTGACATACAGGTGATATCCAGGGTACACCTACCATCTCCCATCCAGTCATCATGATTCCACTGGATGACAGTCACTGAGGGACTCCCTGGATATCCTGTAGTGGGAGTTTAGTTGTGAGTGGAGTGAACTTCTGGGTTATGGACCAGTCAGTACAGCATGTCCTGTTTATGTCTGTGCTGGGGTTCAGGCCTGTCAGCTGCATAGGTCACCAGCATTCAGTGTTTACATGGTGCCAAATGTCCATTGATACCAGGTTGGTCATAGCTCTATACATCAGGCACAGTTCACCTCCAGCCAGGCAGTATGGCACTTTGTGGAGCTGCAGTTTCTTTACTCAGGCAACACATAGCATCTGTTACAGCTCTGCGATCCTCCTGGTGGGGTATTTGTGTGGTCTTTCCAGTTGCTGCAGGTGTCTGCTATGGTACATCCCTGAAGGGCCATTGTACACAATTGTGAGGCTGCTGATGGATGACTGGAGAGGCACAGTGACCTACTCTAACCAAGCTGTGCTTACCTTCATGATTAGGTGGGTATATGGTATGTTTCTGTAACCACTACACACACATGGTTGTCACATGCAGGATATCTATCACCTTGTATCCCCAGGTCTCTTATTGCTCCTGATGTACTTACTGGGTTAACACCTATGTGGTAATTTCTGACCATGTACTGTGTTTCCACAGGGGTTGACTATACACTATTCTGCATTTCGCTTGTTGACATGGCTGTGTCACCACCTGTGTGTTTCTATGTGTGCCTTTTGTAGGTTGCTTGCGTCAGCTGGAGGGTCCGATATGGTGGCCAGTTTGTAGTCCTCTGTAAACCTGTTCAGACAGAGTCCTTCCATGTTGGCCTGTACCTATGTGGCATATATAGCATACAAGAGGGGTCCCAGGACCATGCCTTGTGGGATGCCAGTTGTACCTGGTTTGCAGTCTGCCATGGCTACAGCATGTCTGCCAGGTCAGTTCTGTCCTTGAGCTGGTTTGCAACCTATCTACTTGCATAGGGGTTTATAGTTAGGCTGGTGAGCTTATCTGTACCGCCAACTAAGGTATTGTATGGAAGGGTTTAGCAAGGTCCAGATAGGCTGTGTGATCAACATTCCCCACATCACTGGGCTTGGTTCATGTTTCACATGAGTCAGACGTGTACGGGGCAGGATCTGCCCTATGACAGCCACACTGGGTAGGGTCCAATGTCTGTGGGTACCCAATCTTGTTATTTCTGGGATCCATGATCATCCTCTCCATTACTTTGCCAACCTAGATATTTGGGGTTGAGGGGTGTTAGTTTGCGGTATCCATTCAGGCACCCCCTTTGTGGTGTGGGACCACTGTTGCTGTACATCCGCTCTTTGGGTACATATCCTGTGGTAGGACTGATAGTGCACAGTAATGCTATTTGCTGTTCCATTCTTCTTACAGTACTTGTTGGACACAACCCTGGACACCATCTGGTACCATTGATGTTGTGTGCTGTGCTTTGTGGATGCTGGCTGTTACCTCAGCATCTGCAATGTCGGAGGTCCAGCACTCTCCTGGGATAGATATTTGGCAGTTAGGTGCTGGTGGGAAGTTTGCAAATAATCTGTTAGGTAGGATGTTGGCAATGTGTGGGGGTTTGGTGTATTGTTTGTGATATTAGAGTGCTGCAGAGCATATCTGTGGATTATCACCATGGTTCCTACCATCAGGTAGGACAGCTGTGTAATAATCCTTTGTGTCCTGCACAATTTGTATCATCATAGGTTCATAGGTTCATACTAGGCTATCTGCCCTGGCCTTGTTTGAGCACTGCCAGACTGTGTGTGGGTCTCAACACCCCTTGCAATGTGCATATTATACCCACGTAGGGTTTACTTTCCTAGATGTGACCCAGGGATGGCCTCCAGTGTACACCTACTATCTCCCATGCACTTCAACGGATTTCTCTAGTTGAATTTGTGTGTGGAGCTCAGCCTATCATGGACTGGGATTCTGTTCCAGAGTGTCCTGAGCCTCTTGGTTATGGATCTGTCCCTCCAGTACATCCTATTAATCTATGTGTAGAGGTTCAGATATCTCACTGTGGTGTGTCTGCTGGATTTGGGGTTTCTGCAGTGGAGCATGTCCATTCATTCTGGATTGGACATGGCTTTGTACATCAGGCATACATCACCTCTGACTGTGCAGTATGCTTCTTTATTGGGCTGTGGTTTCTTCAGCCAGGCTGCAGATGTCCAATGTTTGGACCCTTTCTCCTCCTGGTGGGGTACATTTGGGGTCTTTCTGACTGCTGCATGTGTAAGGTAAGGTACATGCGAACTGGGGCATAGTTGTCACGTATGGGCCTGATAAGGGAAGGGTATGGGGACACAGTGACCTCTGTAGCTCTACATGTGCATCCTTTCATATTAAGGTTGGCAATATAGCAGGTCTCCCTGGCCACCTTGGCAATGTTTGTGTCACATGACAGGTTACCGTACACTTGTGTCCCTAGGTCCATAGTTACTTCTTCCATACATAATGGATTGCCACCTATGTCATACTTTGTGTGTGCCTTGTTTGGTATTTGTTGGGACATTCATAATCTGTAGTGTCTTCAGGAAGGCTTGCTGGGGTACCTGGGTTTGTGTGTGGGGTCTGTAGCAGGCTTCAAACAGGTACACAGTTTGAGACAGTGTTTCTTGCCTGTGGATAGTCCATGCTGCTTCTTGCTGTGGTACCAACCTGGGGATGTGGTTATTCTTGATAATTACTGGTAGCCACACTCCTATTGTCGTGTGTTCCATTTTTGGTGCTGTAGAGCATGGTATGAGGCATAACCTGGTAGTATTAGGGTGCTCTTCTGGGCCTTGACCCAGGTTTCTGTTACAGAACACATATTACCATTCTCCATGCTGTGGTGGGGTTGGTCTGCATGCACTTTGCAGGTTAGACTTCTGGCATTGGGTAGCATTACATCCAGGTTATTATCCCTTGTGCTACCTATGTTGGTGGGTTTGTGTTTCCAGACTTACCTATTCCAGGCACAGTGGGGGTAACAGCAGCCTTTGCCAGTATCTACACAGCCAGGTGTGCTGGGTGCGTGCCATCCCTAGCAGGTGGGGCATCATGTCTTGCTCAGCATGTCAGCCCATGCTGTCAGTCATGTGTTCCTCCTTGCTAACAGCAATACCTCAGCCAATTATTGTACTTGATCTTGTTGTCTTCATAGTGTGGCATCATGCTTGGTGAGGGTGAGATGTTAGGTTGGGTCTTCATGTTTCAATATACTAGATGGTGTTACATTGCTTAACACATGGCAATCATGCCTCAGGTGGTGCTGCAGGGCTGCCTCTGTCGGATGCACATACTACACTCCCTGTACATGTTTGAGAGCAGGTTATGTCATGTTAGGCATCCCTGTTACTATATGAGTGAGTCAGAGAGGGGTATCATTCCCAGGGTTCCTACTGAGCCAGTGTATGTGCTATGCGTTGCCTCTTTGCCAAGGCCAGGGCATACTGGGCATGCCTCCTTCTGCCTACTGGGGCAGGCTCAGGCTGTTCCTCCTCCAAGTCACGCTCTGGCTGTGACGGCCTTGGCAATGGTGGGGGGCTGTTTGTCCCGGCCTTATGCTGGTCCTGCTGCAGCTGTTTTCGCAGGATCATATTATGTAGCATAGCACATATCATGACAATTTGGGTACATGTAGTTGGTGAGTACTGCAAGGCTCCACCAGATGTGTCCAGGCACCGGAACCGTGACTTGAGCAGCCCAAACACACGCTCTATTACATTACGTGTTTGTGCATGTGCATCATTATGGCGTTCCTGTTCAGGTGTGTGTGCGTTTCTGATGGGTGTCATCAGCCACGGCTCCAGTGCATAACCTGCATCCCCCACTAGGTGTCCATGTGGGATGTCCCCAGTGGCAAATGTCTGGTACAGCTGCGTCAAATGCCAGATGTGGGAATCATGGTAGCTCCCAGGGCAGCCAGCACACACATTTATTGTTATGCCCTGGGCATCACACATGACCTGGCAGTTGATGGAGGGGAAGCCCTTGCGGTTAATGTAGGCCCTACCCCGCTCACCGGCTGGTGCTTTGATGCATATGTGCGTGCAGTCTATTGCACCCACTACCTCAGGGTATTCCGCTATTTGCTGGAAGAGACACATATTGCTGGCCAATACCTCACGGGCATTGGGGAAATATACATGATCACCGACATGTGCTGACATGGCATCCAGGAACTGGTTCAGTACCCTGGAGGCTGATGCCTGTGATATCCCCATCATATCACCAGTTGGTCTCTGTCAGGTACATGTTGCTAGTATTCTTAGGCCAACACATACCTTGGTTTCCACTGGGATGGGTTCCCCTCTGTTGGTTCTGTGTGTGAGGCGTGGCCTGCACAGCACAACAATTTGCTGCAGGAGGTCTCTGTCCACTCTATAGCGCTCCACTATCTCCAGCTCATGTAACCCCTGGTAGGTGACCCTGGGCCTATACAGTCTTCTCTGTCACCTCACTGTGGGTTGTCTGGCAGCATTTGCATTGTCACCACCCTCAGCAAGTCTCCTATGTCTCCTTATGACAGCTATGGCAGCCCCTAGCATGTTTGGTCTGAGTGCAGCTTTTTCAGTTTTCACTTCTACTAGCTTACTCCTGTCTTGCAGTGTCTCTTGAGAGAAACATACTGCAATGCTGTTTGCAGTGTTTTAAGTGCTGGGCTGGGCTTGTATTCTGCCTGTGTAATTGCCTGCTTCTAATTGTTTTCACCTGCTACCTCTACAAGTATTCCCTGCTAGTTTCCTACTACTTCTTCTGCTTCCTTTTCCTCTCTGTTTCCTGAGGGGGAGCAGCACACATACCAGCGACAACATGCTCACAGTGGCTACCATGCACGCACATATGCTTACACGGACTAGAATCTGCTTATTCAGGTTAAAACGTGAGCACACCAGTGCAAACAGGTTTACAGATCTTTAAACAGGCTCCTACATGCTTCCTCTGTGTTACACGCGTGCACTCTGTCTTACTCGCGGCTCCCCAGTGTGCACATGCATGCACAGCAAGAAACTTTGGTGTTGGCCACAGTGTACACCTTCCATTTCTTGACTTTCCCATGCTTATCTGTTGACACTCCTATTTTTCTGCTGTGTGATTGATATGTTTCACATACCACTTTGCTCTAATGAGTTTGATTTCTTCCTGACATTCCCCCCTGTGATGTCACCTATCTCCTACTCTGTTACTCCCCCTTATCTAACTCTTACACTACACGGACTGTGCTCATTTGCTATGTGACAGTGTGATTCACTATCCTATCATTCATTTACATATGATTGCCTACTAATGCTTAGTTACATGTCTTACACTCAGCTTCCCCCCTTAGCAACCACTAGACGGTGGCCATGTTGTTTTTGGTCTGCTAGTCCCTGCATTGCAAATCCATGCATTACATAAAACCCACATTTGTGGGTTTCAAACCTTCATTTTTCAGTTTTATATAGCAGCGTTTAAGGGCTGCACTGCTGTGTTTAAACATCGCCGAGCTCCAAAAAAAAAAACTTTTTTTTCATGTTTGCATCAGTTTACCATGCCAATGGCCACATATTTGGCCATTGGCATGCTGTCTGTAACATTTGCACACTTTATTTGGAGCTGTCATGGCTTTGTTGTGTTATTTGCAGTAACATACTCAGTTGTCAACTGAGTACATTTCTGCAACTAACACGACTCTTACACGGGCTGGTTTCAGCTTCGTGGATCGCCAATCTACCTCATTCGCATGCCTTTTGGCTGCAAGTGGGGTGATTAGCATATCCACGCCCTGCCCATGTAAGAGTCATTTTAGCTTTCTCTTACATGTGATTTCAGGCTGTTCCTGGATCGCGATGGCTGCATGGAGACTTACACGGCTCTTAGACTCCGTGCAAGCCATCGTGAATCCTGTCCAATTTCTTGATTGGTACATTGCATGGTAAACCTCTAAAAGGAAGTAGTGCTGTTAAGAAAAGAAACAAAGTCAATCAGGTCTTTGCTAGTACCTTTCCATAAAAGAAAAATGTCATTCACAAAATGTGCATAATAAACCAACTGGCTTTGCCAAGGATTTGTGTTGTTTAAAACATATTTACTTTCCCATTCTGATAGAACCAGATTAGAATAACTGTTGACACAGGGTGTGCCCATGGCCGCACCCCACCATTGCCAGTAGTAATTTTTACCATAACAAAATATGTTATTATTCAAAACCAGCTCCAATAAACTACAGATCAAATCAATATTTAAATTGGTGGTTAATCTACTGGCTAAGTGCCTAACAGATTCTATACCAAAATCTTTGGGAATAGAGGTAAATAGACTGCAAATATCCATGGTCACCAATATTAAACCTGTTGTACTTGGTAGAGTGTTAAGTATTAAACCTAATTGCTATAGAAAGTACTGGTGTCTTTCAAAACAGTTGGAATTTCATTCAACAAAACTCTTAAGTTCTTTTTCCACATAAATTGATAAAGGTTCGGTGACCCATCCATGGCCAGCCACTATTGGGCATAGAGGGGGATTCAATCTATTTTTGTGGATTTTCGGAAGTCCACTTGTGGAAGGTATATTTGGAAAAGATGTATAAAAAACCTGAAATAAATCCTGATTCAGAAGACCTTGTGTCAGCATTCCTTTTAAGGTATTCTTCAAAACTAAAATCTTATTATCAGCCTGTAACTTATTGATTTTTGTATAAGTCTTCTCATCCTGCAACATTAATTCCATTGCTTTGCAGTACCATGTAGAATCAAGTATGACTAAGGCACCACTTTTGTCAGATGGCTGTATTACAATTTCATCATTCCGTTGTAACCAGGTCAATGCCTCTCTCTCCTGTGGAGTGATGTTATGAAATCAATGTATTTTCGTTGAACCTTGTCTGATTTTTTTCTACATCATTTTCACAAAGTTTAATGAAAAGGTCAACTGCAGGATGATTAGTCGGAATAAAGGTGCTAGGTTTCTTTAAAATGACTAGTTGTTGTTGTGTCCCATTACCAAAGATGTTCTTCAAAGAAATATTTTTGCCAAAATACTTCATCTCTGAAACAAATTCATTTAAGTCCGAAGACAAGGAAGGAATAAAGGTTAAACCTTTACTCAACAGCTGTAGCTGGTCTGAATTCAGAGAAATTTAGACAAATTAACTACAAGGTCAGAGGAATGTGTTATATTATTTTCTTTCTTTTCCTCTCCTGACTGCTTGACCGTGGATTTCGTTGCCAAGATTGTTTCAGAAAAAACGGTAGACTATGCATGATAGGAGCATGAAAAGCAGTACTTTTAGGCTTGGTACCAAAATGAGATATAGAAGCTTTCTCCATCTTCACCAATATTGGCCAGTGGCAAACTATTAGAAATAGTAGAGAGGGAAGTAGTTGAATTCCCATTAATTATAAAACTATTCATATAATTGTGAGCTTCAGTAGGTTTAGTAGCTGTTTGACGTGTAGGCCCTCCAAGTGGGTGAGTCTTAATAAAGTTAGGCCTCTCTTCCCTAGGCCATTCAAAGATTCTACCCTGTTTGAAATCTTGTACATCTCTAAATAATTTAGTCATTTTCTGCTGTTTTAGTTTGTTATCATAGGTGTGTAGATTAAACTGCAATGTTTCCATCTTATGGATAGAAGTTTCTGTTAAATCCATTTTTTTCAAGCTCCATCTGTTTAGACTTAATCTATATAGCAATATCATCTTCTTCTGGTTTAAAGAAGTCAATTAATACCTGAATGTACTTAAAACTAGTTTCTAAATTCAAAGTTTGCCATTTGGCAAGTAATTCGGGATATTTGCTGCCATAACTCAGCATGCATTTTATCCTCATACCTCTCGGAATTACTTTATAATGTAAGCAGGCCTCTAGATGAAAGTGCTGCCATTGCAACCATTTGAGTTGGAAAGCAGCAGCTTCAACTTCATTTATAATGTTATCAAGATTTTCCGTAGTGGTAGTCTCATTAACATATAACACTTCAATATCCAGGTTCAAATTTAATGGGGGATTAACATTCCCCAAGTTAGGTTCAGACAATGAACTAAAGTTCTTAAAATTAGACATATTAGAAACTCTTTCATTACCAGCTTGTAATGATTCAGAAGCCATGTGCAGTTGCAGCAGTAAAAATAAAATGGAGAAAAGCAAATACCTGCAACTGCTAAAGGTGTGTTGGAGAACAACGAAATACACAATCTGCAAAACACCAACACCAACATGGAGCCATATAAAACTGCTAAAATCCTCCTTTAATAAAATCCTTTAGAATGATGGAGTTTGGATTAGTAGAGTCAATAACCCCAAAGTTTTCAAATGATGATAAGCACTTTTGGAAAGTTCCTTCATCAGATCATGTAATAGAAAAAGGGGTATGCTCAAACATTTTAACTATCAGGAACAAATAGTATATGGTATATGGTTGAGGTAGCCCATGTTATGAGCAGATATGATTGTGCTAACATTTCACAGACAGCAATACCAATAAAGTTAATTTTTTTTTTTTGCAGATGTCTCCTGCAGTCATAGCTGTTGGGTCCTATTCCTGTGCCTGCAAAATAAGGCATGACAGATGTCTAGATTATGAATTGTACGCAAATGTTCCTCTCAGGTGTCACAGTTTCACATTATGTAATTCAAACTGTCTAATCCTTCTGTCACAGGATTACTAGAAAAATGATTGCATGGAATACAATGTATTACCAAATCTGCTTACAGAATACCTTGGTAGTTATAGAAGTCCACATTATGTGAAAGTGTTCTGTGTAGTTGTGTACCTGCATTTTTGTAGTCACTGTTCAATGAAGTGGCACTACACACCTGTAGAGTATTTAGTATCATTGTTTTCAGGGATATAGTCTGCATTATCAGTAATGGATTGTTTCTCTCTTTCTCCCCACACCTTATCTTCATTTACTTATTATTATTATTTATTATTATGATTTAATATTAATATATGCTGTTAAACTAACTATATTTTTGCAAAATGTGATGTAATATTGTTATATGTTATTATGATTCACTATTAACATACTTTGTTAAACTAATTATTTTGTTGCCGTTATGGTTTACGTCTTACTGGCATGCTGTTACCATACTGACTGTTATGTTATTTATTGTTGTGTTACACATACTATACGTTAATATGTATTTGTATGAATTAAAATTATGTTCCATTCTGTTAATACTAACAATGGTTTGGTTATTACTAACCTTAACTTATTGCTATACCTCATTCACCACAGCACAAGGTAGGCTGGTTTCGGTTGATCCCCCTACCTTGCCTCAACTGTCCATGGCACCAAGTCCCAGCATGTCTTGGACCCAGATTGGTGGTACTTACTCTTCTGTCCCTTCAATGCTTGTGGCATCAGGTCATACCGCCCCATGAGATGGGGCCCAGCCACCCCCTGGGAGTGGTGGTGAAGGGGATGTTGTCACCCAGGATGAGCTGCCAGTCTTGGTATGCAGGATAGCCTTCTGTGGGTTTGATCACAGCCTGCACCAGATTGAGGGCATGCTGGGTGGCCTGATGGGAGAGCCTTGCCCCTGTGCCCAGCCTCCAGCACTGCCACCCTCGGGCCAGTGTAGAAGCAGTGCTGACAGTCCCATAGGTGGGGATATGAGTCATGCTGCTGCTGTCTGGAGGCACATGGGACTTGGATTCCACAACATCCTCCCTATCCAAGGTGTTCACCCCCCTCATGTGTCACACACTGCCCCATGTCTGCTGTCTTGTCTGTCTGCAAATGCATCCTCACCTACTCAACCTACCTCCCCAACATGTACCTATGTCCCTTCCCCAACATTCCACACCCACCTTAAAAAAAAGTGCACCTGTCCCAAAAAATATTGTCCCATACATAGCTCTCCATTTTGCACACATGTCCATTGGACACATGTCATTTGGTCAAGTTGGCTTGACAATGCAGGTATGTTGTCCTCACCCCCTCTCTGGTTTGAGAGTTCAAAGTCATGTACAAATTCTGTCAAAGTGCTCAGTTGTTGCTTTACATGAAATGGATAGCTATGGCTCTTTCCTACACCCTTCCTGCACATCCCTACCTGCCTTTCACTATGTTTTCCCCTGTTTGCACCCCATTTCTCCACTTTCCTATTTCGTCATTTTTCTTTTCTTTATTTTTTAGTGCGCACAGTATGGAGCACTGTGCAGCTCCACTAACCTCAGCTAAACAGAACTATATTGACTATATGTGTTTTTAAACTTGTAATACACCCTTACAAAATAAACACTTGTCCCATATTTTGAATCAAAGTTCATCACACCTGCAGACCACTTCCTTAGCCTGCCACACCACATAGCTCTTACTTAAAACAGGTGGTTTAAAGAAAACATAGCAATTGCCAGTTACAGTCATTAAACATGTTTCTGTGGAGCTGCATGCAGTACAAACTTGATTAAAAAGTAATTAAATTAAAAAGATTAAAAATGGGAGCATACCTTGGACCCCAATGCAATAGCATACTACTAGAAAGCCAAAGATATAGTAAATCCAGTCTACAAAACTGAAGGATTTAAATTCATATGTAGATTTATATTTATTTTTGTAAAATTGCTACTTGTATATTGCTATGTGCATGCTTCCTACTTTTGTTTTGACTGGTTGTATTTCAAATTTCTTTAATATCTTTGAATGTGAATTTTTTATATACTGTAAACTGTTTGTAACTGGAGCTTTTCTCCTCAGGTCTCCACTGAAAATGGGCCACAGGCCTAGTTGGACCAACCTGGTTAACAAATGTCAATAAATAAATAAAAATAAAAAAAGGATGTAAGTAAGGACTGTGATAGCAGGTAAATGTATCCTTCAACAGCAACATGTAGAAAGACACCTGCTACGGCATTAATGGCAAAATACATCTTCAGCTGGGACCCTGGTGCACATATACATCTATATAAAGCCAGGCACATACTGATGGATATAGACAATGCATGTCATCTTGCAAATACACCCGCTGCAGCAGTAACTCAGTAGCTCAGTCTGTTAATTGCCTTCTAATTGATACATTTTGCCACACACAGTCCTGGGTTCAGATCCAGTGGTGTGTAGAAGTGAATTTGCAATTTTGTGAAGGCAGCAATTAATGAGTGAGTCATGCACTCTTTATCCACACAATGCATTTCAAATGACATGTCTGCTTTTCACTGATGGAGGTCACAGGCCTGCAGGTAGGAACACACTTCACATATCCCTATAGCAAAAATATATGTGCATAATACACAATGTCAACACAGGTACTGAAACTGAAGGAAACTAATACCAGAGTGCACCAGACAATCCTTCCAAAGTCACTGTGCTGAATATCACAGCTACACAGCTAACATACACATTGGATGTCCTTGTTTGTAACAAGGCCTGCCCTCATACACACTGCAAATTTATTTATTTTATTTATTTAACATTTATTAATCGGGAAAGTCTGACTTGGAACAAAGCCAATTTTCAGCAAAGGCCAGGGGAGAAATAGTTCAGACCCATGTCTTTGTGACATGGGGTGAAACCAGAGCACCTGGAGGAAACCCACACGAATGCAGTGAGGACATGCAGACTGCTTACAGAAGGCACTCCAGCTGAGAATCAAACCAGAGCACCTCTTCCTGTGAGGTGACAATGCTACCGCTGCACCACTGCACTGTCTTACCAGACTGTAACACATAGCCTGGCAGTTGCCCAAATGGTGGACATATTCTTATATTCTTATATTTATACCCCATCTTACTCAAGAACACACCAAATATGTTGCCTAGTACTCTGTTAGTGATACTGTTGCCATACCTTATTTGGAGTGCAAAGGGTAGCCTCACTCTGGCTCTGCCTCTACAACAAGGCTGACACAGCTCCAACAGTTACTTCTACAGGTTGTTGTCCTCCAAAGTGTTCACACTCTATGCCTATGTCTATTACCAGCAGCAGCAGCTGCAGCCTGTAGCACACACATTTCTAAGGTAAGGGTTCTGCTACAGACCTACCCTCTGAACGATGTAGTCTCTTCACCCCAGTAATGTTCTGCACAACATATCAGAAAGGGACCCTAATCTACATGAAGGCCTTATATATTGTACAGTGGTTGCATGTCATTGGCTGATGACAGGGCAAATCAACTGTGTTAGCTGCAATTAGCATTTCAGACCTACAGATTGGTTTACAGGCAATCACCTGCTCATGACAAGCATGTATAAATGGCAAGTAGCTGGCTATGTTGAACAAGTCTGCATGAGATTTTCCTCAAATGAGGTACGCCTTTGTGAAAACTTTTCTATCACCACATATCAACAGAGGAGTACTGCACTCCATCAGGTATATAACTGATTTTATGTACAACAGGATACAGATGGGTAAATAGACATATGTGAATAGGCAATACAGCATTAATCCTGCTGTAGATCTGTGATAATGACATGTCATTTATCTCCTGCTGTCTTACACGTACACAGGATGTACCAGGATGTGCTATACATCAAGGGTGCAGTGTCTGTTGTCATTGTGGCACACTAGTCTCGTTGGACTGCCCCTTTGTAGTGGTTGAAATAGCACACTGCTAATTGTGTGGCACTGCTCCTATGATGTATTATCGGGGGGGTTTGCCCATAGGGGACACACCACAATAGACCCAAGTGTTGGGTGTATGATTATACAGCAGTATCTGTCATGGCACACACTGAAATACCTGAATATTGCTACTATCTCAGTATTATCTACACACTTAGCATGTTTTAACACTGTGGGTTATGACATGTGTGATCAAGCAGTGGATAGTGCCAACAATGTTTTCCTTGCTGTATCTCTACATAGTGTACTTCCACGTATGTGATCCTGTAATGTGTTCCCTTATTTTTGTCTTTCAGGAATCATGTATCATAGATGCCATGCATCCTTCTCTAATGCAGAAAATGAAATTACACTGGAAGGACTTAGGCAACATCATGACATCCTACTGTCCAGGGAGAGGCAAAACAGGGAACGGTGGGCTACATTGTGTGCAGACATTTCCGTGGTGTAAATGGCATGGGCCATCAGGGCAGGACATATGAGCAAGTTCAACATCATGCAATGGACATTATCAATGTTGCATGATGAAGGGCAGCAGATGTAGCCAGGGATTGTGCCATCACTGGTGGAGGGCCTGCAGTGGAACAACCACACTTGGCTACTGAGGAATTCCTGGTTAACCTAGGTGCACACAACAGCTCTCAGGCATCCATCACACCATACATTGTGGAGGTGAGTGCCACAGTTTCCACAGCAGAGGAGCATGCAGGTAGGCTTACTGTGATCATCAAAGTTATACTGTAGCAGTCAGTGTGTCAGGTTGTCTATACCTTTACTTGGGTGTCAGGTCTTAGGTCTTTGAGGGGGGTTACCTCAGATGTAGTCTCATACTCAGAATGTGACCAATAAAACAAGTAACACAGTAGGTACTGTAAATGTGACATATATGGATGTATTACCTTGTTGTGCTGCAACATGCATTGGTATTGACATTACCTCATCCTCAAATTTTCATAGGTCCATCGGGTATTGGCCAAGGCCGTGGTCCTGCTCCTAGTAAGCATAACACATTTTGTTAAGGAACATTTATATTCTATTAAAGTTAAGGGCCAGAATAATGCCCTATTTAAACATAATGTCATGTGTAAACAGGGTAGAAAGTTTTAATTTTCCATTCTGGAACAGGTGCATAAGGATCTTATTGGGGGAAATCACAGAAATGCAGTGGAATAAATAGAAACACTTTAGCAGTGACAGTTAAGAGAAGATAATCTTCCTGGTTTAAATGAGGCATTTTACTCTAAATTGTCTTTTAAAACACAAAAGGTTGAAATGACATTAAATTAGGTAGGGAAATGTGTATTTCAATATATTTGTTAGGAAAGGTATGCTGGGTTTTTATGTGTTGTTTTATCAAGTATAGTGTCATATTGCTTAATTAAAAGGTAAATTGTACTGGTCATGTTTTACTTGATTTACTTGAAGTGATTACTATAAAGGTCTTGAGTTGAATGTGTATTTTGTTCTGAGGAAGTCTATTTTGGGCAAAAGTGGAAAGAAAAAATTTGACCGTTAATCCAGTTGTGAGTGTTTGTTATTATGATTATTGGTGGATTACTTTTGTACAAAACAGTGCAGGTAATCATGTACCACTTTTTTCTTTCTTTCTTATCACAGGTGACTGGGGTTGTTGGTCTCTGTCCCCTACACAACCTGGTGTCAGTGTCTCTTTGGACTCTGATAATGATGGTGGCCACAGTGAGGCAAAGATGGAGGTGTTGGGGCTGAATCTGTCCCAGAAGTAGACATCCCTCTTCTGCTTCCATTGTCACTGCACACAATCAGTATATCCACACATACCCAGTCCCCAGAGGCCACAGATATTGGACAGTCAGAGGGTGGGGACATTGAACAGAAAAGTGTGGCAACTATGGCTCCAGTGAGTGGAGATACTGGCCATAGCCAGGGAGCTGGTGAGGTTCCATACAGGTGGACTGACAGGGTTGTTTGTAGGAGGCCTGCTGTCCATCCACCACCTATTGCAGGTGTTACATCACGGGTCACTCGGTGAATGTTTCAGGTTGTCATGGGGGCATAGGCATGTTCTGAATGGAACACTAGATGTATGCTTATGGTTATGGATGCAGCACAGTCTGACATCTGTGACTGCTTCCACTACATTGAGGACACCCTGGATCAGTTGACTGATGCAGTGGACAGATGGTGGGCTGAGATAGTGTCTGTCCTGGACAGCACATTGTCTGTGCTGGAATCTGTGGTTGGAGTTGAGCATCAGGCTCATAGACGTAGATCAGCAACCTCATCTGCTGTGAGTTCACGTGGCCATGCACGATTATGCTCCTGTGGTGGCAGTACATCCAGCCCTAAAGAGAGGAGGGTGTTGTCCACACTACAACATGGTAGGCTATGGGCTTGTGGTCCTGGGAGTTCCTGTTGGGGACACAAAACCAGCAGACAGCAGTCACCATCAGGTACTAGCACCACTTCTGACCTTGGACATGGAGGTGCCAGTGCAACTCCTGGCAAAGCCAGTTCCCATGTTTGGGGCCAGAGACGGTGAACTATCAACTCTACCATATATGGTCCAAAGCTGACCAACATAAACACACATGTAGGGCTATCACTGAGCTTGACTGTCTACATGGAAATACACACCACTGTCAAATGCAAGTCAAATACAGACACACACGGCACCTTTCCATGGTCCATCTTACCTGTTTCCCTTACTGACTCACACACATGCTGTCAACCATTTGAGTCAGCCTAGGCCTCCTGCACCCCCACAAACACCCTGTGCAAGTGATGATACCTATGCCACATCCAGGTCATCCTCGCCATCAATGCAGGGAAATGAAGTTATGTGTCTGATTCACAGGGTGACTATATTAGTTAACATGTATTTGTGGAATGCAGTGTTGTTTTGCCATGCTACTTGTAGTGGTTAACAGATACTATATGCTGGTGTTTGTCATGAGTACGCCGCATACTTTTGTGTACCTTATGTTGTATGATGTGGTAATGGCTGTATACTTACATGATAACAGGTGTGTCATGGACCTCTTTATGTTTCTGTTTCAGAGGTCTGCTGGGATAATCTATAGATACAGAGCAGCAATGAAGCAACACAATATGGCATGTCAGCACAGCAGAAATGTGTCTTCAGCAAGGTACAGCACTGTAAGTGCATGGCTCCATAGGCTCATATGTGTATAACAGGCTAACAAGGACAATGGCAGCATTCTGCATACTCATGCATCCATAATCTGTGAACATGTCTACTACTCTTCATAAGTGTCACCAGGGTTTTGGGAACTCATACATCTACAAGCTGTGGTGATGGATATGACCCATCTACAAATCTCCTATGTCCAGTACAGACAGGTTTCCAACACCAGTTATGATTTTCGTGCTCTGCATCCCATTGTGTAACCTGTACATGATGTGTGTCACAGCAGATGTGTGCTTCACATGCATGGGGGGCCTGTTTCATGTAGGCTGTACTGTCTGTGTTATATATCTGTCTCTCCAGCATGTAGTATGTATATCACAGTGATGTTGTAGGTGTGTAGAACAGGTGAGACATGTGTTAGTCCTGTCATGGATATGCAGGAGATACACAATAGGATCTGATACCTCCCTGTATGGAGCCAGACACATTCCCTCCAAAGCATTTAGTGGACAGACTACACATGTACAGTTGTGACATACACTCCATGGGATATGTTATCTGAGCTGTGTATTGGTGCACCATGGAACTTGTGTGGCTGCTACAGTTGTATGATATGCTTGTGTAGTGACATAGCAAGGGTGCCATTGCACACAATGATAGCTGTGATGACTGCCACATTCAGTAAAGCAGTGACAGTCTGGGATTTACATCCCAAACCTGTCAGTGTAGGGAGTACAACAGTGAATGCATCCCCACATCTTGCTGACCAGTGAGAGTCAAAGCCTTCATTACTCTCTGTGTCCATAATTCCATGTGTAATGGCTCGACTGTGTGTGGAGTGCAGACACTACAATATTTTTCAGGAATGGATGATGTCTCACAGGATAGTATTGTGCAGTCACTGGCAGTTAGTTTTTGTCAGTAGCTTAAAGTACAACTAACTGTGTCTTAGGCCATCCTGGATAACTGTTGGTTCTGTCTGGGAGTCTGTGACAGCTCCCAATATGCAATCACTTGCTAATGTACTCCATCAGAGGTCACTGACAGTGGCTGTGATTGCAGACAGGGAATAGATAGATGGGGTATGCCAGCAATCGAGGATGGTGAACCCAACTGGTGACTGGTGTCATTGCAGAGCAGGCCTCCCACTGCTATCTTCCTAGAGTCTGACTGTCAGACACTTGCCTATCCACCAGCAGACATAACACTCTGTTCATGACATACACAGTTTCCAGCAAGGCCTGCTGGCATAATATTGTCATACACCTTGTCAGGCCATGGTTGGTGGAGTGAGACATATGTCCGACATCCATTGCATAGTGTAACATCAATGGGCTCCACCAGTTACAGTCAGTAGGCATGATCTGACCTTGAGCAAAAGTAATAGTGTTTGGTCCAGTGCTGCTACGTGTACAACAGTGTCAGTGCTCATATCCATGCTAATGCCTATCATGGCATTTCAGGTGACATGAATCAGAGATCTTGGGACACCGCTAGTTGTTCTTTATGAAAGTGTTGCAGTTACTTCCAGCATGTTGCATGAAGAGAGTCATGCAAGGTGTCTGTACAGAGCACAGACAAACACATTAGGGAAATGTAATATGTACACACTGTGTTGCTTAGTCATGCTGCAGCTCACATGCCCAAAGGATGGTCCAGGTCATTACATACTATGTTCTCCAGCAGTGCCATGACATCCCCACACAGGGACCCAACTTAGTGCATCATGTGTTTACCAATATGGGTGGCCAGCACAGCATCCCCCCTCAATGTGAGGTGTTCCCTGGTGGGATCTGGCAACAGATCAGTCTCCTTAGAACTACTGGCATGTACTCCCCCCCTGCAGACAATACAGACAAATATGTCAAGACAGCAATTTATTACCATAGTTTGACTGCACCTCCCCCTTCAGATGGGACAGGAAAGTATGCAGAGCTCTACACCCATGCATTATGTCAGCAGCATTATAACAACATGAATGTAGTTGTATGTGATATGAAGGACACAGTCACATCATGGCTCATGAAACCTGACTGGTGGACAACTGCCATTAGCAGGCTATACAATAGCAGGTGGACAGTGCTGTGTGACAATCGAGATGAGGATGCCCCCACCTTACATGGAGGCACTGCCTCCTCAGCTAAAAGAAGCACATAGTGTAGTGGTGATGTTAGGTAGACACATTAAGTGACAAAAGTAGCTACCCATGCAAAGCAGAGCCATAATGCACAGTTTAATTACATGTGTGAACTCAAAGGACAGGCCCAGATTGTTGGTGACCTAATGCATCATGATGCTACATATGATGGGTCTAGACTCATACCTAACCTATACAGCAACACTGTCTGCATCAACTGCACTGCCTTGTCCCCACATGTGACACATGACACATGACATTCAGACAACCTGTCCCATAAATCCTATATTTACAGAACAGTTTGTAACTGGCCTCTCATTGGAAGATACACATCCCACATGTGATCTGACAAGGACTACTAACACCATTAGGACGCACTTGCAATCATACTGATACTACTGGTTGCACACCAGCTGAGTGGACAACAGCAACTGTTATACCATTGCACAAAGGTGGTGCATCCACTGACTGGCATAACTATACACCTGTTTGTCTGAGTATGCATATCTGTATGGCTGTAGGGGCAATCACCATGTAACTGATCAGCATACATATATGTGTTCTACACACAGTTGAGTATACACAGTTTGGATGTGTAACAGGGGGAACATGACTGTTACACGTGGTGGACATTTACAAGGCAGTGACCATGGACCTCGATGAGGCTACAAAAGGGCATATAACTCCCTAGACTCAGCCAAGCCATCTTACTATATCCCTCACTCAGGCAACATTTACAAACACCCACATAGACATCAATTATACTATCATTGCAGGGGTCACTAAGTGGCCCATTGCTGGCACACATACTCAACATAGGAACATCTGCCTCCAATAGATGATCTGTCAGCAGCAGTACTGAACAGGGTACAATCCTGGGTCCTCTACTGCTTGGAATCCATTCAACCACAATGCATGCAACTACTGACTGTGTATAATAATGTTGGTTGATGCCTGCAAATTGTGAGCACTCATAGAGTCTCTGTGGTATGTCATTATTCTGCAAGAGGATATTGAGAACACATGCCTGTTGACATAGTAATGGTCATAAACTCCATGCAAATATATATGTAGTATCAGTTCCATCAGTTAAACCTATGTACCTGGTACGTAGCACATCAGTTGCAACATGTGAAGTACATACTCAGGGGTGAGCAAACTGGGCAAACAGACCTGGCCACACAGGTTTACACCTAATGTGCCTCAGATCACCCTGTCTTTAAAGTTGTATGGCAGGAATCATATGGCATAGCTAAGGCCACAGTCACCTGTAAGTGACATGCTCATAACCTCCAAGTACTCTTCCCCAGCATGCCAATATCTGTGGGCAATGACCATTTGGTGATGTACCTTTCCAAGCAGTACTGGCAATTGCACACAACAGTATGGTCCATCACATGGTCACTTCATGTTTGCAGTATGTGGTCAATGGGGATAGTCTGCAATGAGTGTTATTGTCACCTGTGGCATATAGACTATGCAAAGGTGATCTGTGCCTTGCATACGGAGCAATGTGTGACCCTGTTTTATTACATATGCTGCCTACCTGTAGGAGGCATAGTAGATGGATAACCCGCTGTAAGGATATCAACCTCGTATGTGATGTTGGTACTACATGCTTGTGGGAGAGATTTGACTAGCAGACTTAAACACACCCTTGAAATAGAACCCTGCCTAATGGCACACAGAGCACCTCAGTGCACCTCACCACATGCTATCTGTATGAATGGCTGGGTGACTGTTATCTTAACACAGGGCATCTGCCTGTGTCCCTTGTGAACTGGGGCAATATATGCTGTTCCTATAACTATGGGTATAAACATGTCTACAGTTGTGAAGGCTGTATGGCCGTTATGCCAGTGAAGTTCAAATGTCCTATGGTTCCATAACATGAAATAAAATGCTCTAACAGGCTCACACATCACCATGGCTACATTGAGGCTAGCACCACTTCCAGACACTGCATACAGGACATACCAAAGCACACACATGGTGCAAGGTGGCTGTATGGAGATGAGAACATTTACATATGTAATGGTACACACTGCAGATCACAGTACATGATGTAGGCAACACACCTCATGTCTGCTAGTACTATCAGTTCAGGACATGTTATGCTTGACAACATCAGCAGGAATTGTTGTGGTCACTAATTTGGAGGGCCACATCACATACTACAAATAAAATACTGCAAAACCCTAAATTTTTCTATGTTACCAAGAGGATCATATTTATTCCATTGGGACACACACACACACACACACACACACACACACACACACACACACACACACACACATGCACACACGCACATCAAGTAGCCTGGAGTGAGATTACAACCCCTACCTATCTAGTTTTCTACACTAGAGATCACCATATTTATCTGACAAGCCACTGTTTTAGTCTTGTTCCTACACTTTCAGCTGGTAGTCTTAAGGTGGATGACATCATCAGGCCTTGTAGAAGAGGGCAGTGTGTAAGCCAGCACCAAAATATAGGGTCAAAAAGTGCATAACCATTGGAGGTGGATAGCCCATAAGGGCATTACAGTTGTTTTGCATGGGTATACACACACATGTATGTACAACAAGTAGCCTGGAGTAAGACCAGAAAACCTATATATCTAGATCTTACACATTGTAGATTACAGTATTTATCACACACGCCATGGCTTAAGTCTTGATACTACACTATCAGCTGGTAGTCATAAGGTGGATGACATCATCAGGCCTTGTAGAAGAGGGTAGTGTGGAAGTCAGCAGCAAGTCACAGGGCCAAAATGTACATAATCATTGCAGGTGGATAGCCCATGAGGGCATGGTAGCTGTTTTTCAGGGGTACACATACACACATGCACCAAGTAGTGTGGAATGAGATTAGAACCCCTACCTACCTAGTATTATTCATTATAGAGCCCAGTATTTACAGCACACATCATAATTTCAGTCTGTTGCATACGTGATTTCAGGCACAGTACTTGTGCATTACACAAACTAGGCTTGTGTTGAACAGCATTTGTGGTCTGCAGAGTGACATTACTTTGCACTGTTATCTGCATCTAGTATCCTAGCAGTGGGATAACTGTTATTATCCTAACTATGTGTGTATATTTACTAGTATGGCCATATGTGGCTGCTTGCAGTTAGACGAGCAAACCTGTGGGCAGGAGCAATGTGCCCTGTCCATTCGCACATTGACAACATTATACATTACACCATCTGCTGACCTGCATATCTGCACATGGTGATATCCAGCAGGCATAGGGGTCTGTAAGTAATTGGATTATGTACTGTTGTGCATTTAGTTTGGATCCTTTGAGCAACAATATGGACATTTGATAGTGCAGATTTACTAACCATTATTAGGGTATGTAGGACAACCGACATCCACACACATATTTATGTAATTAGCAGGGATGTATATATAATGTAGCTGTGTGTGTGTATGATATGTATATGTGTTATACAGATATATGGGCAGAGTCTATGTATCAGTGTGATATATATAGCTATATATATCAGTTTATATCTATTTGACACTACATAGCGCTAGATGTACTATGCATGTGAGAGAGGTAGTGACAGATGGATATATGTACAAGTATGTCTGTATGTATAGCCATATCTATACCTAGCAGTTCAGTATGATGATGGGGCAACAGAACTGCACTCATTTTAACTGTCTGGGCATGCCCAGTGTGACTGGCAGTACTTATAAAGTGACTCCAGGCCACAAATACCTGTACTCCAGTCTGGGATTTTGTGTGTTAGACTATACCTCTCAACTGCCCAGAGTTTCATGGAATGCCCAGAGTTTTGGTTCATAGTTTTGGTCTGTTCCTCATAAAATTTGTGGTTTTACAGCATATCACTTGGATAAACTTAAGAATGATGCCACTAAATAGTGACATACATTTGAGTCTCTGACTTCAAATCCTTCAGAAAAGTGTCTGTTAAAAGAAACCCTGTTATTTTGGCAACTCTTTACATTTATGAGAGCGGTACTTAACATTTATTCCTATTTGTGGGCCTTTGTCCCCCGATTTTGTCAGGATTTGAACATATTTCTTGCACTAAGAGGTTGAAATGTATGCTACAAACACTGACATCTGTCCCTTTTTCTGCAGTACTACACATCATTCAAAATGTCCATGGCATTTCCCAGCTGTCTGCTGTACTTAATATGTGACTGAGGTTCATAATGTTACACAAAACACAGACTGAATACCTCACATGCAAACAATGTGCCTACTTCCAGATTAGAAGCATCAACACCATCATCCATGCTAATTTCCCTAGTCCACTGAGCCATTCAGGCTGCCAGACACAGTGGAATCATTAATCACACAATCAATGGCATAAACATGTGTGTTGTTATTCCTGCATTACATGTGACATACAATGTGTGATCAAGTGCTATGTTACCACCCTGAGATTGCCTGGTCTGCTGATATACCATTGCTCATAGGTTCATAGGTTCATAGGTAGGTACTAGGCTATCGGCCCAAGGGCCTAAGTAAGCATAGCCAACAAGGTTCCCTGGCTTATGCCACCAAAGAAAGTTATTTTCCTGTGCCCCTGTTGAGCAGAGCCACAGAAATGATCCACAGGGTGTATTTCAAATTTCCCATCCACTCATCAAGATTTTTCTTGAAGAGTGCTAATGAGGAACCTTGCTTGACATAGATGGGTAGCTTGTTCCAGAGTATGGGAAGTCTCTGGGACACAAATCTATCCCAACAGCATGTCCTGTTTACTTTGGTGACAAGGTTTAGGTTCTTATAGCATGTAGCTCAGAGGGATTAGTATTTCTTTAGGTGTAGCATGTCCAACAGCTCTGGGTTTGACATAGCTTTATATGTTACGCTGAGATCACCTTGGAGTAGGTGATATGCTACGGAGTAAAGATGGACTTTTTTGAGACGATCAGTGTAGGACATTTGTTTCAGGCCAGTAATCCTCTTTGTGAAGTATTTCTGTGGCCTTTCCAGCTGCTGCAGATGTCTTGGGAGGTACATTCCAAAAAACGCATTGTACTCTATAATGGGTCTAATGAGTGTTGAGTAGAGGGGAACAATGATCTCTTTTTTCCTGGATGACAACCCTTTTGTGAAGAGGTGTGCCATGTAGAAGGAATTCCTGACTACTGTGATGATGTGATTATCAAAGGAGAGACTACTGTCCACCTGGGTCCCAAGGTCTCTTATCACAAATTCGGCATTAAGTAGACTGCTGCCTATGTGGTAGTTCATGGGTATAGAGTTTTTACCAAAGGGGATGACAATGCACTTTTTGGCATTGAGCTTGAGGCCATGGCTCTGACACCAGGCATCTGTCTCAGTGAGGCCCTTCTGTAGGATGTCCACATAATTTGGAGACTCGACTATGGCTTCTAGTTTGCAGTCATCTGCGAACTTCATTAGCCAAAGGCCTTCTGTGTAAGCCTGTACTTCAGACAAGTAGATACCATACAGGAGAGGACCCAGGACTGAAACCTGTGGTACTCCACTTGTCACTGTTTGAAGTCAGATTTGGAGTCTGCAACTTTTACAGTGCGGGTTCTTTCAGTGAACCAGTTGACAACCCATCTTGCTACATAGGGATTTATACCTAGTTTAGTGAGTTTATCTATAATTACAGAATGGGAGATGGTGTCAAAAGCCTTGGTGAGCTCAAGATAGGCTGTGTGAACCACCTTACCCTCGTCTATGGGTTTGGTGACTGCCTCAAAGAAGTCGATCAGGTTCAGGAGGCATGATCTGCCTTTCACAAACCCAAACTGGGTGGGGTCCAGAGTTTGGAGGTTACCAATGTCTTTGTTTATGAGTTCCATGATGATACATTCCATGGCCTTACAGACCAGGCTCATCAGGCTAATAGGGTGATGGTTCCCAGGATCAGTGGTGGCTCCACCTTTGTGGAGTGGGATAACTGCTGCTGTGTGCCATTCAGTGGTCACAAAGTCTGATGTGAGGCTATGATTAAACATGGTGCTTAGGTGGGGAGCCAGTTCATTCTGAAGTTCATGTAAAATGCAGCCTGGGATGTTTTCTTGTCCCATGGATGCTGTGTTTTTGGCTTTAGAGCATGCAGCTTTTACCTGTGTAATTGTGATTATACGGACTCTGCATTCTTCCTGTATATATATGGGTCCTTTAGGGGGTAAGAGGGGGGTAAAGTTAGCATTGAACCTATCTGCCAGGATGTTGGCAATATCAGTTGGTTCTGTTATTTTTGTGCCGTTGTGCTGTAACTCAGAGCAGATCTGGTTGTTGTCATTGAAATTTGTGACACGGCTTTAGAATGATTTGTAGTTGTCCCTAGAATCAGTGGCGATTTTGTTTTCGTAGCTAGCTTCTCTCTTTTGCAACAGTTTCTTCCTTCTGTTGTAGAGTTTGCTTATGGCAGGGTCCACCAGATTGGCTTCCTTTTGTTGGAGTATAGCTTCTTGGTTCTGTTTGGGATAACATGATCCATGCACTCTTGTAAGTGCTTATAGAGTGCATTTGTGTAGGATTCAGCAGTCATAACTGTATTGTCCATCTGCAAGGATGTCATGAAGTTAGCCACTTCTATCTTAAGAAGCATGAAGTTGACTTTGGAGAAATTTTTTACCATGGTTTCATTAATGGGGGTGGGAGCGGGATGTGATATCTAGGGTGATTAGCTTATGGTCGGATCTGACCAACGAGGAGTTGACTTCAGGTGTAGAACACCGTTCACTCATGTTGGTAATGACTATGTCTAGGATATTGTTGCCCCTGGTGGGGGTGTGAATAAGTTGATCCAGGGAATTGGAATTTATGAATTCCAGAAAGCGATGAGCAAAGGAGTTAGTACATGAATAGTTTTCCCAGTTAATGGTGGGGTAGTTGAACTCACCCATTATTAGGGTGTTTGGTTGAACCCTGATATTTTCCAGTATATCAAGAAAAGAGGAGTGGGAGTCTTAGGGCATGGTGGGGTATCTGTAGCAAGCTACAATTTGGATTGCAGCTTTGCCCAGAGTTAGTTGCACTTGAATAACCTCGGATGCATTATGCTGAGCATCTAGCCTGGAGGTGTGGATATCCTTAATGAATATGGATACACCTCCGCCTTTGGTATTTCGGTCCAGGTTAGATGGCCGAAAAGTGTGGTATGAGTTATAGCTTGGTAATGCAGGGGTGCTCTCTGAAGCCTTGAGCCAGGTCTCAGTCACTGCACAGATATCAATGTTCTCCATTTTAAGGAGTGCCTCAAGGGAGTGCATTTTGAGATTTAGACTTCTAGCATTGAGTAGCAATACCTTCAGTTTCTTGTTATGGTGGTCAATTTGTCATTTGTACCTTGCCCAAAAAAAGGTACTATAGGGGCAGCAAGAGTCTTAGGCAGTATCCGGAATTCCAGGGGTGACAGGTGCAGGCGATCTCTGGCAAAGCATCATGGTCTGAAGACCATGTCATCCCAAACAGATACTGAATCCCCTTAGACTGACACCAGAAGCTTAGCCAAATTGTTGAAGTCAATCATTTTGTCCTTGTACTGCGGTATCATTCTAGGTGATGGCAGGGCTACAAGATTGGAGAGCTCTTCCATGTCTCTTTTCATGTAGTCCAGGGAGGTACATCTCAGGTCATTCACACCAACATGGACAATGACAGAGTCATATTTGCACTTGTTGTGGAGTGACCTGAGTGAGTGGGGTATGTGGTGGATCCTGGCACCTGACAGGCAGCTGACAGTAAACTTCTCCTTGTTTTGCCTGGTGAGTAGGACATCAGTGTGCCTGACTAAAGTCACCTATGACTAGTGTGTTGGGTACGTTGTTTTGCTTTATGGGCTGTGGATGAGTGACACA
Source organism: Protopterus annectens (assembly GCF_019279795.1). Taxonomy (NCBI): domain Eukaryota; kingdom Metazoa; phylum Chordata; order Ceratodontiformes; family Protopteridae; genus Protopterus; species Protopterus annectens. The sequence goes on along the minus strand of NC_056731.1, from coordinate 962,985,776 downwards.
CTGAGTCTGTGGGCTGTGTCATTTGGGTTGTGTTGGAGGGCAGAGGTTGCTTGGATTTCTGATTTGTGGGTCTCTGTTGCTTGAGTAGATTATTATTGAGAGCCTCCATGAATGTTTTTGTGTTACTATGTCTGGATTTTGGTGGTGTAGGTTTAGTGGGACTATGTGATGAGTGTGGTATGGTGCAAGTGTTTACCTTCTCCTCTTGACTGTCAAGTTCAGTCTTGGTTGTAGAGAGGTTTATCTCCAGTTTGGCTAGATAAGTGCATCTCTCATAGGTAGTTGTGTTGGGTGGTAGGAGGACAGGGTTGTCTGTGTACATGAGGCAATTGCTACATTGCCCCAAGATGCCCAAATTCAACAGATAGACAGGAAAGAACACTGGGAGCTGACCCTTGGACATGCCTGAATAAAAAACTAGTTTCCTCTAGACAAGTGAGGAAAGTGAGTACAAGAGCTGTTTTTTTCTAAGCAAGTGAGGAAAGTAAGTACAAAAACTGTTTTCCTCTAGGTAATGAGGAAGGTTGAGTGTTGTAGTAATTTGTAGCTTATTTAGTGCTTACAACAAGTTCTGAACAAGTGCTGAGCAAGAATAAGCAAATTCAAGTGCTAAAACTAAGAATCTGTATCTGAACTAGACTAGTTACAGGAAAGAAACAAGTGCACATGCAGGCTTTTAAATCGGAAAGTGGAGAAAGATGTAAACATTGCAGAAACAACCAATAATTACAATTTCTGGGCCAGAAACCACTCCTTATGTCATAGATAGGTTACCTAGTTCTTATCACTCCCACTGATAAGCTAGCAAGCTTCCGTTCAACACAGAAAGGCTTATAGGTTCATAGGTTCATAGGTTGGTACTAGGCTATCAGTCCTAGGGCCAATACAAGCCTAGCCATAACAATTCCCTGGCTATTTCTTCCCACATTATTTACTTTCCTGGACCCCTGTCTAGCAGGGCGACTGACGTGATCCCTGGGGTGAATTTCCTTTCTCCCATCCAATCGTCAAGGTTCCTCTTGAAGAGGTCCAAAGAGGCACTCTGCTTGACATGTATGGGCAATCTATTCCAGAGTCTGGGGAGTCTCTGGGTCAGAAACCTATCCCTCCAGCATTATTTGTTTATTGTGATGACAAGGTTTAGATCCCTGTAGCGTGTAGCTCTGAGGGATTGGGATTTCTTTAAGTGTAGCATGTCCAACAGCTCTGGGTTTGACATGGCCTTGTTTGTTAAGCAGAGATCGCCTCTGAGTAGACGATATGCGACAGTGTATAGCTGGAGTTTTTTAAGGTGGTCAGCGTAGAGCATCTGCTTTAGGCCTGTGATTCTTTTAGTGAGGTATTTCTGAGGCCTTTCCAGTTGCTCCAGATGTCTTGAGAGGTACATACCAAATGGGGCGTTGTATTCTATAATGGGTCTAATGAGGGATGAGTACAGTGGGACAATGACCTCCTTTTTTCTGGATGAAAAGCCCTTTGTGATGAGGTGTGCCACATAGAAGGATTTCCTGACTGTTGTGGCGATGTGGTTATCGAAGGTGAGACCACTGTCCACCTGTGTCCCTAAGTCTCTTATCACACTGTCTGTGTTTAGTGTACTGCCACCTATATGATAATTCATGGATACATGTTTTTTCCCAAAGGGATTAACAATACATTTCTTGGCATTGAGCTTGAGCCCATGGCTCTGGCACCAAGCATTTGTTTCTGTAAGGCCCTTTTGTAGAGTATCCACATCATTTGGGGATTCAATAATGGCTCTCAGTTTGCAGTCATCTGCAAACTTTGTTAGCCAGAGTCCCTTAGTGTTGACCTGTACTTCAGAAAAGTAGATGCCAAACAAGAGTGGCCCCAGGACTGAACCCTGAGGTACTCCACTTGTCACTTGTCTGGAGCTGGATTTAGAGTCGGCTGCTATTACAGTGTGGGTTCTATCAGTAAGCCATTTAGCAACCCATTGGGTGACATAGGGATTAATGCCCAACTTAGTAAGTTTATCTATGATTCCAGAGTGGGGGATGGTGTCAAAGGCCTTGGCAAGGTCTAGATAGGCCGTGTGGACCACCTTACCCTTGTCCATGGCTCTGGAGACTGATTCAAAAAAGTCAATCAGGTTCAGGAGACAAGATCGGCTCTTCACAAACCCAAACTGGGTGGGGTCCAGTGTTTGAAGGTTGCCAATGTCTTTGTTTATAAGTTCCATGATATTACGCTCCATGGCCTTGCAGATAAGGCTTGTCAGACTGATGGGATGGTAGTTTCCGGGATCCAAGGTGGATCCCCCCTTGTGGGCTTGGGGGCCTTAGGAGCTTACAAACAGTCCTGGATACAGCCAATCTGTATCTGCACTAGACTAGTTACAGGAAATGGGGGAAACAAATGCAAATGCAGGCTTTTAAATCACAAAGTGGAGAGAGATCAAAACACTGCCCAAACAGCCAATAACTACAACTTCAGGGCCAGTATCACTCCTTATGTGGTAGATAGGTTACCTTCTGCTTACCACTCCCACTAAGCTAGAAGTTTCCTTTCTGTTAAAGCAATTATATGGGGACACTGCTGTGTTGGAGGTGAGGGAACTGATATATATATATATATATATATATATATATATATATATATATATATATATATATATATATATATATATATATATATATATATATATATATATATATATATATATATATAGTTAGACATTTATTACAGTGCATATACATGTCTGTTAATTAGAATGTATATGTAGTAAAATATTAAATGCATTTACACTTCTGTTTGCTAGAATATATGTTGGAAAATATAGTCACTTAAATGCATGTACACTTCTGTTTGCTAAAATACATGTAAAAAAATATAACCATTTAGATGCATATACATTTCTGTTTGTTAGCCTGTATATATTAAAGGGTTAAACTCCTGTTATCTAGAAAGCAGAAAGGCATCCAAACTTAATGTATTACAAAATGCCAAGTACTTGGTACAAACAGATAAGAAACAGGTGGAGGGAGTATGAGAAAGCTGCTTTCATATGGAAACATCCCCAATAGAAAAGACTCCTTAAAAGTTAGTCACCTTGAAACAGAACACAAAGTAGCTTAACAACAGACTGTATGACTTCAGAAAAATTCCAAAGTTATTAACAATAACAGACTGTTTCATGGACAACATCCAGATGGTACAGAAGAATATATAAAGGACATTAGAAGTGTATAATGTTAGATCTGCTTTATTGTTAGATCTGTATACTGGAGAACATCTTTCATGCTGTCTGAAAAGTTTAACCTGAGACATTTAAGCTGTAAACTGTACAGTATTGTATGTGTCACCTGTTACATTGACTAGTTGTTTTTTTAGTAATGTGCAAAGTTAAATCAGACTTTTTTTTAACAAGGCACCAGCAAGGAAAAGCAACCGCACAGACATCTGCTTTTAATTTTTCAGTGGCGAGCCTTGCCTGTATTTGAGCACACGGGGAGTGGTGCTTGTATAAAATCACTTCAGTAAAAGCACAATAACTAACATTTATGTACATGATTGAGTCCTAAATAGGAGCACTTCAGTTTTCACAGTTTGCAGCAGTACAGTTCCCCAGATGTCTGTATTCGGAGTGAGACTGCTGTGCAATAAGGAAGCAGTGCCATAACATCTCCAAGTTGGTGAATTCTCAGGTTTTAAATATGCAACTGCCAGCTTTATTTCACCAGCTTTTCAAGTAACTACAGAAATTTTCCAACCATCTACAATAAGCAACGTGGCCAACTGTCCCTGTAAAATTGGTAAGAAATCTTGTGTATTTACATGCAGTCTGGGTGCTGTTAAACAAGCTAGTAAAAAAGGGTAGTAAATAAAGTTTTACTTTTAATGTGACAATTTTAGACACACTACAGAGGTTGTATAAACATCATATTAGCAATTGTAAAACCTTATTAGGGCAAGCTGACAGTCAGGAATTATACTATCGGATTACGTTTGACTGGTATTTTTAACAGAAAAATCTGTGGTATGACAGTAAATGTTTATTGTGCAAGTCATATGAAACTGCTTTCTGTGTGCAATGTCATAAAAGTACAGTTCAGACTGTTCTTAATAGTAAACAACCAGGTAAGAGTTATACACTTGCATTGTTTCCAGATGTTAAACAGTTATCTCCTGTTACCACATGTGAAATGTTAATTTCAAACTTATAACAGCAGTCAAATCAGTTATTGACAAAATCTCCTGACATCTTGTTACATCCTTTAGACACAAGTGCAATAAAGCCACTGCACAGCACAAAACAGATAAGGACAGGAATGAGATTCATGGTGAGCTGAGACAAAAAAATTGATAAACTTCTAAGAGACAGACAGTGAGTTCAGAGGGTTCAAAAATGATATACAAACATTTTTTCAGAACTGCATAAGTGCTTTAGAGTCACCAGAACAGAATACTGAAAAATATCAGAGAGCTCATGCAGAATCACAAGACAACAAGAATCTGGTTAGTATAGAGTTAAAGCAACAGCAATTAGCTAAGCTGACAAAAAATAATTTACGGCATACTATTCTACCTTTAGAAAATGGTTAGTGTATACAGCAGGATCTATTGTATGGACAAATAATTTCCCAATGTTTTAAAGCTTTCTTTCAGTTACATCAAAATGCTTATAAATCAGATAGTAAAGTAAACATATGACTGCCGTTCTCATAGCGTACACATAGGGACAGCTTCTCATAGCTAAGCTGTTAAAAATCACCACTTCAAATAATAGAACAATTCTAGTGCATAAAAATCAAATGAGAGTCATTAAAAGCAGTGAAGACATGAGGTAACAAGAGTGACATGCATGTGTTTTCTTTTCAACTAAAGTACATCTGTTTAAAATGCACAAGAGCAAAAGGCAGACAACAGCAAATGTAAATAATGTAAATATATACGTCTTAAGCATGTGTTAGTTAAGCCAATATCTATTTTGTTGTTTTACAATATTTTGTAATTGTATAATAGCTCTAAAAATAGCAGAGACTCCAGCAGAAAAAGTATTCAAAATCAATTTTAGTAATATAAGGTTGTGCTGGGCAAATGATATTACAAATACAACTCAAGGTAATTTCTCTTGTCCAGAGGAGCAAGTATGTCATATTAAAATTCTTCCCTTAGACAAGAGTGTCACAGTCTGAATAACAGCCAAAGGGCAGGCAAACATTCAGCTCTCACAGCATAAAGCAAATAAACAATACTGCAATAAAATCCTGCATACTACAGGGGGAAAGGCAGTATTTCAGTTTTACACTGAATGTGTAAACAGTACTGCAAAAGGGTCTAGCCTGCATCAATGATTCAGTAATTACAACCTTGCCTTTTTATTAGGGTACCATCAACATGTACAGTAGTGGGACAAAACTACCACAAAAAACAGTAGTACATTTTATTAACAAATTAAAACTGACAGAACAGAATATCTCACAAATAGCACATTTACAGGCACAGTGGTTACCACTATATGGGCATACAAAAAAAGCATGTTAATTTTCAGAAAAATGTCTACAACGATTTACTAAGTTTGTAAACTGGACCAAGTGTACACTGCAAGTCTATGTATGTACAAATAAATTTGCTTTGCGTATGCTGTACAGTAAATGGTTTAATATATAAAAAGCATTCTTTGGTGTATAAACCATGTTTTCTACAACACTCTGTAAATCTGTGTGAACAATTTTGCTGTCAAGTTTTAAACTGTTCACAGAAATTGCTCCTTAATTCTTTTGTATGACACATATGTGTTTATTCCCGAAAACAAGGTTGCAATGCCTTTACGATGGAATGCACAAACATTGTCAATAATTAATGTATGTTTTTCATTAAAATTGTTACATAAAGTCATAAATAAAAGCAAATAGTTAATTCAGCAATTACAAAATACAGCTCATAACTGGCAGGACATTTTTTCAAAATGGCCTTCAAAAGGAAAAACATTGTTAAATTAAATAATTCATCCAGTTCTAGTAGTAATGGTTGTTATCATTATGTTAACCATATAAAACTGTGTTTTAACTTAGTATATCAAAAGAAAACTAAAGGTTTTGTTTCCTAATGTGTTTCAAGTAATTCATAATACCAAATAATGTGTATCAATGTAAACTGTTTTGTGTGTTTTAAAACAAAAAGGGAGAACTATTAGATATATAACTTCAGACATTTGTTACAGTGCATATACACTTCTGTTTATTAGAATATATGTATATCTATTAAGATATTAAATGCATGTACACTTCTGTTTGCTAAACTATTTGTAAAAATATAGTCACTTACTGTAGATGCATGTACATTTCTGTTTATTAGCATGTATATATTAAAAGGTTAAACTTCCTTAGCTAAAAATCAGAAAGGCATCCAAACTGAATGTATAACAAAATGTCCAGTACTTGGTACAAACAGATAAACAGGTGCAGGGAGAATGATAAAACTGCTTAAACATTCACAATAGGAAAGACTCCCTAAAAGCTATTCACCATGAAACAAAATACAAACTAGCTTAACAACAGACTGCATGACTTCAAAAGAATTCCAAAGGTAGTAACAATAACAGACTGTTTCATGGACAAGATCCAGATGGTACAGAATAATATATAAGGGACATTAAAAGTGTATAATGTTGGATTTGATTTCTTGTTAGATCTGTATACTGGAGAACATCTTTCATGTCATCTAAAAACCTTAACCTGAGACATTAAAGTTGTAAACTGTACAGTATTATACATGTCGTCTCTTACATAGACAAGTTGTTTTATTAGTACTGAGCAAAGTTAAATCAGACTTTTATTTTAACAAGGCACCAGCAAGCAAAAGCAAGCACCAGCAGCACAGACATCTGCTTTTAATTTTTCAGGAACATCAGCACATGATCTGCTGGGATAGGCAATAGTCCAAATATCATGTGACCCCCACTGTTTAACATCTCTTTTGACTGATGTAGTGCATATTCCAGCCATAGTCCTAGTGACCTACTGATTACTAGGGAACACATATTATTGACTGGGTACTTGTAGTCCCATGTGGATGTTACTTCTGTCCACATAGCCCAGTATTCACTGTATCAATGCAGCAGATCCATACATACAATACCATATTATAGCAATCCTTACATGTAGTGTGTAGGTTACATACTTACCTTGTGAATTCAGCAGTTGACAAGACTGTAGTTCAGGGCTGTAGATGCAAGCAGTACACAGCCAATACATGAATAGGTACAGGTTGTGTGGGTTGCCTACCATCAACAATTTTACTATATGTATGTGAGTTGGAGTAAGGTGACAGTCCCTAGTGTCCTAGGTTGTTGGTGAATGTGCTATGCGTTGTCTCATAGCCAAAGTCAGGGCATACTGGGCATGCCTATGTTTGCCTATAAGGACATCATCAGGGGGTTCTCCTCCAAGTCCTCCGAGTCCTCCTATGACTGTGGTGAAGAAGGCACTGGTGGGGGACTGTGTATCCCTTCCCTTTGCTGATCCTGCTGCAGTTGTTTCCATAGGATCATATTGTGTAGCATGGCACAAATTGTAAACATACGGGCACATGTGGCTGAAGAGTACAGCAGGGCTCCACCAGATATATCTAGGCACCAAAACTGTGACTTCAGAAGCCCAAATACATGCTCTATGATATTCCTAGTTTGTGTAGGTGCCTCATTATAGCATTTTTCAGTGGGTGTGTGTCCATGTACACTATGGATACTGACACTGGGTCTGCAAAGGTGCCTATCTGCTGTCTGGATCACTCTACCTGCCTCATTTGCATGAGATTCACCTATGTATGAGGTGATCTGCTTGCCACAGAATTTTCTGTGTTGGCACACTCATATGTGTCATTCAGCAGTGCTTACTGAATCTACAAATGTTCTCGGCTGTGTTAGCAGCACAGTGCGATGCCTACACAGAAACAAAAGTGTAGGCTTTATTAAATTCAATCCACTATTTTTAAGTGTGAAAAGACAGTTAATATAGTCCTGTAGTAAAATTACTAACTGTTCCACATTTTGCTTTTTTGTATGAAGTAATATTCCATATTTTAGAGCTGTAAGTTTGAGAGCTATGATCTCATCTGCCTTTGAATCCCATTTTTTCTGCATTCGTCATTGATACTTGAGCAAAGAAGTTAAATAGTTTGCACAAAAGTTAAGTACTTTCTATGAATATTAATACATTTCTTTAATGAATAGCATACTAGTGTGCTAAATAAAAGCTCTTAACTTTTAACTTAGTGTTAGCAAAATGGTTACACCAGTGAGCTTATATCTTTCTTGCAGTGGCAGCCATTCAAAGCTCCCTGACTAACATCATCTTCCTCCTGCTAACCAGCACTCAGACTTTCAAGCCACAAGAGCAGTGTAGCCCCCATTGACCATTGTTCATTAGGCACCTGTTTAATGCACATCCAACTTTATCATTGGACCCAGCTCCTATGGCCCAAGTGTCTGTTCAAGTTTTTTTTGTTTTAATTGATGACACAGTTTTTCCCCAATAAATGTTAGGTGAGAAGCAACATTACAGTGGACACATATTGATGGTGTGTGTACAAAGTAAGCCAGCCAAGTATAAACAAAAACTCAAGGTGGCATTTAAGTGCTTCATATAACTTTTTTTTAAGTTAGTGAATTTAGTGACAATGTCTATGTTTGTTATACAGTATGTTTACTGCTTTTGGGGCCCCAGGTGGCCACATCATTTGTCCATATTAAGATACACCATTTTGTCTAGGATTTTTTAACTGCCTTTCTTCTGATTTACAAACACTCATAAATCCTCTGGCAACATGCTCTCTGAGGGTTATACCATAAGTTCAAAACTTAGAAACCCATGAATCTTAAAATTAAAAAGACTGAGATTAATAACATTCGGTGTGCCTGGAAAATGCTTTGCAGGAAAACTGATCTTCATCTTCAAGCACTGCAACACCAGACACCTTAGCAATGTTTATATCCTATCCAATGTTGATGTTCATTTTCAAGGTATGTACATCTCCACCTGGTTGTTCATATGAATACAATTCTTTTGTTTGCCAACTCTAACCCACACTACCATGCTTCTACGAATGAGAATCAGCTGTAAAAAGGCAGTGGCTGTCTGAATGCTTGACTACGTATACTTCCAGGGACAGTCACACTCAAACCATTTCCTTTTCTGGAATTCATCCCTCCTCATGTTTATGGATCCTGCTGCATCTGTGTATAACTCCATGTCTGTATTGTCTATACATTCATTTTTCAAAAAGGAAATGACATTATAATCCTTCAAACAATCCTGACAGTTTATCAAGACACTATTTATGCTAACCATGATCCTAACGTTGAGGTGCTTTACATGCTTATCTTTCAGGAAGGCACTTGGTGACTTTCCAAAGTTCTTATCTGCCCTGTTGCTCTGTATCCAAAATTGAAACATCCCAGCACTGGCACCACTTTCTTCTCCCACATTTTCCTTTTCTATCTCTTGTTTTAATGATATAAGCTTTTTATCGTAATTTGAACACCTATCACTATATACTTATCTTCAGTCTGGAGAAAACCATCTGTTTGAATGTCCTTCCAACTTTCTCTCTGCCACTGGTGCATCAAATTTCCTGCATAACTGTTACAATTCTGCAAAGCATTCATGTATGTTTCTCTTCTCCCATCCAGCTATTAAAATATCACCTAGATAATGTACCATTCTCCTGCTAGGTCTTGCACTTTTACAGATACTGTGTAAGGCTGAAGATCTTAAAAGTGGAACATACCACTGAAAAGTCATTGGTAGGACATTGTTCCTCTAGCTACATGTGAAGAAAGTAGTAGTCAATCGTTAGGAGCAGCCAAAAGGTTGTTTCAGTGTCCACCTTTTTCCAAGAAATGGCAAGACAAACAGCTTCAATATAGAAATCACTGATAAAAAACAATACATGCAGCAATGAAATAGAAACCAGAACATTTATTATAAAATGAAACAAGAAGCAAGAGTTTTTTTTTTTTGTGGATGAATTATCTTGTGACTTCTTCAGCCTGCACAATGTAGGTTTGAAAGTCAGTGAAGGTGGTGTCCCTTATTGTATATTGAGAAGCCAAAGGTTGCTTCTTAAACCCAAATTCCCCTTCTTTTCTGAAGCATCACACTACTAATTGTGAGTCCACAGGAAAATGAAACATGCACAATTCCACAGTTTACCATAGAATATTTTGAGATCCGGAAGCTCAGCTCAGTTTTAAGATTAGTATACACTCCTCTGTAGCCTTAAGGGAGCTCCCTTACTCATCAGTTATTGCCAGGCATATCATCTGTTTTTAATCTGCTAAATCTCTGTCATATAACAGCCACGTTTGATCACCTCTCACTTTCTGAATATCCTTGATAATGAAAAAGGTCAGCACTTAGGCCACCATTTCAGGGTTATTTTTAATAGTCACAGCTGTCAGATAAATCTAGCTCTTAACCAGTGCTCCTAGGTCTTTGGTCTGTCTGTAGATGTATAATCCAGCCATTTATGATTGTTTGACCCCCAGTTCTGATGTTTAGGTCAAAAACATTCTACATACCCTTCCAAATCTTTACTTTCATTGGTGGCCCAATGTGCGCCCCTAACATTTCTATTTGTGCATGTGTTCTTGCTTTATGTCCTCCTGATGATGTCTCCATTGCACTGGCTGGTTGTCTCATCAATAGCTTAAGCAGGGTATGATGAGTCTCTACTCCAGGCAGCAATCAAGGAGGCTCAATCCTCACCACTGACTCTGGTGAGGGACGGTTACTAAGAGCAAAGATGGATTCACACAGTATTTTCAGATGGAGGTCCCTTCACCAAGCAATATTTCCCTTAAGAACACACATCGGGAGTACACTCCAGACCTGAGGCTGGACTTTCTTTCTCTCTCCAAACCTACAGAAATATCTGTGTCCCTGTTTCTAGTAGCTGACACACACACACACACACACACACACACACACACACACACACACACACACACACACACACACACACCTGGGAAAAGCTGGAGATGATTTACTAACTGTGTCCCTTTCTGCCCAGACTCTGAGGTAATCACTCTGCCACCAGCCAGCTACACTAAGGCTCTTACAAAGGCTATCCAATTTTACTGTGCAAAATGAATACTAATACAAATGTTAGGGTGTGACCAAAGCAGCAAGGCTTTCAGGAGTAGCCACAGTGTCACTAAAGCAAGCATAAGTACTCTTAAGATGTTAAAAGTAGTCTCTAAAGGACCAGCCACATTGAAAGGTATTAAAATATTTAATGATAAATAATAAAACAGAAAACAGGAGAATACTGAATACAATAAACAACAGAGTTTTAACCACAGAGATTTAAAAAAATAATACAGTCGGATAGGTTCTCACAGAGCCAGAAAACAATACAAAACTATTCTCACTAAATGTACCTGACTAACTAAAGAATTACTGTTCTCTGACTATTTATTAAAGCAAGGAAAGTTGATGTATGCTGAGTGTCTTACCACAACAAACGCCAGATGATGTCTGTCCTTGTCTGTGTGGATGTGTGAGATATATATATCCTGTCAGAAATCTTTCTTGTTGTATTCTAAAGTGCAGCTCCTTGAATTCCAAAGAAACCAGATTCTAGTTAGAGGATGACATCACCTCTGGTTACCTCACTCTGGTACAATACACACAGAGCTTTGGCAAGATCTGTGTGCAGCATCTGAAAGCTATAATACAATTTCAAACATTCCACCTTTCCAGAGTTCTCTGATAAACATACACATTTGATCAGTTACAATACAACCTAATAATATATATGCATACATTCTTTCTGTCAAGCAGGACCTACTGTTGATACAGTTTTAACACAAGTAACTTTACAAATATATTTTAACTCATACAGCTGTACAAATCAGTGTGATAGTCAAATAACATAAAATTCTTTACCAAACTCCAGCTAGCTATGCTAGCATATGTACACATGTACTGCCCTTCTCTCCCTGCACAGAAGGCACTACCTCATAATATCACACAGGGAAACATTCCATAGATAAAGTTGGCTGGGTACCTCCTTGCTTCCCCATCTGAGAGCACTGTAAGACATTGCTCCCTGACTCTTACTGTGGCTTTCGTTTTTCAACATCTGGTCCCTTGTCACTCCCCAGTATGGCCTTACATATCTCTTGTAACCAAAGAATCTGAAAATAAATATATTTATTTTTCCATGCCATTTACACAGTGTCCATTAATAATACAATTATCTGGCTATTCTGAAGGTAGAATTATTTCTCTTAAATAAGAAGGGACTTGTGCAGGAGTGTGCCTTGAGCTTCCTGTCATCATCTGCTTAGCTGATCGCATTCACCCATGATGATCAGCTTGATAACTATCTCTTCCACTTCTTGCATTTAGTGTCATCCGCTTATTATGAAGAAAACCCTTATATCTTGTCCAGGAAACCTACAATCTCTGATACCCATGCTTGTTCAAAATAAATACAATAAGGGTTAGCAAAGTCCATAAATTCTTTTTCTTTCTTAATTCCACTTTATTTTTGTGAGCCCTAAGCTGTATGGGAGAGGATGCCCCAAACAGTATATGAAGGGTGTGGGGCCACTTATACTGAGGATTAATGTGTTGTGGATTATAGAAAAGACCTGACTGAAGCACCCAAGTGGTGTGAAACCCTTCCATCATCTTTCTCTACCTGATCCTGGGTAGGTGACCCTATTTTAAGAATGCCTATTTCCCCATACATTACTCTCTTTTCTATTTTTATGTTTATTCTCTCTTTTTTCTCCTTATATAACATGCTTAAAACTATAGCCTCTTTTTGCTCTGTATTATACATTTTCATATTACTTATAGATATATGTTACAAAGCATTACGTATCTTATTCCCCAAGACTAAATGTTTTCCAGCATGACATTACATATCACTACTGTTCAACCTCTCTTCGGCTGTGCCACCAGCGGTGTTCTTTCCCAGCAATCCACAAACCATCACTATACATACTATAGTGATTCCGCTTGACTTTTCTAGTACACAGGCATTACAATACACATACACAAACACACACACACACACACACACACACACACACACACACACACACACACACACACACACACACACATATGTGTGTGTGTGTGTGTGTGTGTGTGTACATTCTAATGCACCCTTTGAACTACCAGCACTACTAAGGCTCCTGCTGGAGGTACTTTTTCTCTATTTCCACAAAGTGAAACAAAAGTAAGCTATATCCAATCACAGTGGCATAAAGTAGTTTCCTGCCCTGCACAAGCCTAATATGTACTACTTAACACATGCCTCATGATATTAACCCATCAGTGTGCCCATTCTTCCCTGTACATAAACCAAAATGAAGCAGAATGAATCCTTGGCTTGGTAAAATGGTTAAGGTGTTTACCTCACAGTTATAAGATAGAGGGTTTGATTCTCACATTTGGAATGGCATTTTTTCTCAGCTTAAAATAGCTTGCAAGGGCAGCTAGCCTACTGTTTAACTATGATCTTATGAACAAGATGTGTGCTGATATCATCCTCTGTCATTGCTTGCACCATCAACTTGAGCAACAAATAAATTTGCCCTTCCCCCTTGATGGCAAATAAGATATTTTCTATCCAAATGTCAAACTTAGCTATTTCCTTATGATATAAGGTGTGTTGTTAGATAATACAGGGGCACCAGCATGCACACCCATACAAAAATCACATTTTGTTTTAAATTAAACAAATAAATAGCTGCTTAAAACTTTTTGGTACAGACTGCAACTGCTAGAAAATGCTCCAAGCACAAGTAATTCTCTTAAAACTGCCAAAATGTTAAGCTGCTCCTGTGGCATAGCTGGATAAAGCTCTGATTACAACCCAGCTGCTCTGGGTTTGATTAGCAGCTTTAAAGACAAACAAAAACAAAAAAAACTGCTAGAATCATGAAGATGACCAGTTAGGTATATCCTTTTATTCCAAAACAATGAAGTGCTTTTCGTCCAATAGGTAAACGAACTTCATCAGATTCATCTGATTAGCAGCTTGGTTGATTGACAGAGGAGAAGGGAAGAGAGGCATGCCCATCCAATGTGGGAGAGCACTCATTAATGCACTCTGTAATGGGACATGTGGTCCCAAGTTGCCCTCAAATGTAATCAATGGGCAAGTGGGGCTGGGAAACACAAGCATAGCTGGTTCAGTTAGGGCTGCTGCTATGAATCAGCACCCCAGTTCTTCAAAAGAACATCAAAAATAAAAGAGAAGCATTTCACTCTAACAAGTTACAAGTGATTGCCTTATTACAGTTAACTCTATGCAACCCCCCCCAAAAAAAAAAAAAAAAACAGAGATACCTTCTACTGGCACACCATTCTTGTTTCTGTGCCCTGTCCCCAACAATCCTTTAGCATATTTTTTTTAAAAAAAAAAAGCATTTCTTTTTTAAAGTTTTAGCAAACAGTTCCCACAGTTTACATCTTCCTGTACAGAATGCAACAGTGCTCATGTTTTATTTAAAAATAGGAAATTTCTTGTTTAACTGTAGCAAATTGCTCGATACAAATATAGGAAGCAGCTGCTACATTTTACACCCTGCCTGCATGGAGTGCTACAATGCTGATGTTTTACTTAAAAAAAAAAAAAAAAGATTTATTTTTCCTATTAAACTGTGGCAAACTGTTTGTTACAATTTAGCAAGCAGTTTCTACAGTTTAGACGACACACGGAGCACTACAGCACTCAGGTTTGACTGGTATTACATTAAAAATATTAAAGAGTGATTAGGATTGACTGATCACACCTGCAATACTTTGCACCCAGTGCTGTTGCCCCTCTTGCCCTGGCCTAATTATGCTACTGTGTGGAAAGTGAGTGAGTAGATCATAAAGATGGAAGCAGAGCTGAGACCAGAGGACACCCTTAAGATCCATGACCTGTCCAAATAAAAGCAGAGTAACCAAGGAGGTTGGAAAGTTACTTGTATACCCAGCATGGGCACTGGATATGGTGGACCGTGCCTTTAAACTTAAGGTCAGATGGGACAAAAAAAAAACCCACCAAAATGCTGAGTTATAAACAATTACCTCAAAATTTTAACAGAATTTACACTCTTATTAAAATGTATGTACAGATACTGATATTTTATTCTTTTGGATGCTGGTTGCATCCCAGAGGCCCCATTATAGCTTTCTTGACCCTCCCTACATCCCCACAAATCAAAGTTTACTGCATTGCCATCAGTCTGCAGTTTTCTGTGGTCATCCAGAAATCTTTCTGTGTTACAAAAGTGCAAAGAATATGGATGAATGTGGATTTGAGAATTTCACAGACATCTCTATAACTGGTAATGTCATTCATCCAGCAGAATGACCTTAGGTGTATCTAACTCAAAATCCACTTACGCAAGTATATAGAAAAAATAAATAACTGGGTCTGAAAGGTCTTCAACTACTATGTATCTATATTCAGCTGTACTGTCAAAAGTACCAGAGCTAGAGAAATCATTAGAAATCTCCTCCTCTCAGAGTGAAAATTTATTTTATTTTTTTATTTTATTTTACATTTGTTGACTGGGATAGTCCGACTGGATGCATGTCCATTTTCAGCGGAGGCCCGGGAAGAAAAGCTCCAAGGTAAGCAGATACAACATTACATATTACAAATAGAATATTTACAGTGATTACATGTGTAAGCAAGTTAAACAAGTTCCACAGGTTAGAGTTAATCCCGAGTGTAAGTCAGGATTAAATTACGCAGTTAAGCTGATTAACAGACTTTACACATTCTAGAGGAGAGTTAGCCAGGCTTGATACATTGACATAGCCAGTTAAGTGTCAAATGTTGTTTGAGTCTTGTTTTAAATTGACCTAGGGTGGAAAGTAAAGTAATATCAGCTGGAAGAGAGTTCTAGGATCTACCTACAGAGTTTGCAAAGAGAGAGTCACCAGCTGTGTTATTAATTTTGCTAGTCTGAATTAGTAGTCTGTTAGAGGATCGAAGCGGTCTAGGATTGTTATAAGGGGTGATACTATTTTTAAGTGCAGGTGTATTGTCTGGATTATAGAGGATTTTATAGACCATAATCAGTTGGTTATACTGGATTAGGCTGGGAAGTTCAAGCCACCCAAGCTGGTTTAGATTGATACAATGATGTGTGCTAAAATGCAGCCCAGTGGCAAACCTGGCAATACGGTTGTAGCAGATTGAGAGTTTGTTAAGGACAGACTTGTTTAAATTAGAGAGTAGAGGGGATCCATACAGAAGAGTTGAAAGAAGGTGAGAGTGAGCTATGGCAATTTTAGCTGGAGGGGTTAGGAAGGCTTTTATTCTGTAAAGTGACCCTAGTTTTTTATTGATGGTTTTGATAGATTGGTTAACGTGTAGGTTGAATTTTAGATTATTATATATAATGACACACCTAATAGTTTTGTGGAGGGGTCAGGAGAGATTATTGTGCCATCATTTGCATTTATGGTAAAGGTGAAAGCAGTAGACCTATGTGTTGGTGAGAATAACAGCATTTTATTTTTTTGGGGATTTAGGATCAGACGACATTCAGAAAGCCAGTTTTCTATTGTGTTAAAGGTGGTCTGGGTAGCTGGCCATAACTCTGTTGGAGATGTGGCCGAGCAAATCAGGGTAGAGTCATCAGCATATTGGATACAGCTGACTTTTGGGATGACAGTATAAAGGTTGTTAATGAAGATGGAGAACAGCAGGAACACTAGTATAGAGCCTTGTGGTACTCCAAGGGTGTTAGGTGGGAGGTTAGAGCATTTGTTTTGCCAAAGGACAGCCTGCTGTCTACCATTCAGGTGGGATTAAAACCATTGAAGGGCTTTAGTATCTACACAGAATGTTTGCAGGGTGTGGATTAAAAGTTGGTGATCAACCATGTTGAATGCCTTGAAAAGATCTAAGAAGAGGGCTGAGGATATATAATTATTGTTGTGATCATGGTTTATGGTGTTGGTAAAGGCTAGGAGGGGTGAAGTAGTGCTGTGGTGATGTTGGAAGCCATGCTGGGTGTCTGCCATAAGGTGATTCTGGACTAGATGGTGCAGCAGTTGTCTATGAATACATTTTTCCATAATCTTTTCAAGTGGAGAGAGTATAGTTATTGGCCTATAATTGGATAATTCAGTAGAGCTGCCTCCTTTGTGAAGTAGAATTACATAGGATATTTTCCAGATGGTGAGAATTTTAGTTTCTACTTATGGTTCGATAGATTAGTATTGAGATGTGGTAAGCAATAGCATCAGCTGATTTTTTTAGGTACTCACCAGGGAGTTGATCAGCAGAGAGTGTTGTGGGTTTTAATTTTTTGATCAAGGTACGGATAAGCAAAGCTGTGAGTGGCTGGAAGCTGAATGAGAGTAGGTTTCTAGGGGTAGTACTTTCAGGGCCAGGGGAGCTAGGAGGTAGTTGGCTAGCTAGAGCTTGAATTGTCTCAGTAAATAATCAGTTAAAATTGTCTGAAACATCCTCAGGGGGTTTATCAATAGTAGCAGGAGGGATAGGGGTTGACATTTGTCCAGGATGTAGTAGATTATATAAACCTGCCCAAAACTTCTGAGGGTTATTTTGATTTTTATTCTGTAAATTACAGTAGTATTGTTTTTTGTCTTGTAAAATGGATTTTTTAGTTTCGTTCCTAGATTTCCTGTATTTAATGTGATCTTGAGGATCTTTAGTAGAACGCCATAAAGCCCATGCTTTGTTTCTAAAGGTAATTTTGAGTTTAGACTCTTTAAAAGCCATGCCACAGTTTTTGCCTTTGTTCTTTTTGAATGAACAGGTGCATGCAAATCAAGGATATCAAGGAATTTGTCGTTAAAGTATACAACTGCTTCTTCTAAGAGGAGGTGTTTTAGAATAGACCAATCACATGAGTTTAGTTCTTGTTGGAATTTGGCAGAGTCAAAGTTTTTTTTGTTGTTTCTAACCTTTCTGAGTAAGAGTTGTTGGGGATTAATGGCTTTGTGCTTAATTATATATGTGAGAAGGTTGTCAATTAGGTCATCAGGGAGGGTCCCAGAGGTGTACAGTTGGGGGTGACTATTTATGAGTACCCAGTCAAGTATGCTTTCTTTTTGGTTGGGTTTACCTATCCTGGTAGGGGTGGTTATGATTTGTGTAAATGCATGCAGGTTAATATGGGTGGTTGGGGATTCTGAGGAACAGGTGCCCCAGTCTATGTTAAAATCTCAGAGTAGTACTGTTTCTTGGGGGTAGTGACATGATAGCCAGTGAAGAGTATCTTCAAGTGTAGATATAGTGTTACCTGGTGGAATGTACATAGATATGATATTGATGCATTTATTTTTATTAAGGTGGTACAAACCAATGTAACAGGTCTTCAGCAAATCAAAAAACTTGGACAGAAAGCAGTCAGAAATCCAATGAAAAAACACAGTCCAAGTCCACCATTCGACAAGTTTATTGACTCAGAATATAGACAGCATAAGTAGCAAAACAAAGCTTTCGAGTAAAAAACTCTTCTTCAGTGTTACATAAAACTGTTCTAACCTAGCACAGACATATTTACAACAGCACAGCCAATTAAAATGCAAACTCAATGTTAGCAGCAATTACATCTTTAAAGTGCCCCACATCTTATAAAAAACTTTCCTTTAAAACTAAGCCTTATTAAGGCTTATATTCTGTCATGTCTATCTTTTAAAATTGGTTTTATATTATTATTAACATTCAAACCTGGCATATGATCAGCTCTAAAAACTTAATCCATTTATATTCAACCAGCTCTGTCTTGTTTATTGTCACCCCCACTTTTGTTCTTAAGCACTACTTGCAAGATTCTGAACTGAAATTTGTGCTCAACACCAACAGTTGCTACATGTTTAGCCAAGGCATTTGTAAGAACGTTCCTACTAATATCAGCACTATGTGCACCTATTCTCTCCTTTAATTTTGTTTGTCTTACCAATATAAAAACATTGACAGCACATACAGTTAGCAAAATAAATCACATTTTCTGTGTTACATGTTCCAGCAGCTCTAAATTCAGATATCTTTTGACTAATTGGATGTACAAAACATAAATCCATATTAATATCTGCACAATGTGTGCAGTTATAACACTGTTTAGTACCAGATTTCATAATAGTTTTTTGTAGCACACTATCTCTCCTTACATCCTTATAGCACAAATATTGCTTTAAATTCCTTTCTCTTTTAAAAACAAATTGTGGTATCTCACCTACTACATCAACCACCTTTTAACTGGATGTGAGTATAGTCCAGTTATTTTGGATTATCTGCTTAACAAAACTTGTATGCCGGTTATATTTAATCATATAATTTAATTTATTCATAGTCCTATTTGGCTTGGCTTTCTCCACCACAGCATTATCAGCCCTACCACTCAAATATAGTTTGACTGCATCATTCCTAAAACCAGTCACTATTCCCTTCATTTGTTGTACTACAACTTTATTATAGCCCCTTTCCATAAAAGAGTCCGCCATCTCATTTATTTCCAGCTCAAAAATTGCATTTTTAGTACTGTCTACTAGCTCGCATGAGCTGTCCTTTTACTACCCCTTTGAACATATGCCTGGGGTGTAAGATTTGTGGGTGTACATACTTAGTAACTTGCACATCTTTCCTATGAATTTAATTGGCTGTGCTGTTGTATATATGTCTGTGCTAGGTTAGGACAGTTTTATGTAACACTGAATAAGAGTTTTGTACTCAAAAGCTTTGTTTTGCTACTTATGCTGTCTATATTCTGAGTCATTAAACTTTTGTCGAATGGTGGACTTGGATTGTGTTTTTTCATTGGATTTTTATTAAGTTGCAATTTGGTGGCAAGAATCTCTGAGTTATTAATCTAAGGTGGTTATATTACATCTACAGTGACATTCAACTCAGATTTATAGAGTACAGCTACCCCACCTCCCTTCCTGGAAACACGATCCAGCCTGTGTATGTTGTACCCAGGTGGTAACACTTCATTGTCTGTAGTGTTAGGTTTTAACCAGGTTTCAGATAAACAGAAAATCTCAGGGGAGTGGAGAGCCAAGAGTGCATGCAGTCCATGTACCTTGTTATTAATGCTTCTAATATTGAGATGGAGAAGAAATTTATTATATGCCTGTAAACTCCCTGTCTCAAGAACTGATTAAGACTGTTGATGACAAAAATACGCTTGATTTACCTGCTGTATATGTGAATTTAGAAGACTCACTGAAGGTAGTCCAAGTACTTTGCTATTCAGCATAGGATAATTATGGATTCAACGCATGCCCATCTGATTCCAAAAGACATTCAGCAAACAAAACGCATCTTAAATGTGGTAAACTGCCATTCTGACTCGATTTCTGAAATCCTTGGCATATGCTTTACAGTCTTCAAGGAATAAAAGCTAATATTACAGATTATGCTGAATTTTGCAGCAATAAACAAATAAAAGTAAAACAAAAAACATAAAAATGCAACCTGTAGTTAATGATCTACAACTGGCTGCAGTGATATAAGCCATAAATGAGGCTGTAGCTCTGCACCATAGAAGGCAACTAGCTAGAGTCAGAGCAAGGCTGCAACTAAACCAGTTGTCAGACCAACAAATAAGCAACATGTACTATCTAGACAGACAATTTGAGCAGGCTGTCTACAACATGCATGCCCCAGTCATGTCTCTGCAGACCCTGTGAGGAAACCCCATCAATGTTGAAAACAAAGTGAGTCTCTAGAACATTCCAACAACATACTGGGGATGCTGTGGGTGTGTCACAAACAGATGCCAGCCATATACTGGCAAAATACCTGCAAGCAATGGATGAGTACATACACTTTTCCTACATCTCCATGGAGTGGAGAACTGTAATACAAAAGTTAAATAGCATCACAAACTTCTCCAATGTACTCAGTGGAATAGATTGCACAAACATACCTATCAAGACACCAGTATATCCTGAACACACCGATACACAAACAGAAAGGGCTGGCCATCCATCAACTACCAGGCTATGTGTGCAGCAGTTGACAACAAAACAAATATCATGGCAACACACCCTGGAAGTGTCCATGATGCTGTCATATGCAATGAAAGTGGACTGAGGGCTGCATTCCAGGAAGGTGAAATACCTGAGAGACTACTACTAGGAGGCCTACAAATGAGCACACATAACAACCAGAAACATCACAGACCATGTGTTTTGTGTACTGAAAGCTAGGTTCAAATGTCTGGACACATCCAGGGGTGCACTGCAATACACACCTGAGAAGGCAGCACAGATGATAACAGAGTGCACCATGCTGCTCAGCATGCTAACTAGAACACATGGCAGTCTTCCAGCTGCAGTTGTGGGTGAATTACCCCAAGAATCCCAGATGCCTGAAGAGGACATCCCACGGGTATCAGAGAAGGAGTAGGAGGACATAGGAGGCAGAAGACACAGGTGTGGGCAATGTAGGGTGTGACCCAAGTGCAGATCCCAGCAGCACCGTAGTGTCTGATCCACAACTTTGAGTCATGACAAGTCACAAGTACATGAGTACACAGATTAAACATTGGTACTCAGGTGTTGCTCCACCACAGAACCACAGATTACATCTAATGGCAATTACCCACTAGATGTACACACTGAGCATCAGACATAACAACATAATCATAATATATTACAACATGAACATATTCAAATCTGTAATGACAGAGATCATCAACTCATGGCACAACTGACACAGGTATGCATACACACTCAGCTTATTATACCAGTGTATGGAAAACAATAAAGGATACACATCTGTGCAACATTTTCTTATCTTTACAATAAAATAACATGAAAAAGGAAAACAACACAATACATAATGCAGAACTTTTAATAGTGACAGAAAAATATATGACAGTAAACTAGTATTGTAATACAAGGAGTCAGCTATGTTTATGAAACTGTTGGACTCACTCTAACTCAGTCTAGGGTAATTTCACTGATGTCTTCCAGCATGGTCTGCTCTGCCTCAACCATGTACAGAGACACTCGGCTCAGGTTGCTCCAGAGAGGAGACTGATGTGTTGATAACACCATGCTGAGGTGGAGGAGTATGACTGCAAGTTGAAGGTCTTGTTGTGATTGGCAGAACCACAGTAGATGGGCTAGAAGTGGAAGTGTGTGCATGTTGGACCATAGAAACTGATGCTTGATGGGCAGTGGTTGTTTTGCTGAAAGGCTGCGAGCATCACCCATGTTGCAACCTGCAAAGCACAGTCAGGGTACACAGAACCCTGCTTGCACTATGACACTGCTGTAGTAAGGTAGAAGCCAGGGTTTCTACTGACCATGCCATAGCTAGCATACTTTCATTTTGAGCAGACAATGTCACTATTAGCTCACCAACACTGTGTTCCTGTGCTTAATGCATCACATGCAGCTGGTGTGCAGCATGATCAGTGGCACATGCAAGTGCATGGATGACTGAGCCATGGCATTGCTGGGAACATTCATTTGCCTGCAGCAGTAGTAAGACACCCTCTGACACCTGGCCATGCACACCACTTGCATACCTATGTCTACAGCAACGTTGCTTCATGGTGTGGTTAGAAAATGGCAACATCAGCAACCATCTTAAATTGCATCTGTGATTCAACACTCTCATTCTGTTAAGCATCCAATGTCCTATCTTTCTCAGAATGGCCAGACAAGTTTCTCTCCACATATGAGGCTACAGCTGCAACATTATCACTATCAACATCTTGGAAGGACTCCATCAACACATCAGTCTCCTATGTGATAGGGGCCATGCTACCATGCTGAGACATATCAGATCCCACATCTTGAGCTTTGGATGAGCTGATGATGAGACAGATGACACTGATCAGGACAATATGCTTACAACACATGCTGGATAGCATCAAAGACATATGACACATATTTCTCGCTGCAATGTTACAAATAATAATGACATTACATTAGGTCATCTGTATGTATGTTTCATGGAGTCTACATAACCTGGATTATACAAGTAGGTTACAGACATGACATATGTTAACGAATATAAACAAAACACACAACTGACAACTCCTTATGGGAAGGTGGTTCTGTTGAAAAAGGATGAATTTCAACTACTATAAGGAAAAATCAGTATTATTGATCATGTCACTGCCATCATTAACCATTTGAACATAGTTAAAACATACAGAAGTTTGACATAGACATACCACTTGCTTGTACACTTGGTGAAGTTGATGCAGTTTGGCCTAGGAATGGGAAGAAGGACACCATATTAATGGAGGAAAACAACAGTAGTAATAACAATGACATGCAGTATGAAAAATAGGTAATTGCATACCACTGACAGACTCCCACTGCAGTGACTTTGTGGGTTGTATTGTTTATCTTGTAGTGGGAAAGTAAAGTGAAAGGCAACACAGTCCTGCATTTAGAAATAAAATATACTGACAGCGTCACACATGCAACACAGTAACATGGGCTGCAGATACTCATGTGTTAGAAATTTTGCCTGTAGGCCAAATGGCCTTGTGTAAAATAATATTGACATTAATATCATGTATCACATGTGTGCTGCACACTGATATATACTATGAACCATAACATACCTGGTAAGTCTGAAACTGAACCTGCATGGCTTGGGCCTACACTGGATGTACCTACACTGTACATTGTTAGGGAAATAATAATTTGACAGTAAACAGAAGTGCCATGGAATGAGGCTGATGCAATAACAGGTAGTGGTCACAGTAACATAGTGTGTAGACATATGTTAATGCAGACAGCATTACACATGTTGATTGGACTGTTTGTACTGTAGTCTCATGACTACGTATCATTAAACTTACATTAATCATCATCACTCTGAGTGGATCTTTGTGCATGGCTCATATCTGCTGTTGTAAATCAAATATGAGAATACATGAATATGCATGCTACAGCAATATGCAGTGATTTTCTCTGTATTCTCCATGTCATGGAAAGAAAGACATACATTTTAGGCCTGGAACACCAGTATCTATCCCACCCCAGGTATGCATCACTTCCCTTTTGCTGTATGCAGTGATGCCAGGAATATTGTGATGTCATTGAGGGGTTAATGATGGTCCACTACTGTTGGCATCCCTCAATCTCCAGTATCGTCTTAATCTGTTGACTGCACAGAGAATCATGTCTGAGCAGCATCATCTACAGGCATCATGGGATTTGTTCTGACCTACAAAGGCATTTATTATGTTGGTGAGGTTATTCCAAATTTTATTTCTCCAAACTGTATTGCTAGAAAGGCCAAGGAGTATCAATCCATGTTGTTAGTCAATATCGTGTATGATGTCATTTTCCCGTAGGAAAAAATGTGTCACCCCTAGGGCGGTTGACCATCTGAAAGACAGTGATATGCACATGATAATATTCCTGTGTGAGCCCATTTATGCAAATGATTCTGCATACCATGTATTGCAACATAAACAGTATGCATTCCTGTGCAATGCAAAAGTCTGTAAAGCACTGTCTGTGACAAATACTAATATGATCTATAAGAAGTAATAGTGATGCCTTCATACATAGCATTTGTAAAATAAACATATCTTGTAATGGGTTCCTATTACGTGATCGAAGTTTTGAAACTTCGAACACGACAATATCAAACTTGTCTGTTCGAGATTTCAAAACTTCGAACATGGCAAAAAAAAAAAAAAAAGATGCAACAGTAAACTAACTGTTGCAAGCAGGGGGCAAGCCCCCCTGCAACCCCCACATGGTTGTCTGTGCCCTCCACATCCCCTGCTCTTTAATATACCAACTCCAAGATCGCATTACAGTGACGTAAAGGGAAATATTATCTTTCCGCACTATAGTGCGTTCTCGGAGTTGGTATATTTAAAGAGCGGGGGGGGGTTGCAAGCGGCTTTCCCCCCTGCTTGCAACAGTTAGTTTACTGTTGCATCTTTTTTTGCTGTGTTCGAAGTTTTGAAACTTCGAACAGACAAGTTTGATATTGTCATGTTCGAAGTTTCAAAACTTCGATCATGTAATAGTTACTGTCGCATCTTTTATTTTTTTTTCTGTGTTCGAACTTCAGCAAGTTCAACAATATGGTTTTGACCATATAGGGTTCAAACTTGTTGAAGTTCGACAGCGAATTATGAACCCATCTTGTAACATCTTTATGACATAAAAAGTAACAGCAATGCCTTTATATATAAAATTTGTAAATTAAACATAACTTGTACCATCGATAGAGTCTGAGTGTGGGATTAGAACCCTTCATACTACATATACGGTAAATAGAAGTCCAAAAACAAAAGCATCATGAGACAGG
>NC_056731.1:962885504-962955504 GCF_019279795.1 Protopterus annectens | reverse complement strand
GTAAATTGAGTTTGTGAGGACAAAATGGAACTTTCTGGCTGCACCCCTGCTCTAAAGGTTAGAGATTGGATGCACCTTGTAGCTGCAGGCTTGAATCTCATGTTCTCCAATCTGTGTTCAAATATGTTACAAAAAACAAGTAATCTCCGTGGTATCCCCGAAGTCTCAAAACAACCCACTAAAGTGTAGTGGGTCTAAAAACAAAACAGTCATGTTTTTATATATAATTTTTGATCGCAAAATTTTTATATATAATTTTTGATCGCAAAATGAACTAAGGCTGATATATTTCCAGCCATGTAATATATTGCCTTGTATAAAATCACAGACTTAATAATTTGGTTAAATAAGATGTACCATTAAAGTACATTAGGGCTATATATTATTATGACAGCTGGTAGGGCAGGACCAGCTCGAATGTCACACTGATGGGGGAAGGGATGTGAATTTAACATGTGTACCAATAACACTTTGTTTCACAGCACAATAAACCACTCCCATGCCTGATAAAAAACATATATATATTTAGAAAGCTTGTGAGGAAATTATTACTCTATTTTTGTTTTACTTGGATCACTTGTCTGTGTACTTAATAAAGGATTTTCGACTGGAAACAGACTGCCTGCCTTGCTTGGAAGTAGAATTATATATTTTCTATTATTTTGACTTGACAGGTTTACGCTACTTCTACTACTATTGTCTGATCTGATTAATATACAGTGATTAACTAGAAATATATGGACTGAAAATCTTCCACACAGAGAAGTTTCTTACACTGTTTTGCAAATATGTTACAAACATGTATACAACCTTGAAAAATGTGCATGGGGATTATATAATGTTCTCCAGAAATAAATTGTCTAGAAACTGTTCTGACAAATATATACATTAGTTGAGGAATACATAGTTTCATATGTTCATAGGCTGTTACTAGGCTATTGAATAGAGGTCCTACCCATTAAATCCCAATATAATACAAGATGAGAAATATCTTCTATGCTCACGTTTTTTCTAGCAAGGACTATCCATGGCCAGGAGAGAAGGTGCTTTTCTGTGTTTTAGGGTGATGAAGGCTGGACCAGGAATCATGGTCTGTGGATCGAGTGGACAGGCTTGAGGAGCAGCAGTGAAAGACAGGTATGTTGATTACTTTTTCTGTTTTATGAAATGAAATTCATCTGATCCTTGTTACAAGCCTGTATTTTTCACATTATTATGTATATTGCTTATTATGAATAAATACCCATCACAAATCAGTAAAGTAAGTGAAATTTTCACACTGGCCATGCTTAAAACTATGATTTAAATCCAAAAATGTTGAAATATCATGTAGCATTAAGCCATTTTTGCAGCATACATCTTTTGGCATGTACTCCACAACCTAAATAATAGTTGGGTTGGTATATATATCACACATATTTTGAGGTGGATGTTTTGTACATATTTTTTTTTGTTTGTTTTAACTATTGCTTATAATGCATGATTTGGCATACTTGTATGTGTGGCTGTGTTTTCTACCAACTGATTTGTTGAGCATAGCCTGCCTTTTCACAGATTGAATGATTGCGTGCTGTATGGTATGCCCTTCAGTTCAACATTTGTATTGCATCTGCCCACAGCACCTTGGACGTTTTTGTTAAAATACAGCTCTAGCCTAGGTTTGCTAACACCTGTGCAGATAGACATTTCTTTGCAATAGTTCATAATCAGCAATCATCATCAGGATGTCTACATACTGCAGGTTACTGATTAATACTAATTGCAGGTGTGTAATGAATACAGTTGTACACATACAATGCTGTTAGTACAAAATATATTACATTATTATATGTCACAGCTGTGGTGATTGAATGTGTAAAATACATTCTGCTGTTGTATTCGTTATAATGATGTATGTTCACAAATTATCATGCTGCCTGGCTCAGATGTTTGTCACATGGCTTGCCTAGTTTCAACAATACTGTCACATCACTTTATCCTCATTTTAACAGTGGCACTTGGTGGCTGATCATATGAATCTTTACATGCTAACAGTACAATCTATAGTTTTCTACAGTCATAGATTTTTACAGTGCTAGTGACCCAGGTGGGTGTTTCTAAGCCTATACAAGTTTTCAGAAAAGAATGATGCCCTGTTTAGAAATAGGACATTGAGGGACAGGCATTTATAAGGTACCTCTGCTCATAATGGATGTGTCAGTCCTCGTGTAAGTTCATAAATCACCATACACTGGTCTATGTTGTGCTTAAATTGTATAATATGCAAAAGCAGCTACACACAGATTTCAAACCTGTTCATAGAAGGTGCCATCTGTGGGATACATATCAGTTTCTTCAGCATGTTTTGTTTAAGTCACAAAGATCTTGTATTTCTGGTACTGTTTAACCTATGAAAATGTAGGAGATTCATAACTGGGGAATTTGTGGATGTAAGCCAATCATAATATCACTCCTCAAAAATGTATATAGGACTGCATAGAGGGAGCTGTGTTTAAGTCCCTCTGCATAAGGCATGTTTGTTACACCATGTATTCTTTGTTTATTTAAACTCTGAGGTAGTTATAGTTTCTGCATATGCCAGGTCAGGTGCATACCGAAGGGAATGTTGTACTCTACGATTGTTGCGATAAGGGCAGACTACAGTGTGATAATGACCTCTTTGGATCTAGCTGAAAACCCCTTATTTATAACTTGTGCAACACAAAAGGATTTCTTCACCACTGTGGCCACATGGAAGTTGAAGGTAAGGCTACTGTCTACTACTGTCTACTTACATACACAGCTTCATGAACACTTGGTTGACTCTTCTTTTATTTCGGCTGTTCCTGTTAGGGGTCGCCACAGCGGATCATCTGTTTCCATTTCCTGTCTGCTGCATCATGCTTTATCACACCAACCACCTCCATGTCCTCTCTCACCATATCCATAAACCTTATCTTAGGCCTTCCTCTTTTCCTCTTACTTGGCAGCTCCACCCTTAGCATCCATTTCCCAATATACCCAGCATCCCTCCTCAGCACATGTCCAAACCAACATAATCTTGCCTCTCTATGGCTTTGTCTCTAAACCGTCCAACCTGGGTTGAGTCTCTAATATACTTATTCCTAATACTGTCCACCCTCATCATACCCAGTGCAAATCTTAACATCTTTAACTCTTCCACGTCCACCTCTGACTCCTGCTTTTTGTCAATGCCACTGTCTCCAACCCATATAACATAGCTGGTCTCACTATCCTCTTGTAGGCCTTCCCTTTCACTCTTACTCGTACTCGTCTGACACAAATCACTCCTGACACTCTTCTCCATCCACTCCATCCTGCCTGTACTTTCTTGTTCGCCTCTCTTCCACACTCACCATTACTCTGAACTCATATTATCAACATGTTACTTATCAATGATGGCTGACTTTCCAAATGGTACAATTATGCAATTCTTACAATTTATTGAAAAAGTATGGCTTTGCCACCATTTGTTCATCATAGATAGGCCTTTTTGAAGAATGCTTTTGTCTGGATGGGAGTCAATGTTAAACTCCAGCCTGCAATCATCTGCAAAATTAGTCAGCCATAAACCTTCACTGTTTGTTTCTACTTTAGAGAAATAGATGCCAAAAAGCATTGTTCCCAGCAGTGAGCCATGGAGGACTCTGCTAGTTTCTTAGCTCTTGATGGATGTGATGTTACTTATTTTGACATTTTAGATCCTATCAGTGACCCATTTCCCTATCAAGTGGGTGATAAAAGGACTTATACTTAATTTACTGAGCTTGTCTATAATGCCTGAATTGGGTAATGTATCAAAATACTTGGTCAAGTCTAGGTAAGTTGTACACACAGTGTTGGCCACATTGCTTTTTTGTCAATCTCATTGAAGCCTATTACATTTAATAGTAATGACCTTCCTTTAACAAAGTTGAACTGTGATAGGGTCAGCACTTGCATGTTATCTATACCCTAATTTATTATGTCCATGCTGAATCTTTTCATGGGGCTACATATGAGTCTTGGCAGACTTATAGGCCTGTATTTTCCCTGATTAGTGTTTGAAATCCTTCATTTATGAGAATTACTGTAGCCATCTTCCATTATTTGTGCACAGAACCTGACTGTAGGCTACAGTCAAAAAGTAATTTAAGTGAACCAGGAAGTTCCTGTTTCTTGCTGTGTACTAAGACTCTCTGTATGTTGTTGGGGCTCATTTATGCAGTGTAGTTTGGCTTGGAAGGTGCATTGCAGAGATGTCCTCTAATGATGGCTGTTTGAAATGTAAAAATTATTTCCTTTGGGATATCAGGTGGTGACTGGGTGGATAAATTTCAGCAGAACCTCACATTTACATTCTCACACAGGCATAACTTCGGAGAATACATGCCAGAATAAAAGTAAGGGAATGATGCATTACTTCCATAAACTCACATAGTTTACTGAGATAGACTGCATTATTAAGTAGTGTAGGTCACCATAATAACATCATGTTGACATTTACACAATATTTTTTTTCAAAGTTCAGTTATGTTAATATGGCATTAGGCAGTGCCAGGCATGCTTGCATTCAAATGTCAGGATATGTCACGTACTTGATTTGTGTATTGTTGCCTTGCTTCATGCTGGTCACTATTCTATTGTTCAGATGATGTCCTGATTGCCAGTGGAAGCTATGGTATGCATGCCATTGCATGACCTTTTTTGTACTGTTCACATTGGTGATGGATATATCGCCCCTGAATGTTCTGTTATTGGTCATGTCCATAACTATAGATAAAGTGACATAGGGGATGTGCTATGTGCATTATGAGCTATACACTAGCAGCAATTCTGTTGATTAAAATTGTGCTACTTGCTAAAGTTTGCATCAGTTAAAAATTAAACTGCTTTAAATAGGAAGTTTGATTTATGCTACCACACCTTCAGTCTCATGGTTGTATTTTCAGAAGTCAGCAGTGGATGGCATGTTAATTAAGTATGGCAGATTTCAGATATGCACATCAATTTCATTTTAAGTTCTGCTATAATCTTCATGAAAATGTCTTGTGATACACATTTTCTTTTCATTTCTGTTGTCTTTTGCAATTCATTTTAACAGGGACCCATGGATATTCACCTATCAGACAATGATAATGAGCACATGTCCGGCCACTGCTGGAGTCCCCAGGCGATGATGATGATGATGATGATGATGAAGAAGCTGGATCCACATCTGCCCTACAGGACATGACACCTGGACTGAAATATAGATAATTATTGGGAAAAGATACAAGAGGTTGTGACCATTGTGTTCCGAACACATATAAGGGGCACAATGGAGACATTCTTCCAGGATATGTAATGGGCTATGCACAACTCATTGAGGGATATAAAAATAAAATAAAAGTACCGAGCCTGCAAGGCTTAAAATAAAACCAACTTTTAATACACAAGAGAACAAGGTAAAACAAAGTAAGCGCTTTCACAGTTCCCACACAGCTTCATCAGACATTCTCAATACAGAAAGAAAGCAATTAAATAAGATTACAAAGAAACAATCAAACCAATAAAAGACAAGCCTCTAATTAAAAAGACTATACTAGTGTTTCAGAGGGCGTGTCTTCAAAAAAGGTTTTAAAGTGAAAACACCATTAAGACCCGAAGGTCTCGCTGCATTAAGAAACAGTATCCATTTCTGTTCTGCTGCTTCTATATGATTGGGTATGTCACCGCCCCTCATATCTATGTCTAAAACCTGAAGTACAAAAAATGTAAAAACATGTGTTACCCCATTTTTTAAAGTATGTAATGCCAAAGCATTTTTTTCTTTTTTATTCCTAATGTCCCTTTGGTGCTCTAAAACCCTTTCTTTAAGGGATCTGTTAGTCTTGCCTATTTAAATAACATGGCATAACTGACAGGAAGCAAAGTAAACAATGTTCACTGTTTTACAATCAGCATAAAAACTAACATTAATGGTAAAACCCATGTTGGGATGTGTGTATGTTTGGAGGGTACTAATATATTTACAAGCTGAGCAATTCCTACAAGGAAAGGTGCCAGTCCCACTGGACTCTAACCTATTGTTAACAGAACAAGATCTATAACAAAGATGCTTCTTCAAGGACTTGTTATTCCTTAAACAGAAATGGGGTGTCTCACCAATCTTCCCTATGAGTTCTGGAACACAATTCAAAACTTTCCAATTATCCTTAATGATATCACAAAAATTGCTGATGTCACTAGAATATTGTAATGAAACCCTAAAAATATCTCTGTCGACACAAT
The DNA here is from genome assembly GCF_019279795.1 of Protopterus annectens. Classification (NCBI taxonomy): domain Eukaryota; kingdom Metazoa; phylum Chordata; order Ceratodontiformes; family Protopteridae; genus Protopterus; species Protopterus annectens. The sequence continues at coordinate 962,949,252 of NC_056731.1, read as the reverse complement.
TGGATCATTACTAAGCTGACCAGCCTCAAAATGAGGTTTACACCTACCTTCCCTCTGTGTCCAGGCTTCTGAGATAAGACTAACAGCAGAACAGCAGAACAGAAATGGATACTGCTTCTTAATGCAGAGAGACCTCCGGGTCTTAATGGTTGTTTTCACTTTAAAACCTTTTTTGAAGGCACACCCTCTGAAACACTAGTATAGTCTTTTAAATTAGAGGCTTGTCTTTTATTGGTTTGATTGTTTCTTTTTAATCTTATTTAATGACTTTATTTCTGTATTGAGAATGTCTGATGAAGTGGTGTGAGAAGCATGAAAGCACTTACTTTGTTTTACCTTGTTCTCTTGTGTATTAAAAATTGGTTTTATTTTAAGCCTTGCAGGCTCGGTACTTTTATTTCATTTTTATTTACTTGCTTTTATTGTACCGTTCTTAGTCATGTTGTTGTTTATTTTTTTACTATATCATTGAGGGAGATAGCCTGGGAGATCATTTGTGAAGCTTATCCTCATCAGCCTGGTCCCTCCAGTCTGTAAGTATTATCTGTGTTCTTCAGTTGAGTTATGTTGCCAACATGCTGATTGTCCTATAGTTGATTGGACTGTATATGTACTGTTGTGCATGCATACCTAGTAGCTTCTTCTTCTTTTTTCGGCTTTTCCCTGTTAGGGGTCACCACAGCGGATCACTTGTCCGCTCATGATTGGCAATGGAATTTTAGGGTGTCGAGTAGCTAGCCCGGTGTCCTACCTTCCACAGAAAGCACACACATGCACGCACTCACACCTATGGCCAATTTAGAGTGTCCAATCCACCTACAGCATGTCTTTGGGATGTGGGAGGAAACCTGAGTACCCAAAGGAAACCCACCCGACCACAGGGAGGACATGCAGACTCCACACAGAAGGCACCCCAGCCGAGGATTGAACCGGAAAACCTCTTGCTGTGAGGTGACAACGCTAACCGCTGCACCACCGTGGCTGCCCATTTACCGTGGCCACCCCCCATGCTTATATGTTATCATCATGTGGCATTTAATTATGGTTCAATGTGTGCACGACACACATTAAAACATTACACTTTCTGCCCACGTTCTGCTGTTCATGCATTGTGGCGGTTAACGTGGAGCAGTTGCTTTAAAAATTAGTCTGTAAACATGTCTTTTACTGAGGGTAAATGACAGATAACAAAGGTTGTCCATAGTCCAGTCCTACCACTGTGGCATGACTTGGAATTGTGTGTTACTATATCACGAATGTGCAACAGAAAGACGTGTCATTTCTCATGTGTTTTGCATGACAGTTGTCATGATGTTCCAATGGCATGATGTGTTTTATGTGTGCATTGCATTGGCAATGCTGATACCCTGTGGGGTCATAGACAGGTGTGTAATATCTATGGGCAGTCCTACTTTTTTGACTGAATCAAACACAAATGTAGTATTTACGTATACACATTGTTACAGATAATGTATTCTGTAGCAGAAAATTACGCTGTGTTTTCTGTAGCTTACATTTCCACATCCATTACTTATTCACATAAGTTCACACCTTCCACAAATAGTGGCACACATTAACTGATTGTACATGCCTGTGTACAAAGTCTGATCCATTTTGACAAGCAGTTTTACCTTTGACATGGAATCATCCACTGACTTACTGCTGATGTGTTGTAATGATGCCCACAGGAGTGCCCTCTGCTGAGTAATAAGCATGGTGCATGATGACATGCACCAGTGGCTGCTTATTCAAAATTTACATCACAGTATATGTGTATGTGTTGGAAATTCTTAGCTTGCTTACCTATGCATGTTGATGTTACAGGATTGCACATTACTGTGTATGTGTGATTTATACATAGCAATTTTTGTAGAAATCAGACATCATTCTGCTCATGTGACATACATTTGCCATTTGCTTAATTGTATTTTGGTTTGGATTCTACAGCACCCTGTGTGCTGTACAAATGTTTTTGCAGTGTGTTAATGTACCTTGTCCTGCTTTTCCCTGAAGAAGGCCCAGTTTGTCCACCTCCCTTACACCTTCATAATTTCATATTATATTTTGAAGATGTTTGTCTTTGCTGCAATTATTGACCATTTCCATGTATTACTCTGTTGGCATGGTGAACATGTGCCAAATGTAAGGCCATTTTATAGATGCAGGATGTCTGCACACAAGTCACTGGCTACTGTTTGCGTGTTAACCAGTGTACATTGTTGAAATGCATGTGAACAACCTCACACATTTTTAAGCTGTATTGTTATATTTTGTAAATATTCAAACATGTCATTGATCTTGCTTTCATGTATGTTCCATTATGCCCCTGACAGTCACACATATACGCTTATACCTGTGTATTGCCTTTGACATGGCATATGTGTGTGAACTATATACATGCCATGACATGTTTGGGATGTGTACAACTATTAGTATATTTAGCAGCCATTGTGTTATCTTTTTTATACAGCACTCCTGTTTGGCACTATGCTTGGTTGTTTACTTTTTCACATCCATGGTATTAGGTTCAGTTCTGTCCTCTGCTAGATTCATCTAGCATTGATAGACCCACATTTGCTCCTCTGTGATGTTGCTTAGCTTACACTTGCACTGCTGACAGACTACAATATGTATTTATTTATTCGGTCTATACTGTGAAACCTTATTTATTACCCTACAACACACATCTACCATTGGTCATACACATCCAGGTATGACTGCCTAACAGTTTGCAACATGCCATAACATGACAGTGCATAGGTAGATATGTTTTTCTGCATTTCCCCATGGCTGGTATATATCCCCACCCTGTTTGACACCTTTTCATTCCCCATGCTGTGCAGTGTGCCATCTGTGTAACTTATCTGTCCTTACTTTTCTTCCCAACGTTTTTCTGTCTTGTGTTGTGATATTTGTTCTATGGGTATATCTGCTGTGATGTTATTCTCCTTCTCTTTCCTTATTTTTAACTTTCCTTCTATTCTTAAAAAAAATAGGCCTATTCCCACCAAAATAAATAAATAAATGTCCGTGCCCTGCTGAATTTCCCTCAAATTTCCTTATTCAGACATCTTTCTTGTGTTTCCCTCTTCTTCACCAATACCCCACATCTTCTTTTCTGTCTCCCCCTTTCCCTCAGTCTGTGCTTTACTTGTGTTCCTATTCAAGTTCCGATCCCTTTGTTAACCAATGTTAGTGATGGTGATGTGGCTGTCATTGCCATTTGCCTCTATTCATTTTTTTATTAAAAATGTTATAGATTCTGTTGAAATCTGTAAGTGCAAGCAGGCTTATTTTTATTAGTACATGATTTGCAGAGATATTTTTAGTTGTCTCTGAGCTTAATGCACATATTGCTAAAGATATATATTACAAAGCACATGGGACTTTAAAGATAGTATAGTAAATGAATTACAGAAATATTCATAGTTATCTGTAATATTTCTGAACACATTTTTTAAAATATGTATTATGAATGCCTTGCAACTTAGATTGGGATAGTTGGGATGGAGTCAGATATAGTCCGTCACTGTCCTTAACCTTACTGGACAGATTCTGTTATAGGTATGTATGTAAGACTATCAGGATGCTGGAATTATAATCTTTCAGTAACTTTGTTAATTTACAGCACACTTTGACAGTCATTTCTCATTACCTATGGATCATTTGTGTGTTTGTTCAGTGTGGTGTTGCTACTGCAATACTCACTTGTGTGCTAGGGTATTCTGAGTTCATTGTGGTACACTTACATATTACACTGTTATCCACAAGTTTAACACTGATATCAGAGTAATGCACCAAAGTCCGCAAACTTTACAGAATCCGGATCTTAGTGCATTCACACAATGCTTTCTACCCATTGCAGTCCTAACTGTTAGCTGATTGGTTGATTTTAGAATGCAGTATTAAAATTATTTAAAACATATACCTTGTATACTGTAAAATGAGTTAAAATCTAATGCATGCATTATTTTTATTCAGTTCCCAATATGCCAACAACAAAATAATTATATTTTATAAAATCTTAATCATTTTCTGTTATTTTACTGAGCAAATACTTTTTTTGTAACAGTTACAGTAACATTATGAGCTATCAAATTCATTTTCTGAAATTTTTCATGTGTACTTATATGTCCTTGTAGCAAGCCCAAAGCATGATTTAGTGAAAGGCCTTTCAAGGACACAAACAACAGTATGTATTTTTGGTGATGTGGAAACTGAATCATCTGTCAGGACTTTGGCTCTTGAATCAAGTTCTATTGTGATTAGCTCATATTTTTTTATTAATTTATTCTCACCCAGTTTCAGGTTTTTGACATCCAATGTGCTGACTACAACAAATCCTGCAGATTTTAATAGTTTTAACCAGGTGTGTTACATTTTTTGAAAAAAAAAAGACAGAATATGTTCTGGGTTACTACCCACAAAGACAAAATTCAAAAAGGACGCAATGCAAAACCAGAAAACTCAGGTACTTAAGTATCAAATACATAGCTACTGACAGCATAAAGGTACAAAGGTTAACACAAGCATTATCAAGGATCATCATTAAAAATAATTTCTCTACATATGTTTTGTGTGTCTGTTTCACATAGAGCTGACACATGTCTCTGTTAGACACATCCACGATCAACTTTCAGCAGGTTCGTTATGCAGACAGTGAACTGTTGGAGTCAGTAATGGTCTCACTACAATGTTTATGACTATAGATATTATAGACGCTTTATTGTACATGATAGGATGATAAACGTGCACATTGTTTATTAAATTTTGTTATGCTGAAGACTGAAAGCATATACAAAGATGTCAAAACAATACTATAATACTTTTGAACTCTGTCAAGATGCTCAGTATCAAATATGCCAACTCAGAGAAATGGAAGAGGATCCCACAGAAATTGTAGATATGTTTTACACCAATTAAAATTGGTGTCTGTGGTATGTAGCTCCAATAACACATTTTAGGAAATTAGAACACAAATAATTCAGAATTGCTTGCAAGAAAATCTAACAAGAGAGGCATAGATGGAACCTGAGAGAAGCTTGTTGTAATTACTATAATATGAGAAAACATTAGACATCTAACAATATCAAGAAAAGAGACTTGACAATTGTTCTGTCTTAACCGCATTTCACACTAGGTGTCTGCCTGTGCATACATACCTACAAAAGATGTTAATGCTGTGTGTTGCTTGCAGCACTAATGCCACTGTAATTGTGAAGAACTGCTTTTTATACAGACTTTGTAAAAATATTTTTAACCCCACCACCACCACCACCATCACTACAGCTAACCAACAGTTGGCCCTGAATACACCTCCATCACCTCCATGTTCACTAAGTCTGCTGAACCCCCCTACCAAAAAAAAAAAAAAAAAAATATATATATATATATATATATATATATATATATATATATATATATATATTTATTGACTTTTTCTGACTGAGCTTGTGGTGAGTGAAGAGTATGTGACACCTCAGAACAGTTCCATATTTACTACTGTGGAGGAGTTTTTCTTATGCATTAAGTTAGTTTCTCTTTACATGCAAGCCCAGTCCCAGGAAGGATGTGCAAAGAACATGATTGCATTTCATTCCACCTCTGTGATGACTCAGCTAATATCCTGTCACTCTTTTAGACAGCTCTTCCATAGGTATCCCTGGCCTACACCGGATATCAACTGTGGGGTACACTCATGTGCCCACCCCCTCCTGAGTGGGAATGATCATTCTCCCTTGCAACACCTTAAATGCCCCAGCCACTAATCAAACTAAATCAGGTCCCCTGGGCAGTAGTTAAGACTTTATCCGTCTATGCTATGGAGCATGCTTGATTTCTGTACACTTTTGCAGATTCTATTGATAAACAGCTAGTACATCATTATGAAGTGAGTCATACCTCATGGGGCAAAAATCTTTTCACTTCCTTAGTGCACTGGTTTCACATTGTAAACAGGCTGCAAACTAGGTCTACCTAATGCTTCTGTCTGGAAATGATGATGTTAACTTCCACCTGTGGAAGACAATCCCTGATACTCTCAGCAAAGATGTAGATATTATGTCAAACTGGGTCATATTCAATACCACAGTAGTTGATGGCATGGCAAGAACATTTGACAAATGATGGTTAACATTTATTGTGGCATTAACTCTAGGGCTCAGTGGAAGGGCCCATCAGTGAGGGGACATCATCAAGTTAGAGAAGAAAGCCTTCGGTAATATGCTGGTAGCGAATCCCAAGGGACGATTTATGCAAAGAAAACTAAGAGGAAATTAAAAGAAAGGATGTAGAAGCATTATAAAGATATAGCAAAACAAAGTGAGACTAGTTTTTTGTATCAGCACAGTTCTACATGTGGGAAATTCAAAAAGCTTGTTCATATCATTGATAATGTGGTTGATAACATAAGTCCTTCTGAGTGCCTGTACAAGCAGGACTTAATTTTAATACAAATTTAAAAAGTAATTTGAACAAAACATTTTTTTAATTTTATGAAAATTGAAATTATTTTTATTGAACAGCAATTGTTTTCCCTTGTTCTTCTTTACTGGATTTTTTTTAGACTTTTTGTCATTGTTGTTGCTTTATCATGTGGTGCTATGTTTAAGGTGCAGGTTAGATGATTTTGTATTGCATAATTATCTGAATAAGTTTCTGGTCATGTTTCGTTTTATTTATGTTTTATTTTTTTGAGATGAAACTACTTGCCTCTCATTAATTGTGTGTGTGTGTGTGTGTGTGTGTGTGTGTGTGTGTGTGTGTGTGTGTGTGTGTGTGTGTGTGTGTGTGTAGTGAGTCTAGCTTCAGAAAAAATGTGTTTCAGTTTATTTTTCTTTTCATTTTTTGAATGTGTTTACAAATAGATATTGATAGGTTAGGAAACCAACATATGTGGCATTCACCAAAGTGAAGGCCTAGCACTGTTATTAATTTGAGAAGACCATGATATATGACTTTTAGATAAACAGCGGGACTTAATGGGTTCTGATGTCATCAAGGTAAGTGATGAGGCAGAATGTTTTTAATAATGGTTGCAAAGTCTTATCTGATTTGTAAATAATGTTAGAAATAATTAATAACTGATATTATACAATGGAACATCGCAAAGCATGAAAAACGTGCATGCTGATTGGTCAATCCAACCAGCGTGCTCGTTATAAATCCACAATAAACTAAGAAGAAAAAGTCTGGCTGCTAATGTATCATAGAGCGGCTGTTTCATATCACCAGATAGAAAAGATCGCCCCTCTAATAAAATGCATTTGAAGTAGACCTTGCTTCCATGCTGCATACACATATTTCTAGACTACTTCCAATTACATCGGCAACCACACATGTCCAAAATATGAAAAGTGTGGAAACTCAAGCTGTAAGTGCTTTTTTTTTGTAAAAGGGAAATCTCCCTGATTCACTTCCTCTTGATTACATAGACAACTGCAATTTCCAATGTCTGACATACAATTTTCTAACAAAACTTTTAAAAAAGCAGATGAGGCATAGACCACACAAAAAAATTACATATGCACAGTATTTGCAAGCTAAATGCACATTAGAAATATACTAAAACAGAAAATTGCAAGGAGTTACTGTGCACGCAAGTTTAAACTATGAATGAGCTACCGTGACACTAATACCCAACCGGTGATGTAAACCTTACCGCTACGTGACACAAAACGGATGGTTAATAAAAAACCTACAAGGCCTTACTGTGTGGAGTTTGCAGTGTGAATGAACTACCACAGCAGAAACAGTGACCCAGAGATATAAACCTTGGCTCCAAACAATTATCACTGTATAAGTGACACCTCAACGGCATATGCAAAAATGAAAAAAAACAGTTGCAGATAAATGGAAAGAAACTACTTCCCTGCATTTAGAAACATCAACCAACACTATAGACAACACAGCATTTACTTTTTTCAGAGATAAAATAGTCCCAGACTTTTACTTCATATTTATTGTTTATTTTATTTTTCTTTTAATTTGAAACATCAACCAACACTATAGACAGCACAGCATTTACTTTTTTCAGAGATAAAATAGTCCCAGACTTTTACTTCATATTTATTGTTTATTTTATTTTTCTTTTAATTTAAATACAAGTTGTTAATTTTTTCAAGAGATGTGAGGAGGTAATTATATAAGTAAATATAGTCTAAAACCTTCATGTGAACATAGACAACAATCAAGTCAAAGGCAGTATAGAAATATAAAATAAACTGCAACAGCAAGACATACCAAAAGCTTTAAAAAGTATATTTATTTATTTAATTATTTCCTGACAACTCTTGAAAAATTAATAACAACTTGTATTTAAATAAAAAGACAAATAAAATAAACAACATAAACTAAAAGTGTGGACTGTTTTATCTCAGGCAAAGTGCAAGAATACAAACTAAAGCAAACAAAAACCTAAATAACATGAACATAACACAACACAAAATGAACACCATTGTATAATAGCAATAACCCACGTCTGGGTGTGGGTAATGCTGGATTTACCCACGGTTGGTTTTGTTTGGTCACTCGGGCTTCACTCTCATGACCAAAACACACCAACCGTGGGTGAATCCAGTATTACGCACATCCAGCCGTGGGTTATTGCTATAGTAATTAACAAAGCTTTGTCAGCCATCTGTAATTTTTAGGCTAACCAATTGTAGTCAACCATGTCTACATTACTGAAGCTTCTGAAAAGTTGAGAGGTATGGATGGAAGTTTTTTTTTGTGCACTGTAAAGGGAAGGTTGGAGAAAGAAGTTGTGAAAGTAAGAGTTAGGTAAGAGTAGCATAGTTTGCAGGGCAGAACAGGCATGCCTGACAGAGTGTGGGGTAACAGAATGAGGGAGGGGAGCACAATGGTGAAAGAGACATCAGACCAATTGAGGAAATATAATTGTGTAGGAAGAACTGTATAATGTACAGGGCTGGACACAGACACAAAAGGGAGGGAAACACAGGGTTGAGGAATAGGAGCATGTTTTTGGAGATGCAGTCTCTGTCAGCATAGACCTGCTAGGAGATTACTTATCACCCTGACAGCTACTACTACTGGGTATTACCTCAGATGCTGGAGAAAGTGCTGGGCAGAGATGCAACCCAAAAAGTCACTGGAGCATGATCTCTATATGGTCAATGTGGGCATGCAATACCCTGTCTATTATCTCACCCACAAGCTCTACCAGTTCCTGACTGGTGACAAAGGTGTACACAATGTAGGTGGTGCAGGAAGGGCAGAAGGTGTGGAGGCAACTCTGGCAGGCTAGAATACAGATGCACTGTGTGCCTCTGATGGTGATGTTGGTGGTACTGATGTATTACTGTCACCACTTGGGGTATGACAGGTCATGCTTGTGTAGTCAGTGCAGGTTGCAGTGCTGCTGCATATCTTAGTAACAGAAATGGGGAGAAAAATCATGAAACAGAAAGGATAGTAACAAAGACAGTGGGGAAAAAGTCATAAAAAAACAATGAAGCTACATCCTTAACTGTGGTGATATTCATATAGTGAAGAAAAATAAACTTTTAATAGTTGGACATGCACAATATGTCATTGGTCTATTTTTCTAAGTATTACATTTGTTGGGGGGGCTACAAGGCCAAAATCCATCATCACATACAGTGTAACATATGCTCTTAGTAACTGCAGGGGCTATTAATCCAGAAAGCACACCTGTGCTTGTGTTCACTGATAGTATTTCAGTTTTGACAAGAAAAGAATTTGAATATACATAAGAAATGTGCTGATCACACAATAAATATATCAAGCACAGGTGACAGATAAGGGACAGCTATGTCTAATGCATTTTGTGAAATGTCCAGTCAAATAGTAAGTTTGGAGAGTAAATATATGGACCTTGAAGTGGTACATTTATATTTCAAGAATGACATATAAATACAGTGTGCCACGATAAAAGATTTTTTTTTGTTGGTTGGGGAAAATTGAAACCACAGCCATCCTTGCAACCTCACTTTGTGTACACTTAATGTGTTGCTCTACTTGCCTATCTCTGCAGGGAGTGGCATGCTAAGGCACATTTCTCATGTTGCACAGTCATACTAATTCCATTAAGCTATAATAGTACCGACATAGGTGATACTGCTGTGTAAAAGTTATACAGTTTTTTTGTAATGCTTACAACTGTTACTATGCAAACAGAGACATCTTTCTCAAAAGCAGGTATACTTATCCTGGTATTCTCTTATGTGCTCTGATCTGATCCTATGCATCTTCCTGTTCCTTTTCATCTCTGCAAGGACTGGAGATGCAAACAGGACTCAATAAAAAAATCGTATGCTGGCATGTACTGGCAGGGTATTAGCTTAGTAAATGGGTGCATACTTACAGCACTTAGATGGTAATTGAGCTGTAACTTCAGCCTCTCATTGGAGATGTAAAGTCAGCCTAGCATTGACTCAAGTCACTGTAGTGGAGTAGGAATTGTTCCCCTCTGCAAGGGATGCCAATAGCATGGGTGACAATCTTGGACAAACTATTCCATGCATTAGCATTTACAGTGAGCTGGTATAGTCCTCCTGCAGATGCATTTACCTATACTGCATATGGAGGATGCCCAGAAAGAAATCTGGATTCCACCTTTCACTATCTCTGTGCCCTAAAAGTAACACTATCCTCACCTTCTCTAGAAATACTTGTGTCACCTTCAAAAATTTCAGGAAAAAACGGGACAGAATTGGTGCTCAAAGTAGTTCTCAAATGTTTCAGCCTTTGACAATGATGGGGATTTAAGGGAAAATTATTTGTGTGATGGATAGCAGCATAATGTAATATAGGAACTGTACTATTAGTATGGCCATAATGGCACTTTAAGGTGTGAAACATGGCAGTCCTACTTCCCTCTGCTTGGTGCCAAAAATAAATGCTGAACTTTGTTTCCGTGTTCACATAGATAATGATAGCATGACCACTACTCTCAACCTTCCATCTATAGACTATGGAACACAGCCTTTCAATAATGTTGAACGAATGTCAACTAGGTAACTCACACCATGTTTAATATGTGTCACTTAATACTTATAAAATGTTTTTTTGATGAATTAATATTGTTCAGTATACTTTACCATGATATCAGTTAAAAATATTACAAAAATTTGAAGATGTGACAGTGGTAATGCAAGGATCATGGCTCTTTACAACTTAAATTGAGGATTGTTCCTTATAATGAGGTACACTCGAGAGGGGTGAGCATAAACATTTTTCTACCCCTTTAATTCTGGCTTCAAATGCATGTCTAGACCTGTCCTCAGGTGTTTAGGCTTCTTGCACTGTCTAATGTAGAAGTTAGCACATTGCTTGTCAGGTTTGCATTTCACACAAATTGAGTAATTTAGAAATAATAATGAGATGAACCCTAATTAGCATAATTACTATGTCCAGAGTGGGTAATCCTCACAATATAGATGCGATTGGAACCACAGATCCTCATCTCTCAGTGGATGACAAACTATTGTTCCAATCGTTTGTACTATCACAATGAACTGCTGCCACAGAAGATATGGGATGTGTGATACATTTTATACCTACTTCTTTGTACAAGGGTAGGGTTTTGTGAGCTATTTACTGTAAGGCCTAGAAGGGCTTTTATTTTTCCAGTGTATCTACATGTATTGGATGAAGGTCACTGAAGAGGTACATTGCAAGTGAACTCACAGTAGTAGCATGTAGGCATGCTGAAGTAGGTTGTAGAAATGTACATGTGCTATTCATCAGTGTAGAGATATGTATCTTAAACATATGTAATTACAATATAATTTATACAGAGTTTCTGACTAATGATCATGTGCTTGTGAAGTTGCATGCTTGTTAACTTGCAGTTATGTGCTGGTATTTTTTGGGTTGGATTGTGCTTAGGACAAAATAATGTCTGACATGTAGATAAAGATTGCTTCATGAATATGCATATATTAGTGTCAGCCCCAATTAAAGTGTAGCAGATGGCCTATTAGTACAGTATTAATGTTAGGATTTGTAAGAGCCATGTAGGACCACAGCTGCTAATTCTAGTGTTTTCCATACCAACAGAGCTATGCCTAAGACGTAGGCAGAGAAAGCTGCATCTATTCCCTAGTACAAGTTTTTAGAGGCTGAAAATATGGTGGTAATAGAGGTCCACAGTTTCCTTGCCAAATGCCTTCTTGCAGTGCATTCCATCAAACAGCCCTTCCCTGACCATTCCTGGCAGGAAGTTGTCACCAGCGTCAATGCTATGGTAGTCAGTATAGTTGTATTCATATGGATGATCACAAAACATCTGATATGATCTGTGCTGCTACCCACAGAGCAGAGGACATGACACTGGAATGGTGGGTGATAGGTGGTAGCCCATCTACTGAACCACCACTTACAGAGATGAAAGAGTCATTGGCCTCATCAAAAAGCAGTTTCACCTCCACAGAGTTCCATTGTGTAGTGCTGGATGTCAGGGGAGACCTGGAGAGGCCCCCAAAAAGTTCAACTGGCGATGACCAGGTATGTAGTTTTACTATCACTGTCTGTGCCATTTTTTACATATTGGTCAAATCACATGAAGGTATCTGACATTCAGAAGCAACATAAATTTTTACAAGATATGGACAGGAATTTAATGTGATATATTTTTAAAGTTTAAATATATGAGTTGCATGAGTAGTTGTGGTGCTGGGTCATGATTATACTGGATATATTTTGTTTTAGTGTATTCACATGTGTATTATTCTCTAGTGCAAGCACTGTGGAAGTACCCTGTCTGATTTTCCAAGATCTGTTTTATTTGATAATGATGGTGGGGATGAACTGGCACAGTCAGAAGGTGCAGACTGTGCATTGGATTGAATTTCCCCAATATCCTTTCCTCAGAGTATGGGCGCAGTCTCTATGTCTGTGCATACCTAGGAAAAACTACCACCTGAAAGTGGGCAGGGTCATGGAGAAACTGTAGATCAGGGAAGTGTGATGATCCCCAGTAGTCATGTTTGATTCTGCCCATTGCCATCATGGACATCAGGGTCCACACAGGGGAGCTGACACCAGTGCTTGCTAGATGTTAAGTTACCAACAACCGCCTGAGGTTATTGTGTCTTTATCTGCCACCCAGTGTATGTGACGGGCCATTATGGAGGTAAAGGTGAGCTCCACATGAGCCTAGTCAGAGGTGTGGGTGTGAGCCATACTGTGTATACTGATGTACTTAAGTGCATGACACATATGTGTGATTCATTGGACAGTGCTTTACTGGTCATCTAGTATGTCCTCAGATATCAGCTAACCTGGCCAAAGACAAGCAAGCTCCAGCTCCTTCACTGCTAGCACTTCCAAGTAACATCACAGTGAATACACTGCAACTGTCCAATGAATCATTTATATGGGTCACACACTCCAGTAAGTCAGTATACATGGTCTGGATCACCCTCAAACCATGCACTACTTCAACGAATGACAACACAAGTGATTACCATAAAATAGCAGCCAATAGCATTGTGCATCCACATAGATCAATTCAGGAATCCCATGTGTCCTCTCTCTGGAAAAAATCATACATTATCCCTGTACACAAGGGAAGAAATTCAACTGACATCATTAACTTTAGACCCATAGCAAACTTACCCCCCCCCTTCAAAATACTTGAAAAATGGGTTTAAAAACAATTGCTAAACTATCTTAGCAGGAAGAACTACTCTCCCCAGCACAACACGACTTTTGGCCCTCACTTAGTACTAACTCTGCACTTCCAGCCTTTGTAGATAATGTCAATAACGCTAGAGATAACAACAAACTAGTCTCCTCCTTATTTGTAGACTTGCCTAAAGCCTTCAACACAGTTTGTCACAGCAAACTTCTATTTCAAATATCTTCACTAGATCTATCTTAGCCTACCCTTCTATGGTTCAAAAGCAAGTCCAATAGATATCAGTCAGTAAAATGGCACTCCATCCTCTCTCCATACCACCCTGTCACCACAGGTGTAACCCAAGACTCTATACTTAGTCCCCTCCACTTTAACATCACTAACACTCTTTACACATCCCAACAGGTCTCCCTAATGGACTATGCAGATGACTCCACAATCAGATGCATATCAGGCAACTTGGCACATTTTCAAAAAATTACTCAAGAAGCATTAGCAACTAGTCAGACATGGCGGTGTAACTCATGATTCATGCTCAACTCCACAAAAAAAAAAAAAAAACTGCTTCTTTTTTCCCCAAGTCCCTCTCTCATGCAAAGGAAACATTTAAAATCTTCTCTCTTAATAATACAACCATTGAAGTCATGCCTCATAGCAAATTATTAGGGATGACAGTGGATGATAATCTTAAATTCGACTTGCATATATGAAATTGCATTAAAAAAAATCACCAAAAACCAGGGATGCTTTACAGAGCCAAAAACATTCCCATCAATGCAACTAAAACTACACTTGCCAATATTTACCTCCTGTCCTCACTACTTTATGGTACCTACAGTTATCACAAAAATCAAAACATAATGCTATAATAAAGTGTCTAAATTTGCAGCAAATACCTTTTCCAGAATCCATCAATGTATTGCACTAAACTGGTTAGAATTACCTAATTGACTAACATCTATGCAGCTTCTTATCACCTATCAAATTATCCAGTGCCTCTGCTTATCCAGCACAAAATTCCAGTCTACGGACCTATGTTCCCAATGTTCATTATGATATGATGACCAAAAACTCCTCTCTGTTCTAAAACCTATGGAATCTACTGGGCAAGATCTGTACTTGTACTATGTTGTTAAGACTTGGAACTCCTCATTTTTATCCATTAGGTCAATACCCTCCCTCCAGTACTTTAAAACCATTCTGTAAGACCCCCTTGCCAATATCTGCCTCTATTCATACTCATCCTCAAGAAAACTATATTCCTAAATGTGAAAAAATACCTATTCACACCTTCCATCTCCTTACTTTCCCTTATTCACTCACTTCTTACTTCAATCAGTTTCTCTCCCCTTGCTCTCTAAATATGCCATAACCCTGTTTTTTCTTCTCTTAATATTGAAATTCCTGTGTGTACTATACTAACTTACCTCTAATTTCTCTATAAAGTGTCATGTAAGTTAAGTTTATGTTTAAGTTGCATTATGTCGACTTTGGTATAACTATCTAAACTGTAGATGTTTTGTATTATTTTTGAAGATTGTAAAATTATTGTGCTGAAAATATTTTTGTAATACATTAGAGCTTTTATCCCAGGATCTATGCTAAAAATGGGCACTTACCCAGCTAGACTTTCCCAGTAATCAGTTGTCAAGAAAGAAAGAATTCTGAGGCTGTGTCTGCACCCTATAGAGGCCATCCCTGTCATCATGTTCATTGTCATGTTGGCACATCCTCCAGCAAATGTTGGTGTCAGTCAGATAGCACAATGATATCTTGCCAAGCAGTGGGTAGACAGTATGACTCCTGATAGTCCCAGCTCTACTGGGTGAGGGCATGCATGGGAAGCCGAACCTTTAACCGTGCGTGTTCTGGACCTGTAGGAAGCCATGGATCATTGCTGAATCACATGCTAAGGCTGTGCTCACCACAGCCCCAAGCACATCCCATAAATCCACTGACCCTGGCCCAACAAGTATTTTTATCCTGTAACTAAGAATTTTATACGCTATTGAGAATTGATTTTCCTGATTTTTTTAAGAACATTAATAGTATATAAATGTGCTTTTTTTAAAGTTTTTTGTAATTCAATATGTTGCTGAACAACATGATCTTATTCTTTTGTATACACAGTTTTTAGTCTTGGTTAATTTGGTTGTTAAATATTTATGAACCATGAATTTTCTTTGACGACATTGGGTAGATTTGAACCAATAGTTGTATGGCATTGTGTATTTAGACTTGTTTTTTAGATTGTTTTTTGTTCTGAAGAAGTCACACTTGTTGATGAAAGCACTTAACAATATTTTATTATAATTATATTGAGGACTCACAACTTTGGTGCTTTTTTGGTTACTTTATTCATTCTTTCTTAGGTTGTCTATGGTTGATGCACAGCACGGCCTGCCTATATGTTGGTAAGCGCAGTCTGATGTTTTTGCATGTGTTAATTGTATTGCATGTGTCTACTTAATTAATGTATAGTGTTGTAAAGCTATGTTCAATTTGCTGCCTCTTTGCTAGTGCCATGGTGTACTGTGTTTGCCTCTATCTCACATGGTCATCCCCCACTGCTGGCTTTCCTTAAATGTAGTCCCTAAAGAGACCATCTTGCTGCAATTGCTTCCTAACTGTAATATTGCTTAACATAATGCACACAGTTAATAATTTGCACAATTGGCAATGGTCTACTACTACTATATCCAGGCAGCAAAAACATGACTTTAGCAGCCAAAACACACAATGTCTACTAGTTGTCATGTGGTGTCACTGTACACATGGTACTGATCCACTATGTTATTGTCTGAAGGGTGATAAAACACACTGTCATCTGCAAGGGCTTCTATAAGAGCCTCATGTAGATACACATTCACAATGGCTGCAGAAACCCCTTACATTGTTCACTAATTTACACTACTACAAAAGGAGCATAAGACAATGAACAGAACAAAGTGGGTGTGGTATCTCTGTGCAACATTAAAACATTTCTGAATAGCTTTGCAATGTCTTTTGCATCAATAACATACAAGACACTTCTTTATGAAGTCATTGGAATATAATATGGCTTGACCATGATATTTCACCTGACCACATTGTGTTGCTTGGTTTTCTGAATCACATACACTCTGAGCATGGTCATTCTTCACATAAATTAGCTTCCACGATGCAGCAGTTTTACAAATTCAGCTCAAGCTTTCCAGAACATCTGAATTCATATTTGCCACTTATGTTTCAGCCTGAATTTTTAAGTCCTCCTCCCAATTAGTCTGTCTATTAACTTTGGTGCAACAAAGTTTAATTTTCACCTCATGCATTGTTACTTTTAACTTCATTATAGTTTCTATCTTCATTCACTTTTCTCTTTTATTGGTATTCATAATTCACCTCTAATCACAGGCTTTTCACCATCCAACAGTTTTTCACTCAATATATCACTCTCCCACTTACTTACAAAACTAAATAATAACATAATCTTTGACCCTTGCTACACTACTAAAACACATAAAAATAATGTATCATTTCAGCAAAAAATAAAACATAAAAACTATTTCAAAATAAGACTAGAAAGCCACCACAAATGTACTTATTTCATAAACCATCCATAAACTATCCAAATATAAGGCAATGTAGCCAATTGAAGTCAATAGTAAGCATTTAGAAAGCATTATGTTACATTGATAGCAAGTTATAGAGTAGTGTGTGATCTTTCTGAGACTGCATACATTGGGGTTAGGGAATCTGCCCCTTTCCCCACTGTTACGTAAACTATAATTGGTATATTTAAAGTGCTTGGGGGTACAACTGGGGTGCAGGATGTAAGCCCCTTGCAGAAAACAGTTTTTAGGTTTGTTCTTTTTCAATATGGTCCATGGAATGGGTGCATTTTTAAAGATGTTTTGCTATATTGAATATTCAATCTAGGGCAGATTGACTACTCAGCATAGACCCTATATATAGGGTGTGAAGATTACTCATAACTCTCAGTGTCCCAGATTGACCCCCTGGCTCAGAGGAATATAGCCCTAACTGTGTCCCAGAAGATTCAGGATGGACTAGTGGTACAGATGTTGGAAGGACAGTTTGGGTGAGGATAGAAGTGAGTTCCCAAAATCAACCCACTCATCCTGATGGGAGGAAGGCAGCCTAGCTCATGACAACATCAGCATGCCAAGAGCCTAGTGAACTCCACTGCAAGCATACCTCTCAACAGTTTGGGTTTTCACAAAATGTCCATAATTTTGCCTCATATTTTTTGGTCTCTTCCTCATAAAATATGTGGTTTTCTGGAATATGACCTTGATTGACATCACTAAATAATGACAGAGATTTGAGTGTCAGGCTTGATATCTTTCACAAAATGCATGCTAACAAAAAAACCTGTTATTTTATCAATTTCTAGGTGCAATTTCTAAACTCTGTCACTATTTTTGGGCTTTTATCTCCACATTAGTTTTGGCTTTGTCCGGATTTCTTCTGCTAACCTGTGAGAGGTATGACTGCAATCAGTGTACAACTTGGTCAGAAAGGCAGCAATAGCTAAGCTTGCAAGGCTGCCACAGGGTGGTGAGTTAATGGTGTGCTCACTCTCCAGCAGCAGCATTATGCTGCAATAGAATTGTCTATCTATTCACCAGCCCTGGACGTAGGTGAGGAGAGCCTGGGTGTAGCTAAGACTGGTCCAACAGACCCAGTGAATAAGTAGAGAATCTGATGAGAGCTTATGGTCAGCTGTAAGCATGCAGGAATATCTACATCATGCATACCATTCCTGCCTTTTCACTAAGGAAATACCTCCTCCTAGTTATCATGGTATCAGGGTACAACAAATTAATGAATCCAGCTTCAGGGTGTATATCATATGCCAATCTTATAAGTCTTTATTAACATTTGGGATATGACATCACATCCCCATCCAATCCCAAATGCTACAATAGCATCTTATTTTGGGTCCACTTAAACACACACTCACACACACACACACACACACAATATATATATATATACATGTACATACATATGTGCTTCTATGTGGTGTGTGTGTGTGTGTGTGTGTGTGTGTGTGTGTGTGTGTGTGTGTATATATATATATATATATATATATATATATTTATATGTGTCTCTACTTTACATACCACAAAATTTCACATAACCAAAGACCATATAACCGAGATGAGAGTGCCGAAACATCACATAAATGAATGATCACAAAGCCAAACTGCTTCCCTGGGTAAGTAACCACTGGGTCAAAAACTCATTGAAAGCACACCACACCATCTACAACCTACCCATGTGGGGACTATGCACCCACACCCCCCAGTGTGAATATATCAACTCTGGGATCGCACTACAGTGGGGTAAAGGTTAAATCTCCCCTTGCTGGCCCAGTGGTAACTTCCCCTGTTTGGCTTTGTGATTGTTTGTTCATGTGAAGTTTCAATGTTCTTGGTTCGGTTATATGGTCTTCGTTTATGTGGAATTTCAAGTATGTAAAGTAGACCTATATATATATATATATATATATATATATATATATATATGTGTGTGTGTGTGTGTGTGTGTGTGTGTGTGTGTGTGTGTGTGTGTGTGTGTGTGTGTGTGTGTGAGTGTGTGTGTGTGTGTGTATGTGCGTGTGTGTGTGTGTGTGTGTGTGTGTGTGTGTGTGTGTGTGTGTGTGTGTGTGTGTGTGTGTGTAATATGCAGGGCCACACATGAGAACAAGAAACTGAATATAAGTATATATTCTTCTCTAAAGCCTTTCTGCTTAGCAAGCTGTTATTCTCAACAGACTTTCTCTTTATGTGTGTCACTGTGTTTCTCATTCAGCTTCAGAATATCCTCAGGTCATTTTACAGTAGCATTTAGTTTTACATGTGTGAGTGTTGTTAGGAGTGATACTTGCACTGACAATACAAGCAGTGGTTGTTCTAGCTGGCAAGTTGCTAACTATCTTCCATTTCACAAAATATGCTAATGTAGTTTTGTACTTAATGAACAAAGTAATCTGACTAATGCCAGAAATTTCAGCTCCATGTTTTTTATTAACACTACCAGTTAATTGTTCACAAAGGTCTTAGCTGCATGACTTGATATCAGTTGGTTGCTTCCCTGTGAGAGATCCTAAAGTCAGTTCAGGATGAAATGCATTTTTGACCTGATGGACATAAAGATAGATTTGGTATCATTCAATCAATCCTTTGTGTTTAGAGGAAAGTATTG
Organism: Protopterus annectens; assembly: GCF_019279795.1. NCBI lineage: Eukaryota > Metazoa > Chordata > Ceratodontiformes > Protopteridae > Protopterus > Protopterus annectens. The sequence goes on along the minus strand of NC_056731.1, from coordinate 962,929,412 downwards.
AAGCAAAGCTCTGACTGTGGTTGTAAATCTTCCCTTTGTGTCTTTTCTCCCTACTCTCTATTCCTTTAGCCCCATACTTATACAAATCCCACCTGCAGTATCACGAAAACCACAATTTTGCCTCTGTTTGCTGTTTTATTTCTATTAGACACAAAACAAAATCAACAGTTTAGCTTTACACTGGGGTTTGTGTGTTACATGTGTTCCCCTCACCCTCTTCAAGCAGTCATTGTGGTGTAATTTCTCCAGGTCTTTTGGGTTTCTAATATCTTGATGGAAATGGACCCCATGCCTAAGTCAAATTAAGATTAAAGTTCATGAAATTAGTATTGTTCCAATCTTTGATGTTAGCCAAAAGTGCACCTGGCAGCACCTGCAATGTGCCCAGAATCGACTCCTTCTGCAATTTATAGAGTTACATGTATTGATCGCATATCTAACTATGACTGTAATTTTTGTATTTTATGCCCCTACTACTATTCAAACTGTCTGGGTATGCTTCTTCCACATAGCCCTTGTTTCTGCCTGCAAATATAGGTATATTATCAATTTGTGTCTCTCTGTACGTAAAACAGTGTAATCACTGAGTATAGCAATTTCAATGATCAATGCTACGTCTGGCTTCTTTTCAAATTCTATTATATCAGATTTCTTTTAAGTATTTTTTGTACTGTTGATAATGGGTAATCCTATGTGATACAAACTTCATCATTCTTTATAATGCTTTGTGGCTTATGTTTCCAATGATTCTCAGCTACTTCAGTATTGTAATGTTTGCACAATCCCTTTTGCAGCAGTCTTTCCTCATTACTATGCCTTTCCGTATACAGGCCCACTGCCATCAGAGTATCATACCTGGCAGCAAGATGTGAGACTCTTTCCAGTTCTGATTTACAGAACCTGCATTTGTATGTTTCTCCCACATGTTCAATGGAATTTGTAAACAAATGTGTGCATAGACCAATATCCCGTGTCACCAGTATTAACCTTTCATCTTTTGTTTTAAATTTACCTCTCCTTAACCATTCCCATGTCAGATCCTGATCAATATGAGGTTCTTCCAGGAGCTTTCTGTACTTGAAACTATATTTATGCCTTTTCCACGTCTTGCAGTCTCATCAGATCCTTTTCCTTATATTCTTTCTTTTGTTTTTGCTGCATTCATTTGCTGCCTGATTTTTGCCTACTTCTGGTTTGGTTTCCATTGCCACTTGACACCGATATGCTTCAGTTAAACTAAGCAGGGAAATCATCTTAGATTTGTTATTTGCATGTTTCAGAACTTTTACTATGTTTTGGTCTGGTGAGGATGGCATGTATGTAGGCAATCCTACCATTACAGATCTATATATGTAATCAATTTCGAGGAGGCCCGTACCTCTTTCAGAATGAGGAATATATAATCTTGGTATACAGTAATTTTTATATATCATTTGATAAGCATGAAACATTTTTCTAGTTTTCCTGTCCAACTGATACAATACCTTTTGGGGACACTGAATCACCCCAAACTGCAAGTGAGAACAGGAAGAATAAACTGGTTTACAGCTTTGACGTTGTCCCTAGATGGTAGGGCTGTTTTCAGTATGAATGTTAGTCATTTTAAACATTCTTTACTGATTTTTTCGCATTTGTTCATATTTTGTTGTTGATCATTCATCAGTTCCAAACTATTTATACACTCCTCCAGCATATCACATTCCTGTCCATGACTAATATTTTCTTGATGCTAGGCTAAATCTTCAAATATGTTAATACTTTTAGCCATAAGTTAGAAACTGCATCTGGGTGTGAGGTTTTCCTGTTATGAGCTTTTCTTAATTTTGTTTAAATTTTCCCAGCCATTTCTTCTTCCCATTTCGTATCCCATGCACTTGAACTTATTACAGTTTCTTTTACTTCTTCTAACCATATAGCATCTTTGTTATGTTTCACAGGGTCTTCATAAATATTTCTCCAAAATATATCTGTTTCTTCTTGTTTTGGTGGCAGACTTTCTGCCTTATAGTTCAAACGGTGATGACACAGATGACTAAATTTCACAAGATACAGTTGAAATAATACTGTCACAAAAGTTTTAATATTTGAGTGAATACCAACTGAAAAATTTTAGTAAAAGTTAAGTAGAAAAATTCAGGAAGGAACTACAATGTAGTTTGGATTTGATCAGATTACACAGCAGCACTACTCATCTTACAGAGATTTTATAGCATATACAAATGTGTACATCTTATAGGTTCATAGGTAAGTACTAGAGTAGCTGCCCTTGTGGACCTTTATAAGCCTAGCCAAATTCTTTTTTTGTGCTCAAAATAACCTACTCCATTTGGACATAGATTGGCCTTATCCATCACATTGCTGATAATTATATATTACCTAAATGAGAATAACTGAGTCATACCATAGATAATTTGAGGAACCCATGCATTGGATAAAGCATTTAGGAGCTGTCTGTGTCCATTAGTAGTACAGGGAATAGTCCTAGGGTACGTTTTCTGTTTCCCAACCATAGATATAAGTTGCAGTTGAATATGGACATGGATGAACTTTTTGTGTGGATAGGGAGTCTGTTCCACAACAGCAGTATCCTCTGAGAGATATATTTGTCCCTCCAAACCTACCGCTTAGCTGTCCGATTTTTGCAGAATGTCCAGATTTTTGCCTCATATTTTTGGTGTGTTCCTCCTAAAATCTGTACTTTTCTGGCAAATAGTTGACGAGTAAAGTCATTAAGTAATGACAAACATTTGAGTTTGACTCCACATTCTTCAGAAAATTCATGCTAATGCAAAACCTATTATTCTATCAACTTTCTAAGTTTGTAACAGCAATATTTAATCTGTCCCTATTTGCCCCCCCCATCATTTTAGGCTTTGTCCAGATTTTTTCCTCTAAGAGGTTGAGAGGTATGCCTCCAAACCACTCTGTTAATGTTGCAGAAGAGGTTCAGATTGAGTACTTCTGATGCCATTTGACTTGCTGATGTCCAGTAAATCCAACAGTAATGGTTCAGAGGATGCATTTTATACCAGAATAATGTCACCTCTTAATAGTCTGTGGGATACTGAGTATGGTGATAGGGCTTTGAGTTGGTCAATGCAGGACATGTTGTTTAGGTCTTATATCCTTTCAGTAAGGTTTGTTTCACATGTCTAGACTGACACATGCCAATGGAGGCATTCCATTCCATGACTGGCTTAATGAGAGTAAAGGGGGGACGATGACATCCCTAAATTCGGATATAATCCCTTTGTCTGTATGCTATGCAATACAGAAGGGCTTTCTTAGAGCAATAGGCACATGTTGGTCAAAAGTTTGGTCACTGTCCACATAAGTTCCTAAATCTAAAACAACTGGGTCAACTTTTAGGAGTGTATTGTCAGTATGGTAGATCCATGGGAAGATGGCTTGCCAAATGATACAATAATGTATTTTTCTTATATATTATCACTGCAACATTAACAGAATGGTTTGGAGGGACAGGTATATCTCGCAGAGGATACCACTGCTGGGAAACATACTGCCTATCCAAATTTGTTAATATGCTACCTTTGCTGTATACAGTGTTGTGATGTACTCATTTCATATATAATCACACTATGTATTGTTCTTGTTATTTGTGGAGCTTTTCTCCCTGGGCCCTCTACTGAAAATGGGCTCAAAATGGCCTAGTGGACTATTCCAGTAAACAAATGCAAATAAAATAAAATAAATAATAAAATAATTGTATCTTTAAAATTAAATGCATATTTTTCATTTAATTATGTGAAAATTGGGTAAGATTCCAAAAGATGTTGAGAAGAATGTAGAATATATCAGCAGAATTCACAGAGTTCAGTGCAAATCTTATAGTAAATCAAGTAATATGTTAATAAGTAGCAGTATGTAAAAAGTACCTCAGCATAACCCAACAAGAAAATATGTTCAGTACATTTGGTGCAACAATATGATTGTACAGAAAGTGCATGCGTAACATGCAATGCTGATAAGGACATATGAGCATAGTCAAAGGGAATGTGTAAGAGATGTATTCAAAAGTGTCTGTAGTTATCTGAGTATGTGAATTATATACCAAGGCATTGCAACAATGAGTAAACAGAGCATAAACAACCAGTTATAACATCCTCTGTATGACAAGACAACTAAAGAATTATATGTCCATCATCTCCCAATTAGCACATGCGTATGTCATTGCACACTGTGACGTCCAGTTAATATCCCACTGCACTGCCACCAATAATTTGATGTCCCCCACTTAAAACCCAGGTCAGTAATTAAGGGTCCTCAATCCTCACTACTGACTCCAGTGTGGGGAGCTTCAAGGAAAACACCAGAACACAGAGCACATAAGAGTAAAATTCCACAATTTCCCTTAAGGTGACAACAGGAGCATGCTCTGTTTACTGGGACTGGACTCTATACCTCTGTCCACACCAAATTTAACCCCTTATTATGCACTTTAGAGCAATGTGTTCCAGTTTTAAACCTCTCCCCGTGATTCATGAAGCTTGCGCCAGCTGCAGGCATAGCGTCGGTGTTCTAACACCAAAGATGGCCACCGAGCGATTCAGGTATGAGCTGTTCCCACATGCACTACCTGTGTACGCTACGCCCGCACAACTCCTGAGCTTTGTATGCTAATTACCCCATGTGCAGCAGTGTAGCATGCAAATGAAGGTATGTAGCGATTCAGGAAGTGATGCAGGCGTAGTGTAAACATGCAGAAATGTAAACCGCAGAAAATGGTTTACATTTTTGCAAACATAAAATTGGAGCCATGACAGCCAACCAAACATATGTATTATATTGTTAATATATGCCAATGGCTAAATATGTAGCCATTGGCATAAAAAATGTACAAAATATAAAATTAACATTTAATATATATAGTCGCACTATTGCAATGTGGAAGTGCAGGGCAGCGGTGTGTAAAGGGGATCACAAGGAATATATAAACATATAGAATAAAACCGCAATGAAACACATATCATGATTTCCCCATAACAGTCAATGGCAGGCATGCTACACCATACACATGGGGCAAGGGATGCTAAGGGGCAATGACAGTGTTATGCGCAGTAGTTAGGAATTAGTAGGCAATGCCATGCAAATGAGAAGAGTAATAGTAAATTGCAGATTCCCCGCTGGTGTAAGGATGCACCTCACATCGTAGCATTATAACAACGAGATGAGCCCCTGAGATAAAGATGACATCAAGAGAGGGGTGTGTTGCCATTGCTGTAAGCACATTAGAGCATTGCTAAACCAGTCTGCCCTTAGCTAGGCAAAGCTGCAGGATAGGGGTGTGTCGAATTGCCCATAGCTATGCTTAGCTGAGAGTACACAAGGTAACCGAGTATGTAAGTGAACAGAGAAGAAAACGCGCGTAAACCCAGTAAACGGGTATGCAAGGCGCGCACTGCAGCTGAAACAGGAAGGATATAGGAAAAAAATAAGGACATGCACCAGCAGTGAAATTGGAGTACAAATGACTAATTAACACCTAGGAGCCTACAGTGGGCCATTGACAAAAGCTAAAAGGCTGCAAGTAGCTACCTGCAGAACAGGGAAGGGGATGGGCTGTACTGCAAAGAAAACAGCAAAGTGTCAAAGCAGAACAAAGGTGATATGCAATATATCAGCTACAAGGCACATTTTGCCATGACTGGGTAGGGAAAGTACAAAATAAGAAAGACAGTAGGTGGATGCATGCTTGATAATGGGAAGGGATCCAGGTCTAAAAGTGAATTAAAGGGCAACAGGTTAATCAAGGCAGGCAAGTAGATGTCCACACTAAAGGCCCCACACTCGCAGTACTCATTGCAAAACCCATAATTAAGACACACAGCAGCTGGAATAGCTCTACCCACCCATTTACATCAGCAACACCCATAGCACAATATTATAAAGTGTGAAAGCACCTCACACACATTTGTATATTCCCATACACTCTGCACCAGTGGTGTATACAGATGAGGAACTTTTATTATGTACATGTTAGGGGCTGCCATAGCTTTGATCCACCAGCATGTGTTGGAGACTGAAGGTGGTGTGGAGGATGATGCACATGACCACCGCAGGCACCAGAGGAGAAGGAGAGTGTTCAGATCTAGGGTAACCTACCAGGGGCTACATGATCTGGAGATAGTAGAGCATTACAGGGTGGACAGGGATACCCTACAGCAACTTTTGGAGCTGTGCCAGCTATGCCTCAGAGCCAGAACAAACAGAGGGCAACCCATCCCAGTGGATACAAAGGTATGTGTAAGCCTGAGAATACTAGCTACAGGTACCTTTCAAAGACCAACTTGGGATATCATAGGTATCTCACAGGCATCAGCATCCAGGGTACTACACCAGTTCCTGGATGCCATTTTACCACATGCCAATGAGCACATATACTTCCCCCGAATGCAGGAGGAGTTGGCCAGCAATATGTGTCTCTTCCACCATGTGGAAAAATACCCGGTGTACTGGGTGAAATAGACTGCATGCACATACACATCAAGTCACCACCCGGTAAACAGTGTAGTCACTACATAAACCACAAGGGATACCCCTCCATCAACTGACAGGTTGTGTGCAATGCCCAAGGCATTATCATGGATGTGTGTGCTGGCAGCCCTGGAAGCTATCACGACTCCCACATCTGGCAAACCTCACAGCTGTATCAGTTATTTGCTGGGGGGACATCCCAAATGGCCACCTAGTGGGTGATGCTGGCTATGCACTGGAACCGTGGATGATGACTCCCATCAGAAATGGACACACACCCATGAAGGAATGCCGTAATGAGGCAAACGCACAAACCAGAATCATCATAGAGAGTGTGTTTGGGATGCAGAAATCATGGTTCCATCACTTGGACATATCTAGGTGGAGCCTTGCAGTGCTCTCCAGGCAAATATGCCCCTCATCTTCATAGTGTGTGCCATGCTACACAATATGGTCATGTGGAAACAGCTGCAGTAGGGACAGAATGGTGAAGGCCCTCTCAGCCCACCACCATTGCCAAGGGCCCCACAGGCACAGAGGTACTCAGACCACCAACACCCTGAGCCAGCCCCAGTAGGCAGATGGAGGCATGCCCAGTATACCCATGCCTTGGCAAAGAGGGAATGTATAGCACACACACTGACAGTGTAGGCACCTAGGGACTGACACCTTTCTCCACCTGCACACACAGTAAAAATGGATGACACACACACAAGGCTACCTGTAAATTGTCATATATAGGCAGTCTGCTGTGTGCATCCAACCTAGGCAGCCCTCAACTATTGCACACTCAACAGCCATTGGCACAATGTAAGTCAACATCTGAACAGTAAATTAAGCTATCAGCATATGCAGATACTGTATGTATAGATTCATAGGTAGGTACTTGGTTAACTGCCAGAGGCCATTCATAAGGCCAGCCAAAATGTGTCAGCTTTTGCCACCCCATTGATTCATTAACTGCCCCTCTGTGGAGCAGAGCCAATGGTGGGATCCCTGGGGTGCATCTACTGTTCCCATCCACCCTTCAAGGTTTCTCTTGCAGAGTGTTAGTGAGGGGCTCTGTATAATGTAGTTAGGGATGTTGTTCCAAAGTATGGGTTGTGTCTGTGACAGGAAGCTGTCCTCCAGCATCTTCCGGTTATTGTTGTGGCAAGGTCTGCTCATTACAGTGTGTGGCTCGCTGTGACATGGATTCCCATAGGTGGAGCATATCCATCAAGCCAGTGTTCAACATGGCTGTGCTGGCCAGCAGAGATCATCTCTGGGTAAACAAGATGCCACTGAGTAAAGCAAAAGTTTATTCAGTCTGGTTGCATAGGCCATAATGTTGGAGGCCAGTATTACCCTAGGTGAAGTACATTCGTGGACCCCCCAGCTGTTCGACGTGTCCTCTGAGGTACATCCCACATGGGTTATTATACCGTATGATGGGACTGATGAGTGATGAGTAAAGGGGTACTACAACCCCAGTATGTCTAGATGGGAATCCTTTAGTAATCAGATGGTCTACATAGAAGGATGTCTTAACTACTGTGGATATATGATTGTGAAAGGGCAGATCACTACCTACCTTAGCCCCCAGATACCCCATTACCTCATCTGTATTAAAGTGGCTGCCACTCATGTGTTAATATGTGGATGCCAATTCCACAATGGAATGAACATGCAGTTAGTGGCACTTGGCTAGAGGCCATGTCGTTGGCACCTTGTGATGTTCTCTGTGAGGCCCCTTGAGGGATGTCCATGTCAGCTGGACTATCAATCATGGTTCCCAGTTTGCAGTCATTGCCAAACATGGTCTGCCATAGTCCACCTGTGTTTGCCTGTACATCTGAGACATATATGCCAAACAGTAGGGCTGCCAGGACTGAGTCCTGTGGGACACCAGTCATGACTGTTCAAGAGTTGGACCTGGAGACCACTAGTCATACCATGTGGGTTCTGTGTGTAAGCCCATTGGCAACCCAACCTGTGATGTATGGGTGAATGTACAGGCTGGTGTGTTTATCAATAATACCTGAGTGGGGCATGATGTCAAAAGCCTTAGTGAGGTCCAGGTAGTATGTGTGAACCACCTCCCCTGTCATCTAACGTCTTGGTGACTGTATGTAAGATGTCACACAGATTCAGTAGGCATGAACTGCACTCAACCAAGCTGACCTGGGTTGGGTCACATGTTTGAAGGTTACCAACGTCATTGTTAATGAGTGCCATGAGTATGCGAACCATACCATTGCAGACCAGGCTTGTCAGGCTTATGGGGTGGTAGTTACCATGGTCAGTTGTGATTTCACCTTGATGGAGTGGAATAACCATTGCCATGCACCATTGTATGGGCATGTAGCCTGTGGAGAGGCTGAGGTAGGAATGCCTAATTAGGTGGGGGGCAGGTAGTCTTGTACAGTTTGCAAGATGAAGTCTGGGTCAACATCTGCCTCCATTGATGCTGTGCTCTGCTGTTAGAGAGGGCCATTTCCACCTGTGTGTCTCTGATGGCTGGGATACTGTACCTTTCGGGTAGTGTTGTGGACTCTTTAGGGGGTGAAGTATGCACCGAATGTATCTGCAAGGATGTTGGTGATATCAGTAGGGTCAGCATATTTTGTGCTATATTTCAACGGCACAGTGCAAATCTGTGTGTCACCACGTAGATCCTTGCCATAGCTAAAGAAGGCTTTGTGGTTATCTTTCGAATCATTGCGTATTCTCCTGCTGATGTTAGCCTTGCATGATGTCATGAAGGACTTAAGTATCATACTAATAGTGGTCACATATGTCTGCCCTTTGTGGTATTTGCTGTGTGTCTGGAACACTGTCCTACTTCTGTAGTATAGCCTGTTTATTGCAGAGGTGCACCAGACTGGTGTCCTTGTCTAGGAGGAGTGCGTCCTAGTTGACCAGTGATGGCATGATCCATACATCCATGTAGGTGCTTATAGACTGCATTTGTAAATCTGTCTGCTTCTTGAGCAGTGTTTCCCCTTAGCGTGAGGGCTGTGAAACCCCCCCACCCCTGTCACTAGTAGTGTAAATTTAGCTGTAGGAAAGGTATACACTGTGGTATCCGTGGGTGGGGGAGATGCTAGGGTGTGGAAACAGTGAACAGTTCATGGTCAGATCTAACCAGTGACTGCTTAACCTCTGCTGTGGTGCACCTGTTGCCCGTGTTGATGATGACCACATCTAGTAGTTTCCACCCCACATTAGGGAGGTTACCACCTGATACAGGGCATATGAGGTGATACATTCCAGGAAGCGCTGGTCCTGGAAGTGAGTACTGGAGTATGTTTCCCAGATAATGGTATGGTAGTTGACATCTACCAATGCCAGGGTGTGCATTAGGACTGTCGTGTTCTCCACTGTCTCCTGGTAGGTGGAGTGGAGGTCCTGGGTCATGGAGGGTGATCCATAGCAGGCCACATTCCACATTGCAGTTGTGGCTGTTGTTAGCTGCACATGGATGATCACAGAGGTATCATGCTGCCCCACTAACATGGAGGTGTAAGTATCCCTGATGAATATGGATACAGCCCCTCCATGTCTGTCAGTCCATGTTCTGTGGCTGAAATGTGTGGTATGGGTTGTAGTCTGGTAGTGCTGGTGTGCTCTCAGGAGCCATAAGACAGATTTCAGTTAATGCACAGTTGTTGATGTCCATCCTGAGGAGTGCTATGAGTACATGTATGTTGTGATTATAATCACTGGTGTTGAGTAGCATAATCCTCATTGAATCTGCTATTGTGCTATTTATGGAGCTGGTATTCACCTTCGAGACTCTCGTAAATATGGCACCATGGGGGCGCCAATAGCCTTGGCCAGTATTGCAAAGCGTAAGTCTGACACATAGGTCGGTATGGTATCATTGCATGCATGTTCCCCATCTTTACTTGTTTTTCATCTCCCCTGTAGGTAACCTACTGGTAAGCAATAGAAAGCCTTAAACTTATACAAGTCTTCTAGCTTCCAAGATAGGCTTTTGGAGTGACCAAGTATCAGTGTTCTGTATGTTCTTGCTGTACTCAACTGTTTCCTGACTACATGGCGAGTTCACACTGTATATTGTGATCTGAAGGTCTGTTTATTCACATATTATGGCTGTAATGGCCTGCACATTAGAGGTTCACAGATAGCCTACTACCTATCTGCCCAAGGGCAATTAGAAGCATAGCAACAGTGTGTTGGCCTTCCCTGCACCATTGATGAAGTAACTGAGCTGTCAAGCATAGCCAATGAAGCAATTCCAGGCAGAGTTGCTGGAAGCTGTTGAAGACTGGGGTTGTGGAGGGTGATAGGGGCACTTAGTGATCTAAAGAGGGCATGTTAATGTGGCAAGTCTACACCATTGAATTCTCCCAGATGCCTTATTGGTAAAGTCAGTGACTGTGGTGTTCATGGTCAAGGGTTCAAGAACTGCAAGGGTTATTTTGAGGGCCAGAATAAGTGCTTTTGGATGCAGGTGGAATAAAGCACTCTTAAGCAGTTGTAAACGGGTTTCCATGTGTTTGCGTGACAGTAAGTGGCACTGAAACATGGTAAATGGAGAAGTGCTTCACACATTTGACCTTTGCTTAACGTTGCCAGACCACAGGCAAACCTGCTCACAACCACGTAAATGTTCATTATTCACACTTTCCCTACCAGTGCCTACTCTGAGAGGTAAAATAATAACATCTTCCAGGAGTAGAACCCACAACCATGTATTCCATTTTCAGAGTAACTTAACACAAAGCTACCTGGGATTTACCTATCCCAGATGTGTATGCAGGGGTTCCTATGAGTTCATCGAACTGTCAAATCACCGACACTCACCTCTTCGACACCAAACCATCGACATTCATATCAGCGACAATTCCGGTAAGCGATCTTCCCCCTTTCAGGACCCATGATAGAGCTTGTTTCTCTGGTACGACATCAATAACAACGCTTTCAAGGTAAAGTATACAGAATCACGTACACCCTACTCATTGTAACACAGGAACAAGCGCTACCATGGGTCCTGAAAGGGGGAAGATCGCTTACCGGAATTATCGCTGATATGAATGTCGATGGTTTGGTGTCGAAGAGGTGAGTGTCGGTGATTTGACAGTTCGATGAACTCATAGGAACCCGTATGCAGACAGGTTAAAACACAAAAGGGATGAATGTGTTGAAATAGGACCACCCACCATGTGCCCAATTAAAGATGTATGCTCATATATATATATATATATATATATGTATATATATATATATATATAGAGAGAGAGAGTGAGAGAGAGATACATAGAGACATGTCGATATATACAAGTCTACATATATATGTAGATATATAGATAGGTTAAAAACATCTACACATCTATGGAAGTACAGATAAACGTTTGCAATAATGTATATATCTATATACATATGCACACAAACACACACACACACACACACACATATATATATATATATATATATATATATATTTATACACACACACACACACACACACACACACAAACACACACACACACACACACACACACACACACATATATATATATATATATATATATATATATATATATACATACATGTCTGTAGACAGCATCCGAAGGGGTCATATCTGAGTATAAAATGGACCATAGAAATCACACATTCCGCCCCCCCCAAACAATATGAGCATAACATATGAAGAGTATATGCCAATACACTATTACAAATATGTTCTATGGACACAGTCACTAACACAACTGCAATGACTGCAAATATCCATAACAGAAATACAAAGACAGCTTTCATTTTGCAAATCTACATTACATTCTGATGTATTGCCAAAAGGATTCAAGGACTAACAATACCTGCATGATATACAGGAAACATTTAATAGTGCCTTAATGAATCAGCCTGCAATTACCATAGTATTAGTCCACTAAGGGATAGGTGTTCAAATAGGGAAAGAACACCCACACACATAGAGACATTGTATAAAAGGGGTTCCTACACAGCTGCATGTGCTATGTACACCCACCAACATCTACCCCACAACCAAAATAATTACATCAATACATGCTGTCATACCATAACCAATTATGAAACTACTGTACAACATCTGCTGAAACCTTAACATACCTGGACACAGACACACTAACATGGCCCTATGTGAAATAGTTGCTATTATGCAATTGAACAGCTGCTGATGTAACAGGGTTTGTATGAACTAATCCCGTTTCAGAGGGTTGAAACTTTCGTACACCAGGAAGTTTTACCAAGTACTGATTATTAGCACAGTATGATACACAGTAACACCAAACTAAATATGTCTGGTAGGCACACTGTAAACCCCATAACATTATATGCATAGGTATGCAGCCTTGAGCTGGTCAAACAACCTGGTAAGACTGAAACATATGCAGAAGTATTAGGTACAGACAAACCCTGCACAAGTAGCAATGTTCAGAAATATAACAGCAGTACTCACATTTAGACCAACTCCTCTAGGCATTACATACAATATATTACTGTTCATCTCCATACAGCTGTTGCAGTAGATTCCAAACAAAACTTCCACGCTGTCTTCCTCACAAGTAAGGCAAAGGGACAACGCCCAAGTGGAGTACTCAGTTATACTCCACTGTAGCCATGGTATTGGCTAAGGCAGTAGCAGCGCAGCTGTTGTTCAAGTAATTAGCTACTTAGGAACACCAATTGGTCATCGGGATAGCACATGTTACTGATCTGTAACTATAAAATGTTGCCTTATCACACATTCAAACCATCTGTATCTACCTGTAGGACAGTACAAAACACTGAAAGACGAACCAAAAATGAGTATTACACTAGTTAATAATACCTCCGATTACTAAGACAGTATGTATAACATGTAGTATGTCTGTGTATGTAGTACCTGTACTGTAAGAATTACAATGTAATCAATGCATATAGTGGAAATAGCTATCTTGTAGCAATGTAGTGTTGAGCAGTAGTAATGCTTGTAGTATTCTATGTGTGTACTGCTGCAGGTCACATGGCACACTCCACATACACCAAAAGGGATGATATGGGCTTGGAACCCACCAATTTGCTTCCAGCCACTGTCAGTGTCAAGATTGGTCCAACAAGTATGTGCTATAACAGAGATAGTATATGTCGATATATTGTAACAGTCGACATAATTATGGGTGCATAAGTAAGATGAACATGTTAAAGGTGGGCTTACCATGCAAATATGGTGTGCATTGTGGGATATTGTACCAATAACTGTGTAATGTACAGTATTCTAGGCAGATCTGTATTCAATTCTACATAGCAGTTATGTTATGTTATGCAAACAGTAGTTATGTCTATTGGCAATTACAATACTCAATGACAGGATACATAGCATTAGTACTCATCTGACAGGTTAGCAGCATGATAGCAAAGATAATTGGTAACTATCTATGCACATAACACATGTAATATCCACCTCTCTACTATCGTTTCCTTGTTACAGGGCTGGGCCAAATGGCTATGTGCACACCTACCTAGAGTGGATATTGAGAGTACAGGCACACTGGTGGAACTACCAGGTTTGTGTAGCCCAAACTCTCATTGCCAACCTAACGGCCACCTGCACATACTTTATGTAATGTAGTGCACAGCACTGGTAATGAAACAGGTTGCATATCATCTTTAACTCCAGTGTAACATCTGCAGTAGGAGTGTAAGATGTAGGAGACAGCTGCCCATGTGTAATTGCCGCATCATAGGTGATGGCTCACACTATCTGATTATATCCTGATCATATTGATAGTGGCATCAGAGCCTATTGATACATGACTCTGTTTGGGGAGTGGGTGTCTGTGCCCAATAGAGCTCATGGTCCTGGTGGATATGTGAGTATATACCCAGAGAAGGAAACAGACCTGTAGATATTGCATCATCTGTAATAAACTAACAGGATGTGATGTGCTCCTCAGAGGTAAATTGCTGCTAAAGGTAGCTACAATGTTTCCGTAATAGCCAGTGTTGTCACGTCCATAACACAAATATTTACATGTGAGCATCACTGTCTAAAACATCTTCATAGGCAATATGAAAACTAAATACAGTACCTGGTACTTGTAGTACTGACTGCTCACACAGGCATGTCCACTAGTCAGCTACTGGTGTTTCCTAATGTCATCTTTGTGTATGTGGTCATCTTGGGGGAATGTAATCTCTATGCCATTTACACTGCCAGACCCACCTAACACCACACCCCACACATTGTTTGGGATGCAGCTACAGGGGTAAGCTGGAAGGCAGCCTAGTCTACAGCCATGACTGGATTGGACAGTCATGAGGAGTAGGTTAACACATACAGCTTATCAACACAACCAACACATAACCTTACCAGAACACAGTAAGGGCACCCACACACAATACTGGAAACCACACACATTCACAGAAGCATCTAAGTATCTGGCCAAACAAGTGACCCCTCAAGCAGGAAGAGACAGACACTGAAATACACAAACTGTATGACAGAGTTTGCATAATTGTGCCACACCTCGGAACACATGACTGGACACATGCCCAACAGTACTCATTTGTGAATGCAAACTCTAGCACTATGTTACACACTGACCTATACGAGGGCATACATACTGTCAGCTGCCTGTCTGCCATGATTAGCCACATACTCATACACTAAGACCACCTTTTGAACTATACACATGGCTCTGGCATATTCCATGTTGTTGTGCAGGACCTGTAATGCAGTAGCCTGGACTGCATGGAAACGCATGTAGGAACTGTCAGGTCTTGTAGCCCATGTAGATATGTCCCAAGGCCTGGGTAGCATCCTGACATTGGCCAGAATGATACTGCAGTACAAAGACAAAATAATTGTATTCCACCATTGTCTGGTGTAGTGGTACATGTCACAGGATATCCAGTATCTGTTGAGCTGGGAACACATGGTTGACAGACCATGATGCTTTGCCAGACAGGACCTGCAGCTGTCACCCCTGGGAATCTGGATACTGCCTAGGGCTCATGCTTCCCCTATAGTGTCTTCATCATGCACGGTTCAAGTGAGGGTCCACTGCTGTTACAGGGACAGCCAAACAATAAACTGTGGGTTTCGCTACACAATAATACATGTCAGAAACACTATACGGACACACGTATGTCAATCCCTAACATGGAGAAGATATCTGTGCAGTGGCTGAGACATGTTTCTATGCTCCAGAGAGCACACCTGCATGACCATGTTATAACACATACCTCACCTCTTGCCCATTATCCTTTATTGGAACACACGGGCCACAGGTGTGTCCATATTCCTGAAGGATATGTACAGCCCCACGCTAATTGCATTTGCATAACATCAGATGCATTATGCTGAACAACTACCTTTGTGCCAAAGTGGAATTCAAAATGCACCTTGAGACAGATCACCCACTAGGCTGCGGTCTTCCCAACTGTCATAATGTGCTATAATGGGGAAGATTAGGTCTGAGACAGAACCATAATAATGGCTACTCTCAACTATTCCATTATGAACTGGGAAGACTCACCATGTACCAACACCTGCGCTCAATGCGTGTTGGATTCCATCAACCCCACTGCCCTGGATCACAGTAGTCACACAAACAGGACTAACAGTATGCTACACATAGTTAGTCTCCAATGCCAATGTTATGTTTCCTAAGAGCAGAGTGGTGAGTGCCATGGCACCCATGCAGATGGAGTAATACATGTGCAAATGCTGAATCCTACACAAATGAACCTTAAGCAGTCACATATGTGCAGTGATTGTGCCATTGAAACAGAACCAGGATTCAACCCAACACAAACAAGTAGGCAAACTGGTGGTACCATGCTTTAAACTGTACCACAGAAGGTAGTAACTGTTGCAAGAGTGAACACACATGAGTGTAGGTGATCCCTGGTCAGCCTCAGTAAGATGCAGATACACCATATAAAACCACGTAAAGCTACTATGAAACTAATCAGCCACATATTATGAGGCCAAGCACAGAGCATTCTATAGCTGTGTCATTAATCATAATAGCAATGACTAGATCTGCCGTGCTGCACAGCACTATGCATGGGAAGTACTGCACCTACAGAAATAGCACCCGGTCATCCAGATAGGGTCTCGGAGAACCTAAACCAACTCCCACCCCCCCACCCCCAACAGGTACACTTAGTAATATATCCCTGTACCCTACAGGGCCCCTGTACTAATGACTATGTAGGTACAAGCTGCACTCTCTAAAGCCATACATACAGCTTTCGTGGGACCTGTCAACATCCCAGGGTGTATCCTACTCAAATGTAAGAACATTCAGCTATCCACATACACATCATATTCAATCATAGCTCCATGTCAGGCTGTGTACACACCAAATGGTGCACAGCAACAGTTATCACACCCCACAAAGGGGGAGACACCATTGATAATGGGACATAGTGCACAACTACCCTGCTGAGTCTGGTATGTAGGGCCATGAACCATGGTCACTGTAATTGATGTACTCATTATAGATTTAGATGACAGTAGGGTTGATTCACACTGCATATTATGACCTTGCCAGGTCATAGGACACCATCACCCATACTGTGTGCCAGCTACACTCAGGAAACTAGCTGTATATTCCTATGTCACAGGAGTGGTTGGCAACTGGACTGCTGGCAGAACCCACACTACAGAAGGTGTCTGATGAATACACACACATCAAACCAGTGCCAGCCACAGTAATACAGGGGTTGTTCCTGGCAATCCCCCTCTTTGCTATCTATACCACATAGACTAACACAGAAGGCATCACCCTATTGATGTTCTCAAATGACTATGAACTAGGAGCAATAGTTGACTCATTGTGTGCTGCGTTCAACATACAGAAGGGCCTTAGTGTGTCAGATGTGTGGTGTGTGATGTATGGCTACAATCTGACAGCTAAGTATTGCATTGCCATCCCTTATGTTACAAACCCTGTACCCATTAACTACCACCTAGGCAGCAGTCAACATAATGGCAACTGTGTGTATGGGATGCAGCTGGACAGTACTTCCCTTTGATAGTTACATCACCACAAAAGACAGGTAATTATATGTGGCACCCCTAATCATGACAGGGTGCCATCCAGGAATATAGAGATAACTGCTCAGCCAATACTCAACACCCATGTGACCCATAATAGATCACATATTTCCTTTAAGGGTTACTGCCCATGTGTAGATGGCCTACACTTCCCTTCACAATCCCTAGCTGCACTATGCAGCATGCAGCCTACCCTGAATAAAGCCATGTCCAACCCAGAGGTGTTGGACATGCTACACTTAACACATCCTGATCCCAAATTAACACATACGTCATGGACATCCACCTTTCTAGTACAAGGATCACAACATGCCTGACAGATCACTGTCCCATACACTTAACATACTCTTGCCATGCTATGCATCCCTGTCCAATGAAGCTGCACATCTCCCCTCTCTGTGACATGGTGTGATGACCACATGACAAATATATCAGTAACCATGTGTATCAGTTCTGTGGCACTGCTTGAACTTGCCACTGAAACTTACCTGTCTGTTGCCTACAGCTAGGTAACCTGTCTGCCTAGGCTCATAAATAGCCCAGGGCATATAGCCTACTAGATCACTATAAACATACATGCTATAGTTGATATCCAACCCTGCAAATACCATCAGGCAAGCTATTGTCTCATGTGTTACACATGTGCAACACAGGCAATACATGGCAGAATGCTATGCTGCAGTACAGTGCCATGTAGATGTATATGGCAAAACATATACATGCTTGCAAGTCTGCAGGGTCATAGGTCATGTCCCTAACAGCTATGTATGACTATATATGTTGCATATACACAGCATTAAGGTCGATTGTGTTAACATGAACACATCCAGGCATGTGCTAATAGGTAAAGACACCACTACAGGCAAACAGACATGCCCACATCAAGACAACATCCACATGGTGTATGAACAATGTCATCACATGACACACACATATATGGCGATAACATCACATCACCAGTAGGTGTCAAATGTCTGTGACTTATACATATCAGTGGTGTTAGTGTCATGTAGATTTACAAAGACATATTTGTAATCTTAATAAATGTGATACACATATATGTTCAACTATACTGCTGTACTTCTTTGTGAGTTACTGTGACCTGTCTCCATTGTTATGTCTTCCAGGTATGCCACATAGCAGACTGCCACCGTACAGCTGCTTGGAGGATGAGGTCCTCATCCCATACTTCCTCGACAACTACACAACGCTCTTCAGCCATGTACCACAGGATGCACAGCAGCGAGATGCCCTGTGGGAGGAACTCTGCAGGAGGGAAAATGATGTTGGCGGTCACAATCGCACCTATCAGCAGGTGCATTGACACTGCACTGACCTGATAAGATGGGCAAAACAGCATGTTAATGCAATCATCAGGGAACAAGGTGCAACAGGTGGGGGGCCACTCACCCAGCCCCCACTCACATGTACTGATGAGCTACTGGCCAACCTGGTGACGCCTGCAGACCTCCATCGGCAAGCTTTAGCTGGTATTGTGGAGATGGGTGTCTCTCAACCACCGAGCCTGGAGTTGCCTGGTAAGTCACTACTGCACATAAAACACTATATATCACATAGTTACATGTGTTTACTGTACAATATGTAATGTAACATCATATGCAAGGCATGTATGTACACATGCCACAAACTATAGTCTGCTACTCTATGTATGCACAGATGTGCATAATCTATAGTATAGTGTATTGTACTAGCTTATGTGCTAACATGGACATTGCACCCTGTAGCTATCACACAGGTGTGGATAATGCTCTTACTGCGGTGACACTCCTGTTTAGGTACCTCTGGCATTTTGCAGTGACAGGAGCCCATGTCAGGTGTGATTGTTATTATTTACCAGGCTTGATAATGCATGGAACACATTAATAGCATGCTATCAGCCATAGCACACATACACATAATGTATGGTGGTCCTGTTAATGGACACTGGTCAGACCTGCAGTGCATCACACTGTTTACCTACGTGAAACAATTGAAGACTATATAAAACACCTACACTAAACCTTCCAAACTGTCATTGCCAGATGTGTGGACAACAGTGAATACAATGTTGGATGTGTGTTCCACTGTAGGGACAAGTACTACATGTCAGCATTACACATCTTGGGAATACAAACAGTACTGTACAGAGAGCATATGTGTGCACACACACTAAATGTGTTGGAGCTGGAGTATGCCCGGCCCACAGGATACACCCTTGTGGAGTATACCCTTGCCATGAATGTCACACAATGTCATGTGTTATCAGACAGGTCCATGGCATGTAGTGGGCTGACTGCAACATTGCTTAACTATCCTGCAAAACATGTCTCACATCCCATACATACCACCCTTTGTCTGCATAACCCTGTCCTCAGTGGGGCATAGGACATCTATGGGTGTATGTCATATGGGATAACACTGACATGTGAAATAAGATGGCCATCACAACCATTGGACTGAACATGTGTACACATGGCCATGGAGGATGGCCAGAGACATGAAGCAACACACACAGTAGAAGTGATATACATGTGTGTACACCCTGTTGTACATTGGCTCAACACAATACAACTATGGCCTTTGTGTAATGGTGATATTGTAGATGTGATACACTAAACATCATACAGGCCTGTGCACAGCTTGTGTAGGCATAACATGAAACCACCACATAACATGTCTTGAACATCTGGAGTGTGTCACGACATGGAAGCATTCACCTATACAGTATCCAAATGCATACATGTGTTGCACAACATACACATACATCCACATCAAGCCACAGATACAGTACATTCACCTTGCTGATGTCAGACATCACTGTCATGCCTGTTCCTCATGTGTGTGAGGTACACAGATGGCATGTGGGACACAGAGTACTTGTAAGTTAGCCATGTGTGGGCATAGTTGCCAGGTACCAGTAATATGGTTGCAGATGTGCAGAGGTGTCATCCATATACCCTTCTGTGACCTGTGTCACACATTCCACATTAGGGTTTATTGTGTATACACCTCGGTGACATGGGTCACATTCCACATTAGATATGTAATGAATGTGAACATAGTCATGGCTATGAACTGTGTTAGTAGCTCATACTGTACAGCAATTGTGAAGTCACATGATGCCCTGCAATGGCTATGCACATCAGCTCAATATGCAGTATGTCCCTGAATATTTGTAGGAAGGACAGACAACATTGCATCAGCTGAATGCCCATGTTTGTATAACACGTCCCTGCATTGGGACACCATTACTGTACTGTAGATTGGAAAGGACACCATTGTGTATGCATGTCATTTAACATGTCAGCAGAAGACATGTCATACTACATGTGATTGTCAAGGTCATATGCCACACAGCAGGCCTGTGTACTGTAAACGTGTGCTGCTCTGTGGCACCACTGCAAAGTAGGGGCAGCCATGTCAAACATCTGTGTACAGCCACATGCACAATGTCTACTCTCAGCTCAGGGGTAGGCGGAATAATGTTGAAAAGACATGCACTGCTCTGAGGGAGATATGCAAGCTAGGGCTCAGGCAAACATAGTATGCAGGTGACATACCCTACAGCTCATGTCCTCACACATAAGGGTGGTAGCCAACACAGAGCATTAGTGGCAGATGTACAAAGGTCATCGATGGTCTGTTAACATGTGGTGTATGTTGCATACACCATGGCAGTGCAGAGCAATGGTGCAAAGTGCATGCATTGTGTTGCAGGTATGGGGCATTGGCTACTTACACAAATGGTGCAATACAGTTATGTATGCTAACCACCACTATAATTATGTAAGGTGCATGCCGTCTGCTATACCACATGCATGCTGTTGTGTGCAACTCAGGGATGTATGATAACTACCACTATAATTGCCTAAGCTGAAACTATATTTGTCTAAGCTGAATGCCATCTGCCATATCACCTGCATGTAACATGTGTGTCTGTGTGTGTCTGTGTCTGTGTGTGTCTGAGTGTCTGTCTGTATGTGTATGTGTGTCTGTCTGTGATTGTCTGTGTGTCTGTTTGTGTGTGTCTGTGTCTGTATGTGTGTATCCATCTGTGTGTGTCCATCTGTGTGTGTCTGCCTGTGTGTGCCTGTGTCTGTCTGTCTGTGTGTGTATGTGTGACTGTGTGTGTCTGTGCTTGTGTGTGTGTGTGTGTCTGTCTGTGTCTGTGTCTGTCTGCGTGTGTCAGTGTCTGTGTGTGTGTCTCTGTCTGTCTCTGTGTATGTCTGTGTCTGTCTGTTTCTCTGTCTGTCTGTGCCTCCGACTGTCTGTCTGTGTGTGTCTGGTATAACTTGTAATGTACAATTCTTGTCTTCCCCTCACAGGTGTTGATATAGGTGCGTTGCCCTCCTGCGGTCCACCTGATGTTAGTGTCCTCACAGACTCTAGCAGTGATGATGATAGTATGATTGAGGCACAGGCAGGGTTGTCAGTGGCTGAATTTGTACCATTGGTTGCCATTCCACCTGTCCCCCCCTCATCCTCGCACACAGTTCCCCTGCCTGCACATACCCCATCATTTCTGGCCATAGAGGAAGGACAGCTGTCAGGTGGTCAAATGAAACAGGAAAGTGTGGTGACTATGGAAGGTGTGCCTGCACACCATGATCCCATTTAACAGTCTGGTGATGTCCCACACAGGCATGTGCCTAGCACTGCTCATAAGAGGACCACTGGCTAACATGCCCTTGCGAGACCAAGCACATCAGCTGGAGTCACCAGATGCATGTTTCAGGCTGTAATGGAGGCACATGCTGAATGGCACAACAGAGAAGGTCTGAGGCATCAGAGGGCTGCTGTCCGTTCATTAACTGACAACATTCAGGCACTTGCAAATGCTCACCATCATCTTGCAGATGTTTTGGATAGACGATTGGGTGACATGGTGGGAGTCCTTGACCATGGCATGTCAGTCCTTGAGCTTGGAATGTCTGTATTGGAACATCTAGTGGGAGTGAGGCATCGGGCATGTGGACATAGGTCAGCTACATCACCTGTTGAAGGTGTACGTGAACATGCTACTACACATGCCCGCTCCCCTAGTGGCGGTAGCAGCATCAGTGCAGCTGGTGCTGTGCAGTCCACACCAGGACACAGCAGGCCACGTGCATGTGGTCCTGGATGGTCCCAACAGAGACACAAATCTAGTGGACATGTGTCATCAGATGGTACCCAATCTGGACCTCTGCCTGGTAGTGCCCATGCATCCCTTGGCAGGCACAGGTCTAGTGGCCATGTCCGGACACTGTGAACTATGAAACCTGCCTTGTACAGTCTGCAGCTGTCAATATTACCCCTGTGTAGGCCATCCACATGGCAGTCCTGTGTGCATGCATACACACACACTGGAAACAAATGTAGGGCACCTCAACACACACATGCATAACATCCACACACACCCAGTGATATCACAGGCCCTAACACACATGGATGATGTCATCCAATGGCACAGCCTAGGCCTCTGGCAAACATTATCAGCCTGTGCATATGATGATACCTGTGCCTAATCCCTGTCATCAACACCATCGGAGCAGGGACATGTTCATATGGTCTGATGCACAGGGTGAACATACTAGGTAGACAATTGTAGATTAATGTTGTTGAGTAGTGTTGACAGGCAGCAGACATACCTTGTATTGCAGTTTTAGAATGCATTTTGTACATCTGACAGTATGTATCATGTGTAACAACACTAACAGCATGTTAATCTTGACTTTCCGCCTTCCTCTTTCAGGTGTAGTTGCATATGCCAGGGGATGTTGGTGTTTACTGGAGTCCCATATGTACATGTTGACTACCCACAGGTCAGTATGACAATACCTGCATGCACTTTGTAGCGTCCACATCACAGTTATATTCTCCCATGTTTCAATTATGTTTAGTGTTCTAATGATCCAAGAGCATGATAGCTGTGTAGTAAGCTACTGTGTTCAGAGCCGTTACATCCATAGTGGGTGACATCACAGGTACCTGGAGTGCGGAGTGGGTAAAACAGTGGTATGCTGGATGACAAGGGTAAAGGCCAGTGGAAATAGTGGCTTCTCATTGGGAAGCAGTAATACCCACTGCCATGACAGCATGCAAACACAGACACACCCATACATTCTGGGATTCACAGACACATTAACACACACTCTGACACACACAGACAGAGATGCCAGTGTTTGGATGAGAACCCCTGCCTATGTGCATATCATCATTATAGTGCTACGCAATTACAAGGTGTGCCACAGAGATTAAACATGTAGAGGTAGTTGGAATGGCCTAAGATCAAGGACATCGACAGGGATACTACAGTGCAGTGAGTGTATGTGGGGAGGGGGGTCCATCAGTAGGCTATGCAAAAAGAGGTCACACTCCAGGGAGTACATGTTAACAGGCGGTTAGTATGCCTGTCTACTATTGATGATATCAACAGGGATGCTAGATTGCTTTGAGTGGATGGGGGGAGGGGGCATTAACATTTCACTATGGTAAAATACAACCTCACTCCAGGAACTGGACAGCCATACACATGGACAGCCATACACATTCATACACACACACACACACACACACACACACACACACACACACACACACACACACACACACTGGCATTCACAAAGATATACACCTATGTCACACACATGCAGACACTTTACATGTGTGAGGTTTAACCACCTGCCTATGCCTTTCTTTCTACACTTCACTCTGTACTGGTGTCAACAACAGTGTTCATGAGAGTGATAACATGTGGGATGTATTCCTAACCATACGTGACATATATGGACACACACCCACAAGTGCCAGTTCTGTGAATTAAACACCTGCCTATCTCATGATAGGTACTACAGAAGTACAGCACTATTGCATCCAGAGCAATGCTTAGTGATGCTTTCCTTTGACAACTGTGCTGATATATGCACAATATATGCACAGGGGAGGTATTACTGTTACAGGTGTCATGAAGTTTGCCTTCAGTGCACCCTTACAGCATTCTACATTGTCTGTCTTCCACTTCAATTAACAAAACCTGACCTTAGCAGGTACACAGGTTATTGTAGGACTGGTTGTAACACACCAGTGAGCTGTCCTCAGTAATCATTCATCTGCAAAGAAGCCCCACCACTTAGTAGTCATGTCCAAACATCTGTCCATACCTCATGTATGGCTTACTGTACTTGGAGCATATCACCATATACAGTTGGCAATGTTGAGGCTGTATTGCAACAACATGATGTACTAAGACAAAAGTCACCTTCAGACATCAGACACTGCACACACATGGAATCTACACAAACAGCAATACATGTACACATATGCAGTGTACATCAGTACGTGCACTAGCAGGTTAAGAGGATACAGTCCACACCTTCCCCACCCCATGTGTGAAACATAGCCGAGCATTACACCATAATGGATGTTGTATTCATGTACTGGTAGGTCACCACCACTTTCACCAATTAGCCAAGTATACAT
The DNA here is from genome assembly GCF_019279795.1 of Protopterus annectens. NCBI lineage: Eukaryota > Metazoa > Chordata > Ceratodontiformes > Protopteridae > Protopterus > Protopterus annectens. Next base: position 962,904,421 of record NC_056731.1, on the reverse strand, counting down.
ATATTAAAACAGCACATATCAGAGTGACACACACAGCATTATTCCATGTCATGCTCCTACAAACTGTTACTTGACAGTGCCATGGTGAAGCCAGGGCACTGTAATGGTCAACAGTGAGCATATCATATTTGCCACACACACCTCATGTGTACTGGAAGAATGCCAGCAATGTTCTCTATTAGAGCTAGGCAGTACACTCATTCAAGCATGTGCTAGGTCTATGGCTTCTAAACATCTCACCCCAGCATGTACTGGCTATTGTGGTACTAAGGCTAATGTCCAGACAGCACACAGCATGCATGGCTTGCAATTGTTGGCATGGGGTATATGTAGGAGCTGTGGCCACACATGGCTGTACATGTCATGAACATATCACCTGTGGCTACTCAGAAACATACAGTGCAGAGCTGGATTTCTCTGAGTCTGTCAATACAGGCCTTGTGTAGGTCCTATAGTCCTGTTATTTGGGTATGTTTATAGGCATTGCATTAGGTGGACCTGTCTAAAGACATACATGCCACATGGGGTGTTGTATGATATGATAGGTGTCATGGGTGTCCAGTAGAGAGGGGATATTACCTCTGTCAACATAGATATCGAACCTTATGTTCTGTTAGCATGCTATCTGCTATGTGCATGTGTGTAATGACTGTAGCCACCTGTACGTAGAAAGGTAAACGAAAGCTATGGTAATGTAATTTATGTTTTATGAGTGTGGGATGTACATATCCAGGGCAGGTACGGTTAGGTCATATCCAACCATGAGGGTGTTGTTTACTGGTGTACAGCAACAGTCGACCGTGTTAATGCTGACAACATCCGAGGGGCCATGGTATGTGTACAACTGTGCTGGTTACAAACAGTGGTATTATTGCATTGGAAAACACATTATGCAGCTGTGTCTGTACATGGGTACTTTGCACAGCTGATGTATGCTTAGATACAGTCCACCAACTGAGGTTTACCTGGTCTACCATACTATGTCATACTACATATGGATGTGTGTTGGTAGTCTGGGAAAAAGGTGGTGGATGTATATGAGGATACAACCTAGAATACAGCATTTGCCACTGTCACCTGTACCTGACTCATCTGTGATATGTTATGTCAGAGTAGGGGTCTTTACATGTGAGTAGCCTTTATGAATATGTGTACACCACCACCTGGAATGGTCCATGCCACTGTTATGGCCCACATGTCTGGATCTGAGTTATATGGTGGTAGTGCAATTGTGCACTACAGAGCCTTCAGCCAGGTGTTCCTCACTGCACAGATGTCATTATTCCCCACTGTAGGTTCTACATTGAACAAATGGATTACTAAAGCCACACATCTAGCATGGGTTAGCATAAGCATCCAATGCAATTGTCATATATGTGTCAAGGTGTTACGTCTGTGTGTAGGACATTTGCCTTGGAATGCGGCTATATGGATAAATGCGACTTAGGTATTATCCACACACACGTGTAACATGGATGCATGTGCTCTGTGTTGAAGGCTCGTCGTTTGGTCATGACAGCCCGGAATGACAGACACTGGACAACCTCATAATAACAGCAGGACATTGGCTCATTGTTTTGGTCTAGCAGTTGCCACCCGTACCATGACATCACTGCGCATGGCATTAATGTGCTTGGTAGCAAATTCCCCATGTAAGGTGACGGACAGCGGCAGAACTTGTGTATATGACCAATGTGAGATATACTTAGGGTAGCAGTCCTGCTAATAATGACAACTACTAACACAGCCGGGAGAGGTCATCTTGACACCTGCACCTCAGTACCATTACACAAGGTGGCTCACACATTATGTTTGCACATGCCACTGTTCCACATATAATGCCACTGTCCACAACCTGCTATCAATGTATGCCTTTCATTGCAGCAAGGTGCATGACACATGCTGTAGGTAGCATCTGCCTGTGCGACCCAGGTAACCTATTGTCTGTCACGTCCACACATGCATGAATGTGTATACGTAACATATATATATGTCAGTACTTCATGTACATGTATGCATGTGTATCACACAGCACAGACACAGATATATCATTTACAGGCCACATACAGGTATCAGGTAGTAAACCAGTATGATGTGCATATATACTGATAGGTAAGATATACCTAGCTGTAAACCTGTGTGATTACAATAGGAGTCCATTAAAATGTGTTCTGTACATGTAAGTGTTTGAGCATGCACACTGTGGCCTTCAGTGGTTAGAATCGGCATGCATCCCAAGCAGCCATGTGCTACTAAGTATGTGAGCGTACCCACTGCCACCTTATGTAATTTGAATCAGTGCATCCAACAAGCCATTTATTACTAAGTGTATGAGCATGCCCAGTATAACCTCGTGTAGTTGTAGTCATAGTGCATCCCAAACGGCCCTGTGCTACTAAGTGTATGAGCATGTCCACTGTAACCCTGTATAGTGATAGTAGTTGTCCATTCCGCAGATGGCCATACTCCATTTCAGGTTCCTGTTGTGCTACAACTATACCTCTCAGGCCTACCTGCAGATGGTGTGTCTTGTTTGTCAATACAAGTTGTAATCAAACAGGTCTACAGCTATGTACTTCGTGACTGTCAGTCTCCCTGGTGTTGTCTTCAATTGTAGAAGGGCAGTCTGAGTGCCATGAAATGTGTAATCTCTGTGGCGTGTCTCGTAACTGTGTAGTACTATAATAGTGATCTTAGATAGACAGGAGTTCAGATCCCACCACTGGCAACTGTGATTGTGAGTGTGACAGCAAATGTCTAAGTGCTTGTGTAAGCAAATGGCTGAGTGTGTTTGTGTGTGTGTGTCTCAGCAAATGGCTGAGTGTGGTTGTGTGTGTGTATTTGTGTCTGCATCCTGCCATGGCAGTGGATTTTGCTGCATTCCAAAGAGATACCTCCTTTTGCACTGGCCTTTATCCTTGTCAACCACAAACCCCTCCCCTCCCCACTGCAAGTAATTGGTCCTGTGATGTCACCAAGCTCAGACATGGAATCAGTAAATGTAATTGTATGTGTTCTGTGGCACATACGCCAACTGCATACCACTTTACTAATTACCTTTACATAGGCAAGATGTGTATGCACAGTACTGGCAAGGGTGTGCGTGTTTGTGTGTGTGACTACCCTGTAGCCAGGCATACACATGTGTAATGTCTTTTAGCACACCATGGTTGCCATCTGGGTATGTTATTTTCCTGTGCCACTGTTGAGCAGTGACAAAGAAGTGGTCGCTGGGGTGTAGGCCCATACCCATCATTCCCCCACCCTAACTCTACAGTCCCCGGGGTAGATTACATTAGCCATCATTCCCCACCCCAAACTCCACATACCAACAACCATCCCTTCTCTGGTGAACTGCTTATGGTTTAAATGTTATAACACAAGAGATGCCTCTGTTTTGTGTACACATCAGTTCCTTTGGAACCCTTCTGTGTCACAAAGGGCTTTCAGATGTGTGTGTGTGTGTGTGTATATATATATATATATATATATATATATATATATATATATATATATATATATATATATATATTGCTGTGTCTGTGTATATGCATGTATAAATGTGTGTGTATACACATCCAGTAGCGTATATATATATATATATATATATATATATATATATATATATATATATATATGCAGTTATGATAGTTGTACAGATGTAGACTTGTCTTTGTTGTTTCACAGAGTACAGTACATTCAAGGGTACTGTACATATGTACACAAAGGGAATGTCCCATTTGTTTTCAGTACTGTGGAATACCTGTAGTAGGATGTGCATTACAGACTCCATGCAGCATGTGTACAACCCACATGGCTTAGTAGTACATCCAATGAGCTCAGTGTGCATGGCTCAGGGTTCAAGACCTGCAAGCCTTGTTGATGCTGTCAATTAGGACTGCATAAGATACTTTTAAGCAGGTGTAAATGTGTTTTTGTGACAGTAAGCAGCGGGTACACGCAGGTAACAGACATACAACCTGCAGTACACTTGGAATGCCCTTCTTTGGCAATCCTGCTGATGTCACCCATCTACGAATACAGCTCTGGGATTACTGTAACCCAATAATCTCCATGACATGTGCTGTAGCTGCGTAATGCTGTAGTGTGCTAAACTAGTTTGGTAGGTGTTCTAATCCCAGACAGGTCAACTGTGTGTGTGTATCTGCCTGCCTGCCTATGAAAGAAATGATGCTTTTAGAGTATGCACACTCTTTACAACCCACATGACCACCTTTGGCAATCCTACTGATGTCACCCACCTAGGAATACACCTCTAGGACTGCTGTAACCCAGTATTCTCTGTAGTGTGTGCTGTAACTGCGTATTGCTGCAGTGTGATAAACTAGTTAGGAAGGGGTTCTAGTCCAAGAGAGATCAACTGTGTGTGTCTCTGTCTGTCTGCGACAAGAAAAATGTTTTTTTAGAGTATGCACACTCTTTACAATTCACATGACCACCTTTGGCAATCCTGCTGATGTCACCCACCTAGGAATACACCTCTAGGACTGTTGTAACCCAGTTTTTTTTCTGTAGTGCATGCTGTAATTGCATAATGCTGTAGTGTGATACACTAGTTAGGTAGGGGTTCTATTCTAGGACATGGCAGGTGTATGTGTGTGTGTTTGACTGTCAGAGCATGTGTGGATGTGGCTGTGAGTGTCTAACCACTGGACATGTTGGGGAGCGAATTTTGCAGTTTTCCTATATGGTGTCCATCATATATGTCACAATGTCTACCTCATGAGGAGTACAGATGTCAGTCAACCAAGAGACTGTGTTGGCAAGCCATACCCCTACATCTGGTAAAAGGCCTGGTGAACAAAGTATGCAACCCTACTATTACCCGGAATATGTCCTGAACCCATGTGTCATACAAAAACACGCTTGCCTAGAATATCCCGCTATGTTGCTAGTACCCTGCACATTGATGACAGATAGTAGGCATGGTGTGATTGCAGTGGGCTTCAGAGGGCATGGCACCCTGTACAGCAGTACAATAGGCACATAATTGCAGACAATGTACCTTCACTATGTTCCCCACTGGATGCCTACAACATATGTGGTGCCATCAAATGTGATCCACAGATGCCATACAATGCCTTACACATGTGCCCTGTATGGACCGATGCCACTGACATCAGGGAATACCTGTATCATGCTATCAATGCAGGTGCAGGGTCAACCACACCAGGCCAGAATTGGCATATCGGAGGATAACAGTCTGTGTACACAACATGTGCTAGCCAAACCAGGTACACCTGTACATGTGACTGTACATTATTGTGGGACATGCACATCACAGGCAATGTCCATGTCAAGGACTATCAAACACAGACATGGCATGCATTGCAAAGCTATGGCCATACACAGTGGTAACCAAGATGTCAGGGCAGTTCATACAATACCCATCTGTGTAGAACATTGCAGACACTACACCCCTGTACCACACTGCACACCATTGTCAGCTGGCATGATGCCAAGGATTACCCCTCAACCAGCCTTGTACAGCCATCTTGCACAGCCAACCACTACACACCCATGAAGCAATGCACACATGCATGTCAGTATTGGCACCTTGTGTCTGCATGTGGGGTATGATGCCTCCCAACCAGAGTCACTCCCAGTATAACTCCCATTGGCATACCAACAGATGTCAAACACGTTCACATGCCCTTGCCCATAGAACCTCTGGATATCCCCTGTAGTGCATATAGTACTTGTGCATTACTGCAGTGTAGCAAACTAAGTAGTCTGGGAGTGTATTTGTGGTCCTGGCAAAGAGTGTCAATGTGAGTCCATTAGAGAGTGTGGTTGTGTTGACAATGACATCCGTTCATGTGGACAGCCATGTGTGCTACACCTAATGTATGTCTACTATATCTCTGTTGCAGATGTTGCTCACCAACACACATATATGCTCTTACAGCACATCAACATGTCAGCTTTGTGGCACATGGAGTAACTGCATGCACTTGTAATAGTAATGACTAGTCAGTCAGAGGTTTGAACCCTTGTACTGGTAGGTGTGTGACAGACAGTGCTTAGGTTTTAGTCTCCAAGCCATTATCTGATGTACATTGCCTCTGTCTGTCCCTGCCACACACTCTCTGGTGGATGTGGTGGTGTACACCTGCTCAGCAGCAGCTTAAATATTTTAAGTGATGGTCATGATAAAGGTGATGGCCTCTGCACCTATTGCAGTCCTCCTCTAGCTGATTGCATGTGGAACAGCTGCGATGATGTTCCCATAGCCATTCGCTTGAAAAACACAGTACAATATCTAGGAACATCATGCTGGTGTTTGCCCATGACAGTCGCTGTGAGTGGTACCTCGATCTGGTGTTTGGTAAACGGCATCACAGATGATATCTGAATGTTCCTCAAACAACATACACAGTGGGAAATAGCCTAAAGACAGGAGGGTGATGTGCCAGACATGACTACAGCGTGTAAGTGTAGCTATGCTTCATTGAGACTACTGCCTGTTTAACAAGTTGTGTGTGGCAATGGCTATTCTGCATGTTTTAAAATGGACAAGACAGTGCTGTGTTTGTGAGGGACCCCCATCTGTAGGGCCATCTGTGGACTGGTCAGTGTGTGGAACCATTTGTTTCCTGTGTTACTCACTGAATACACATCTGTGAACAGCAGGAGCATAATGTGAGGACTGCAGCCAGTACATGGTGATAGTTATGAGTTACTGCCATCACATCCCTGACTGGACATATGTCACATGAAACGGTGGTATGACAGACACTGTCAGGTGTTCTCAGCGACATGCCAATAATGGGCCACTGTTCATAGCTGCAGTCACAAGTCTTCTACACTTTGTACAGATGTCATGCAGTATATATGCATGTGTTGTGCTCCCTCTGCAAATGTATACCATCTGTTGTGTTGGGTTGATGGTCATATCTATGCATGCTGTTGTAAGTAATCCTGAATGCTGTTGACTATTACTAAGCCATATCTGTGTTTAAACTGCAACACCATAGGCTGTATGGGTTTGGAGGTCCCAGCAGAACCTCCTGTCCCACTTCAGCTGGCCATGGCACCGGGCACCAGCACAACTGGGGCCCAGCCTTGGACCTCCACCTCTGTTGGCTCTGCACCACCTTCTGGTGGTACTGCCACTGAAGATGGGGCTTGTCCCCTGGGAGCAGGTCCAGACAGGAACATGTCCGCTGTTGTACAGTCCCGGGCGTGGTGCGTAGTGGGCTCAATAAGGGGTTTTGAGGCCAGATACGCCAGCTCAAGAGCAGAGTGTAGAATCAAACCAGAAATATAAAAGGCAACTGTGAAAAACACCAACACAGTAGGAAAAACAGTTTATTTAGCACTTTCATCCACCAAATGGCTGGACTTCCTCAGAATACAAACTAGACACTGAACAAGCATATAAATACCCGCCCAATTAATGTCAATAGCACAGAGTAATGAATTCATTGAATAATTGATGCTTAATGCATAAAGACAAAATTAAAGTGAAATGCCTAATGCTTATAAAACAAATACAAAAATGAAAACATACACAATATATGACCTATACATATTAAATATTTCTTGCAAACCATAAAAAATATATAAATGTATATATATATATATATATATATAAAATAAATTAAATATATAAATCTCCTAAGTACATATAAAAAACATACATAAGCAGTACACATAAAATACAAATGTATAAAAAAAATATGTGTATATGTGTTTAAAATTTTAAATGGCAAACATAGATTTAAACTTGAGGAGACTAGCAATTGAAATGACATTATTAAGACCTGGAGAACGTGCAACATTACACCTAAGCTGCCATCTGAGCTCCAGGAATTCAAGAAAAATATCACGGGGACCACCTCTAGGGTCAACATCAACATTATCTAAAACATAAAATTTAAATGAATGCAAAGAGAAACCCTTTATATGTCTATAAAGGGCATTTCGCTCATCTTTTTTACTAATGCCATAATAATGCTGATAAATCCTGTACCTAAACTATATGATGGTTTTGCCAATGTAAAAACAAGTACACTGCTAGCACAAAGCAACATAAACAATGTCCTTACTATCACAATGAAATCTATTCTTGTGCTTAATTTTAACATAACCATGTACAAAACATTCAGTACCCTCAATAATAAATTTACACTGAGAACAGTGACCGCATTTATTTACTCTACCTGTATATGAATTGGGCATGATTCTTCCAATCATTGCTTTAAAACAGGTATCTTTTTGTTAAACCACCAATGGTCTTTCACCAAGTTTGTTAAAAATATTCCCATCACATCTGAAAATCTCCCTACCTATTCTCCTTCCCCCACATCCTACTCTCACCCCATGGAAACAAAAGGCCAATCGGTACCTAGAACAACATTTGCCCCATACATAGCTGTCCATTTCACACGTGTTCACTGGACACATGTAACCCTTTTAATATGCATCACAACATACTCCAGTTGTCCTCACCCCTGTCTCTCAGGCGCACAATCCTAGTATGCACATGACTCCTAAATTTTCCAGGTACACATGATGAGGATGACCCCATTGTACACACAACACTATCGGTCCCTCTATGGTTACCCCATTTACCTTTATCATGATGATGATGTTGCACACAGCACCTTGCAAGAGCACTGTTCTCACATAATGATTGGACAGGAACTGTTGTGTTAATGTAAATAACATGCACAAAGTGATGTATATGGCCAATGTACAAATGTTTGCGTGTATGAATGACACATGTCTGTCTGAAGGAGTCTTGATATTACATAGGACAACACCACTACATACTACAGGCGTTGCTGGTGTTTCCCTTTTCATTCCTTTGTAATGCTTTGTTGTCACATGGGATGTTCCTGATATATCTATATATATGTATGTATCTATATGCTGGACATAAACACTCACACATACATCTACATGATGGAATACATTTCCTATACTGTTGAATGACTTTGCTGGATGATATGTTTGCGATAAGGTCCAATGTCTGTATATCTGCCATGGCTTAATGGTAAATCACGATAGCTGTGTGTGCAGGGTCCTGGTTTTGAGCCTTGCAGAGGCCGTTTATTTTGTTGCTGGGCAGAACAAGGCCATTGGATACAGTGTGATTAAGGCACATTAAAGCAGTTGTGAGCGGGTGTGTGTGGGTTTGCGTAGTGCTAAGCAATGCTAACCTCTGGTTACAGTTTCTTACACTCAGTTAGCCTCTACATTGCTTTACCAGTGTAATACTCGCATACAGGCGGCCAAACAGGCTTACACCCACCTGCTCTCACACTTGCAAATGCACTGCATTTGGTGTTTGCATCTGACAATCACACCCCAGGTGGGAGTGAGGACTAAGATATTACCTTGTGATGCTTATTACATCGGATTACATGTCTACAGTATCGAGAATGGCTGCCCATTAGGCAACAGCATGCCATTCGACTGTACGGAATCCATGGCCTGTCCAGAGTTTGATTCATATTATTGGTGTGTTCCTCTTACAATCTGCACCCGTCTGGCTAATACATGGGAACTGACACTCTTCAGTACAAACAAGTAATTGGGTTTTGGAACCCACATCCTTCAGCCGAGTCATGCTACTGCATACCTAATATTCTATCATCTTTCTTTTGCTGTCAGTGGAATATGTGCTTTCTGTCCCTATCAGACCTCTCATACGATTGGGGAAAAATACAAACTGAATCAGAGACACGGCATAACAACATCAGGGACACATTTAAATTATTGGTGCTGTTAACCTGACTCAGACCATATGAACTCATACACATTATCTGAAGTAAATGATGTTTATAACTCTTAATTGTTGTTGTTATTCATTATGTGTAATTCACCGTCTTTCCTCCAAATGTCACTAGTTTTAGGAGGGATTAACTGCGACAGAGTTAGAAACTGAGTCGAAATCAGGGACGTCCCTGGAAATCGGGGACATTTCAGAGGTATGGTCCCTATTTGTTCCCCCAATGGTATATAGCCTGTCCAGTGGAGGTGCTCATAGGAGTTGAGAGGTATGGGCATCAGCTATGCCCATTTCGGAATATTACTTACATCCCCGGGACGGTCCTAATATGACTGAGCCAGCCAACACCTGCACGCCTAGGCCCATAATTGCATACCCATAGTTATAAACACACCACTATACACTGCCCACTCTCCCCATGTTGAGACACATGTCATACGTTGTGTCGACCCATGGGTTATCAGGCTTGCACAACCTAATGGTCCATGTACATCTACAGCCTGGTTTGATAAGTCATTACCGGGACTGCCTCCGATCACTAATTTTTGGTGTCCTACATGGGAGATCGATGTCTGTGCTTCAAGATTAAACCTGGCAGGTCTCTTCCACTGGTAGCATCCTGTCGGTGATCTGGGAAGCAGTGGTGTGTTTACCTTTATTGTGTGTGTGTATGTCTCACTGGCCTAGCTGGTGGGGTGGGGGGGTTGATGCTACATGTTACACATTTATTTATTGGACCCCTCACCCCCATATGCACAGCCTGTGAATATATGTTACTCATAACTGCTGTATCATATCCTAGCTATATACATGTGTATATTTACAGTCACATATATATATCTATTTACATTACTATATACAGATATATCTGTTTATGTATGCATACATGTATATTTATATTTTGCTGTCTATATATATATATATATATATATATATATATATATATATACATATATATATATATATATATATATATATATAAATATATATATTAATATATATATATATATATATATATATATATATATATATATCACAACATATGGGTCTATATATATTTATATGTGGGTATGTATCTGTATTCTGTCTCTGTATGTATACATTTGTACTACGGAGAGGGAGAGGCTTATCTCTATATCACTATGGGTAGATATACACATACATACCTCACACGTATACATCTGGTTATTCTGTTCCTTGCCATATAGATTACACTTTGCTGCAGTGGGACTCGTAGTGGGTGTGGCTGCTCATTGGGGGATGCCTCTGCCCAATGAACACATTCGCTTACATCGCTACGGCTGTCCATATAGGCCCACATCAGCCAACACCTGCACACCTAGACCCATATGTATCTACCCATTGTTCCCCCACCCACACCTCCTCAACAGCACCCATCCTTACTCTGGGTCCTGGTCTGTTCTGGACAAACCACTACACGCTGCCCACTCTCCACTTCATGGGACCCATTTCATACAATTGTCTCGGCCCATGGGTCATCAGGGTTTCCCACCCTTGTATTCCGAGTATGTATACACCCCAGCCAGAATGTTTGGTCTATCACCTTCTTTTCATCTTATCAATTTTTGGGGTGTCCCACAAGGGACGCTCCTGTCTGTGTTCCAAGATTAGAATTCAAGGGTGCACTGTGTACCCCCCCTGGTTGTATCCTACCTGTGGTCTGGGGAGCAGTGGACTCTTTACATTGTTTGTGTGTATGTTTCCTGTGTCTGGCTGGGGGGGGGGGTGGAAGGTCATGCTACGTGTTTCATGTTTCTTGCTTGGGCTCCTCAGTTCCATTGGCATAGCCTGTGAACATATGTCATTCTTGTGTGCTGTTTCCTATCATAGCTGTATATCTGTGTTTATCTACGTGCGCGCGCACACACACACACACACACACACACACATATATATATATATATATATATATATATATATATATATATATATATATATATATATGTATATGTGTGTGTGTCTGTAAAGCAATACATACCCCGAGCAAACGCACTTACACATGCTTACTGGTGTTTATATATGCTTGACATGCTTACTAGTGCCTTATTCATTATGACACTGACACTTCACTCCAGTTAACTTTTAATTGATATTTTGCAGGTTTTACAGCAGACAGATGTTGCAATACGTCCATGCAGAGATTACTGATGGTAAATGGTATATGATACACTGGGATTTGGTATGGGAATATCTGTTCATTAGGCAATTGCTCTAACCAATGCACTATTGCTGTGCTGCTTCATTTGCATATATACCCATATACCCATGGCTCCTGGTTCCCCAAACACACACCCCAACGCCTCCCTAATGCTGCAGTCATCCATTCTCCAGTCATATTTGCAGTGTATCCACACCAATACACATTGGCCACTCCCTACTGCTATAGACCCATCCCATCGGTTGACTCACTCCACATATCCTTAGAAATCCCAAACGTTTAGTCCACAAATATTGGTGACATGAGCGACCAAAAGAATACTAATCGCAATTTTTGGGTTGTCCCACATGGGACACGCATGTGTTTATGTCAAGATTAGACTCTATACTTCATTACATCCTTACTCCCGTTAACATGACACTACAATAAATTAATAAAGTATGACTATGTGGTAACGCACACGTTACACATGAGACCCTAATTATGTATGTGTTCAGCGTATTTCTTCTACAAATAGACCGGTTTAGTAAATGGCTTTACCATAGCAGGCAGATCACAGGAATGATTCCATGTGTGGGAAAGTCCTCACATTTGATTATTTTCAGCACAGCACTGACTTTGGACATTGTACACACTTCTGCATTTTAACAGTTTCATCCTGTCCCTCTTCTGCACGACCTGTTATTCTCTCTACTGTCAAGATTTGTAAGGGCACATTCATGTTATTTATGTCTGTAAATGGAATGAATGTGTTACAGAGAATGTACTTCTGCATTTGTGTATGCATATGTATACTTATAACGAACTCACTGACCTCCATGGGGCTGTCCAATTAGAACTAGTCCATCCAACCCTGGCATGCCTGACTCCATAATTTCATACCCATAGTTCCTCCACCCCACCCGTGTTCAAAATACACACATACCATCCATTGTCCACTTGTTATCGCAGCCATGACAAACCTCCACACATTGCTCTCTCCTGAATGTTAGGGGCCCTACACGTATGTTGTCCCAATCCATGTATTCTCAGGCTCTCCCACCATTTAGTCCTTGAACATACCTCCCTTGCTTGTGTAATGGTCGGATGGCCAACCATCATATCAATTTTTGGGTAGTCCCACCAGGGACTACCCTCTGTGTGTAAAGTAGACTTAGCAAATCAACAATTTTACTCTTACTGGAAATATCCTGCCTGTGGTGTGAGTAGCAGTGCTTTGCTCACTCCTGGCCAGCTGGATATGACATATGCTGACAGCACTATATAATACTGTGGTTGCTGTTGATTCCCTTCTCATTCCTTTTGTATGCTTTATTATTACATAGTTCTTTCTTCATATACATATATATATATATATATATATATATATATATATATATATATATATATGTGTGTATATATATTATATATCTGTATATACTTATATACATTTCCTATGCTGGGCACTGCTTAGACCCGTGCAAGTGCACTCAGACTTGCTTACTGGTACTTATATGTGTTTACTGCTACTTATTTGTGCTTACAGCTGCTTACTAGTACCTTATTCATTATGACAGTGGCACTTTGCTTGAATGATATTTAAGTTAAATATCGCATGCGATAATCTTATGTCGGGTTTATGGCAAAACGACTTTCATTCCACATGGAAAATGATATGTGCTATTCTTGGGCTTGAACCGTAAATGCCTGTTTGTTAGGCAGATTCTCTAAACACTACACTATTGAGACTTTCATTGATTCCAGATGTTTTTCTCTATTTGAATGAATATGATGTGTAAGCTATGCTCTGCAGAGGGCAGCGATGTGCAGACACTCTGTGCTTTGCTTACACCTTCGATATCACAGCCATTCGAATGTATAATAGGGACACAGGGACAGGGAATTTAATTGTGAATGTCCTAGGGACAGGGCTCAACATTCTACTACGTGCTTCTGTGTTTATTACTTCAATTTTATTTCACTGTTCGTGGACACTCTTGTATGCTTAGCATACATTACGGTATCCACGGACACTGAATTATTGACTTAATATTAGGGGCGGGCTCTACTAGTAGGCATAGTAGGTTTTGCAAGTGTCGGGGCATGTTTACACCTCCGTAGAGCACATGCACACGCCCCCTGCACTCGCACACATTTCCTGTGAATGTCAGGGGTGCGGCGGCATGCCCTCATACATATCCATATGGCACTGCTGCGCCATTTATAGTGAGGATGCTCGGTGCAAGGCTAAAACCATCCTTGCGCTGAGCTTCTTGAATCTGACTCAGTCACACTGAAATTATTTTTAAATCTCATACACTCAAATACTTATGGTAAGCTTGACACAGATTTCTACCTGTGTTCCCTTCCCAATACAAATGGTAATGCTGCAACCAAAGTCAGATAGGTCTACATGCCCTTCAAATGGTGATCAATTATTAAAATTTAAATATTATGATAAATGATTGCTATAACCAGAAGCAGACTGGCATTTCAGGTAACCTGGAGGGTATCAAACAGGTATAAGCACTCTCTAATCTCTAAAGAACACACTGACTGCCCAGCCACAATGCAAAGTAATGAAAAGCATTTAATAATAAGTAAAATCATTTACAAGAATTTAAATCAATATTTTTTAATAAACACCAGAATTCAATCACCAGAAATATAAAATTAAATTGTAGAAGTCCATCATTTTAGAAAAAACTCTATCTAAATAACTAAACTTTCCTTACCTAACTAGAAAATACTGTCCCTGATCTAATCTAAAACATAACAGCAAGGCAAAGGTGGGCTTATAATTTTTTTGGTGAGCCTTTTTTGGGTATCCACTGCACAGCACTGTAACATACTGAAGCTCTTAACTAACTGCCCTCAACTGACTTCAGCAGTCTCTTTCATAGTCCAAGTTAACAATTTCAACTGTCTTATTTTAAAAATAACTATCAGCTGTTTGAAAAAAGTTATTTTTCCTGTCAGTCATCTGTTCAAATAATCACCTAACAACCAGGAACATTCTAATGACATCACATACTGATCAGCTGATTCTCCACATACAGTTTTTTTACTTTAGAAACTCCCTCACAAACATGTGCAATTAGAAATGTATAAAAGCACTGACAGTTTCTTTAAATATTTTGTATAAACAGGGAAATACTCAACATTTTAAAAATTATTTACATTTTCAAAATTAGACATGCTGGCATACAATACAAGTTAATCTGAGAATATACACAAATCTCCTATCAGACATGGTAACACACCCCTCTTCCTGACAGTGCAAAATAGCATATGCTGATGTAATACAGCATATCACATATTTCAGTGCAAGGACAAACATCAATGACTACACTGTTATATACAAGAACGGCAAAAAAAAAAATCCATACATGTAAATTTGAACTACCAAAATACCACGTAAGTTAGTGTGAATTATTGGTAATGAACATACACAAGCTACAACACAATGATTAACCTCTTTCACCATCTCTGACAAGTTGAGATGGCATCAACCCATCCAACACATGAACAGTTTAGGCATAATCACTGTAAAGATAACAGTGCACCACTACCTTGCGTGCATACTGTTCAACCCATACTCCTTATATCAATAAGTAGTAACAACACTAGCAACTGTAGGTACTACATTCAGCAGCAAGTAACAAAATACAACACATACAATACATAACAAAACATATGCATCTGAAACACAGCACCTCTCTAAGGAGCAGAAAATAACAACTAAGCATCTTTTAAGTGGTGCCAAGAATGGGAAATTGAAAATAGAATGAACGTTAACAAACATTGCAACAAACTAACCTGCAATGAAAAGCTTTTGCACAAGGTCAGCAAGTGTGTTACAAATTAAAACTACAAACCTGGTAAAACAGAAGTAGTTTTGCATTATGGGAAAAGTATACACATTTTTAAAAGGATATCACCCCAGAAGAACCAGACATATGAAAGCGCAGACTGAGTTGACACATTTACAACAACAGATCACAAACATACAAACCATACCTCACTCCTGATGTTGCTCCTCCAGCTGACACATATTCTGTACGCAAATGGCACAATTCTAGGATATTTTGTCCACATCTGTTGGAAGACACATAACAATGCAGAAACTACAATTTGGAAACGTATGTGCTAATACAGTCGATAATCTAATATACTCACTTACTGCAAAATGACATTATTTTCACATGGTAAAACTCTGTCTCCATATATCTCAAAATTAACATTGACATGACTCAGGGAGTGAAGATCTATAGTATCCACCTGTCATTCATTTTGCTCTGTCTGATTTGTGTTTTCTACATAGATGTATTCATTCATACATGTATGGAATCAGGCAGCACAAGGATAAGTGACATCTAAGTAGTAGATGGTAAATTCAAACTATAACTACAACCTACTTCTACATTAGATCCCAGAAGCCTTCCTGTTGTGTTCTTCGTGCTATGCTATGCATGACTACTGAATGAGTTCCTGTTGTTTGGGTATGTGTCAACTGCTAACCATTTTACCAAAGACAAATCCCAACATAGTCAGTCTCTCAGTCATAAGTCACATAATTTTTCAAAATGCATATAAATGTACACGTATGCATTGTATAAAATTGTACATATGGATAAAGGAACTGGCACAGTAAGATATGTGAGCTGAGCACTATAAACACCAATATCCAATCAAACATGTGCCTTCCCTTTCTAGTAGACACCTGGTCATTGTTTTCTCACAAATGGCACATGGCTATAAGTTCAAGTACTGCTACAGTACTGTTCTGAGAAATATATCACACCTGTACATTTAACAAAATTACTCAGGAAGCTTTAACAGACACAGAAATGCAGCCTCGTAAATCACAACTCATGTTCTACCCAAAGAAGACCAAACTACTACCCCCCAAATCCCTTTATTATGAAAAAAGAAATTTTAAAATCCTCTCTCTTGATAATACAACCACTGATGTCACTTGTCATTGCAAATTAATAATCATCTTACGTTAGACCTGCATATACAAAATTGCATAAAAAAATCATCAAAAACTAGGGATGCTTTATAGAAGAAAAAAATTTATTACAGACACAACTAAAACTACACTTGCCAATGCAATACTTATCTCCTCCCTACACTTCTTTATGGAGCTGCCATCCTCACTAACCTCCAGGCTTCACAAAAATGTAAACTTGAACAATGTTATAACAAAGTTGCTAAATCTGCAGCAAATACCCCTTTCAGAACACACCACTGTATAGCACTTAAAAGACTAAATTGGTTAGACCTGCCTCATTAACTAACATGTACGCAACTTCTTACCACCTATACATTTATCCAGCATCCATCTGCTTGTCCAGCACTAATAAGCATTCTACATAACTATGTTCCCAGTCAGTCATTGTGATCCAGTGACCAAAAACTCCTGTCTGTCTTCTAGCCTTTCAAATCTCCTGAGCATTGTCTGTATTTGTACAAGGTTGCCAAGGCCTGGAATTCTTTATCCATATCCATCAGGTGAATATCCTCCCTCCCATCTTTCAAAACCACTTTGAAAGACTTCACATCTAAAATCTGTCTCTATTCTTGCTCAAAACCAAGATAAACTGCATCCTTAAATGTGAACAAGTGTATGTTCATTACTTATAACTCCTTACTCTCCCTTCTTCACTTACTTCCTTACTTCCAACAAATTATCTTCCCTGACTTTCTCTCTAAATATACCACAAGCCAGTTACCCCTCACTTCTTATTGCAACTTCTGTTTGTATTGGACTAACTTACCATTAGTTTCTCCACAAACTGTATAACATTTCTCTAAATATGATTGTCATATAACTTGTATCAATTCCTAACCAATGCTTTTGCATTATGCCTAATTTGTTTCAAATATTTAAACTGCAGATGTTTTTGTTTTATTTTTGAAGATTGTAAAATTATTGTTCTTAAAATGTTTTATAATAATTTGGAGCTTTTCTCTCCCAGGCCTCTGCTGAAAATTAGCTTCTACTTAGTCGGGATTTCCCGGTAATCAAATGTAAATAAATAAATAAATATGTAAATTTACTGGAATGTATGTTTAATTTCAGTAGTTACACAGCTTTAACCAATAACATTACATATATATGTGTGTGTGCATCTACTAAAATATGGATGACTGACAAAAATGTTGATGCTCACAATAGGATCCACAAAAGGTTGACTTTGCAAATGTCAACATACAACTATGCATGTGCAGTGCAAAAATCTCATCACATGCAAAACAAAGTTTAAAAAAAGAGTAAAACATCATGTTACACCCCCTGCTAATGATATATATATATATATATATATATATATATATATATATATATATATATATATATATATATCTTTATACTAACTGTATATATATATATATATATATATATATATATATATATATATATATATATATATATAATTACATACTAACTCTGAGATCACACAATCTTAGAAAAAGGGCATATTTCCTTACCCCAAGAAGTGTTTATAGGTTCATAGGTTCGTACTAGGCTATCTGCCCTAGGGCATTTATAAGCCTAGCCAGAGTGTGTGTGGCTTTCACCACCCCTTAGTATGAGAATACTACGCCCATTTAGGGTTTAGTTTACTGTGCCTCTGTCTAGTAGTGACACAGAGATGACCCCCGGGGTAAACCTACGATCTCTCATCCACTCGTCAAGATTTCTCTTGAAAAGAGTTAGTGAGGGGCTCTGCCTAACATGGATTGGGATTCTGTTCCAGAGTGTAGGGAGCCTCTGGGTTATGAATCTGTCCCTCCAGCACGTCCTATTTATTTCTGTGTTGAGGTTTAAGTCTCTTGCTCTCGTGGCTCTGATGGATTTGGATTTTCTGAGGTGGAGCATGTCCATTAATTCCGGATTGGACATGGATTTGTACATCAGGCACAGGTCACCTCTGAGTAGGCGGTATGTGACTGAATAGAGCTGGAGTTTTTTCAGTCGGGCAGTGTATGACA
>NC_056731.1:962878004-962880504 GCF_019279795.1 Protopterus annectens | reverse complement strand
CCTTAACATCAAACAACCAGTATTGCACATGTAGTCTTTTGGACAACGATGAAATGCATAGCCTTTCCAAGCCCACTTGGAGTAATTGCTTATGCATGAAACAAATCAATGGTGTACAGCTGTTACCTACATGAGACATTTGCAGACGAGAAAAGGCATACCTGTAGAACTATACAAAAAAAGACAATGCTTCCAATGTAATAAGGATTATTTGTGAAGGTCTTGAATCCAGAGCACACTACAGTCTGCATTACAGCAGAATTGCTTTACCTGGAAAACTAACGGTACTGCTGTTCTGTATTAATCTTCATTCATATTAAAATGTGCTGTAAGAAAGTTGTACTGTATTTAAAAATCTAGGTACCTGAAGTTTTACATTCTGTTCCCTGTGTAAACATACCTGTGTACTTTCATAAAGCAAATGTACACATATATGTTATACATGCATATGTTTCTATATGTACACAATCAAGAATAGACATGATAATACACATACACTGCTCATTGTATAAGTGTGAATGAAAAAAACAATGTTCATTGAATGCCACTACACAAGCAGTGTTACTTGTGGATTGTTGTAGATAATGAATAAAAGTGAAGTCATTCACAGCCTACTCATTGTAGGTGTTTTATCACACCGAAACTCATAGACACACATCTATTAACTACATGGAACATCTGTAACTGATAAGAGGCATAATGGTAGAACTGAAGTTACAAATAGGTGGCTACCTGCAACAGGACATGAAACCCAAATGTAGGTAGTGAATCCACAGTCAAAAAGCTTTCCACACTAAAGTTATTTTGCTTTACCCATTGAGCTTCCCTACCTAATGTGTGGATTTAAGTCCTATTCAGAGTGCTGTATACAGATCCACAATGATACGGCAGTAACACAGTCACACTGTTATGTGTTGTTAAGTGGAGGATTATTAGCAGTAAGCCAAAGGTCACTTAAAAAAAACAGTTGCTAAACTGCAGATAACTGCAGAACATGTAGTCATTTAGTGCCTAAAATAACTATGCTGTGCACAAGGAGCAAGTTAATGACTGCAACACAGAAACACAATAACTGTATTTGACATACACTTGATGACCAAGTGGGAGACTTCATCTTTGTCTGAATAGAAAACTTATGCAGTGAAACACAGGTAAAAAAAAAGTAAATTCCTTGTCTTATAGCTGTAAAGTACAGAGTGAAGATCCTAGGCTGTGGATTATTATACATACTATAAGGATCCTGTGAATGTCTGTGGAGGTCGTTATCTACTCCAGCAGGTGAGCTGGTTTCCTCCACTGACAGTCAATGTAACAGCAGTGGACATGCACACCTGTTCTGAAGTTCCTGGTCCATTAGTAAAGCTTTCTGGCAATTTGGTTCCACACATCAGTCATGGTGAAATTCCTCTGGTGTGCCTTCATCCTCACCTTAGTTTAGACATCAATAGCTGGATCATTCCCTGTTCAGTCTGGGTGGGCACCTGGAAGCACTTCAGCCACTTCTCCTTTGACATCTCTTTTAATTTAGTTGAAGTTAAGTTTTAAAACACCTTAAGAAAGTAGCTCACTGAGGTACCACTCAGTTCACAGGTAGCAATATAATGATGTGGAGGTGTAGCAGTATCACATTTTACATTTGTAGTAGTGAGGTTGGCTTAAACCCATTGGTGGATGTCATGCACATGCTGTATAGATACACATACATTGGCTATTATTAAACATTTGTGCTGATTTCTGTACACTTATCATTGGTCAGCATATTGAGATCTGAAAACTTATGCAGAGGTATAAGGATGCAACACAATGTTAATGAAGATCATTAATTATGTACAGCCAAATGGTATTTGTGTGTTTGATGAAGTGCTCATATTGCTGGGTGTACTCATGTGTATATGCACTTTCACAATGTAAGCGTTTCTTAGTCAAGCTACCTGTATGCCTACATTCTGTAACTGTAAAGAACATATTAATAACAAAAAACTGTCACATATTTTCTTCAGTTTACTATTGGCTTTTATGCTGTTTTTTACCATTCATATATTTTAGAATGCCACTCAGTAAATATCTTCTTCTGATTTGGTTGGAAATATTGCAGGTTGTTCCCTTACCATCTGCAGGCATATGACACTGACCTATTTTCATTATTCCATCGTGGATATTGACAGATTATGAGCCAGCCCAATGGGGCTGTCCATTTAATTGTTACTATGTGTGGTCATTTTTGGATAATGACAGATTATGAGCCAGTCGACAGGGATGGCATTATGCAGTGAAATTTGAGGATTAGGCTGGAAAATGCAGCATTCCCTGTGATGGTCACATTAATTTTAATATTGACTTGATTTTCCTAAGATGTGACCAGCCTGTATTTTCTCTATTCTGGTCACATATATATCACTTTTATGAGCTACTTACACTGTTGTGTTTACTGTGATGCTTTGGTGCTTTCCACAAATACATGCCTTTAATGTCCTTATGTTGCAGATATATCAGCTATACA
>NC_056731.1:962849798-962877504 GCF_019279795.1 Protopterus annectens | reverse complement strand
TAGTAGGCTATCTGTGAACCTCTAACGTGCAGGCCATCACAGCCATAATATGTGAATAAACAGACTTTCAAATCACAATATACAGTGTGAACTCACCATGTAGTCAAGAAACAGTTGAGTACAGCACGAACATACAGAACACTGATACTTAGTCACTCCAAAAGCCTATGTTGTAGGCTAGAAGACTTGTATAAGTTTAAGATTTTCTGTTGTTTACCACTAGGTTACCTACAGGGTAGATGAAAAACAAGCACAGATGGTGAACATGCATGCAATGATACTATACCGGCCTATGTGTCAGCCTTATGCTTTGGAATACTGGCCAAGGCTATTGGCGTCCCAGTGGTGCCTTATTTAGGAGAGTCTCAAAGGTGAATACCAGCTCCATAAACAGCACAATAGCAGATTCAATGAGGTTTGTGGTACTCAACACCAGGGGTTGTGATCACAACATGCATGCACTCACAACACTCCTCAGGATGGACAACATCAACATCTGTGCATTAACTGAAGTCTGTCTTAAGGCACCTGAGAGCACATCAGCACTACCAGACTACAACCCATACCACACATTTCAGCCACAGAACATGGACTGACAGACATGGAGGGGCTGTATCCATATTCATCAGGGATATCTATATACACCTCTAGGTTAGTGGGTCAGCATGATACCTCTGTGATCATCCATGTGCAGCTAACATCAGCCACAACTGCAATGTGGGATGTGGCTTGCTATGGATCACTCTCCATGACCCAGGACGTCCACTCCACCTACCTGGAGACAGTGGAGAACACAACAGTCATAATGAACACACTGTCATTGTTCGATGTCAACTACCATACCATTAACTGGGAAACGCACTCCGGTACTCACTTCTAGGACCAGCGCTTCCTGGAATGTATAGGTTCATACATAGGTACTAGGCTATTGGCCCAAGGGCCTACTTTAGCCTAGCCAACAAGGTTACCTGGCTTATGCCACCCAAGAAAGTTATTTTCCTGTGCCACTGTCAAGCAGAGACACAGAAGTGATCCCCGGGGGTTTATTTCCTATTTCCCATCCACTCATCAAGATTTTTCTTGAAGAGTGCTAGTGAAGAACTTTGCTTGATGTAGATGAGTAGCCTGTTCCAGAGTATGGGAAGTCTCTGGGACAGGAATCTATCCCTCCAGCATGTTCTGTTTATTGTGGTGACAAGGTTTAGGTCTCTAGAGTGTGTAGCTCAGAGGGATTGGGATTTCTTTAGGTGTAGCATGTCCAACAGCTCTGGGTTTGACATAGCTTTATATGTTAGGCAGAGATCACCTCGGAGTAGGTGATATGCTATGGAGTAAAGCTGGAGTTTTTTGAGGCAGTCAGTGTAGGGCATTTGTTTGAGGCCAGTAATCCTCTTTGTGAGGTACTTCTGTGGCCTTTCCAGCTGCTGCAGATGTCTTGTGAGGTACATTCCAAGAGGGGTACTGTACTCTATAATGAATCTAATGAGTGTCGAGTAGAGGGGAACAATGACCTCTTTTTTCCTGGATGAGAACCCTTTTATGATGAGGTGTGCCATGTAGAAGGACTTCATTTGCCCTGTATCAGGTGGTAACCTCCCTAACGTGGGGTGGAAACTACTAGATGTGGTCATCACTAACATGGGCAACAGGTGCACCACAGTGGAGATTAACCAGTCACTGGTTAGATCTGGCCATGACCTATTCACTGTTTCCACACCCTAACATCTCCCCCACCCATGGATACCACAGTGTATACCTTTCCTACAGCTAAATTTTCACTACTAGTGACAGGGGTGGGTGGTTTCACAGCCCCCACACTAAGGGAAAACACTACTCAATATACAGACAGATTTACAAATGCAGTCTATAAGCACCTACTTGGATGTATGGATCGTGCCATCGCTGATAAACCAAGACTCACTCCTCCTAGACAAGGACACCAGTCTGGTGGACCTCTGCAATAAACAGGCTATACTACAGACATAGGACAGTGTTCCAGACAGACAGCAAATTCCACGAAGGGCAGACATCTGTGACCACTATTAGTATGATACGTAGGTCCCTCATGCTATCATCCAAGGCTAACATCAGCAGGAGAATATGCAAGGATTTGAAATGTCTATGTCAAGGATCTATGTGGTGACACACAGATTTGCACTGTGCCGGTGAAATATAGCACAAAATATGCTGACCCTACTGATATCGCCAACATTCTTGCAGATACATTCAGTGCATACTTCACTCCCTAAAGAGCCCAAAAGACTACCCTAAAAGTACAGTATCCCAACCATCAGAGACACACAGGTGGAAATGGCCCTCTCTAACAGCAAAACACAGCATCAATGGAGGCAGATGTTGACCCAGACTGCATCTTTCAAACTGTACAGAACAACCTGCCCCCCACCTAATTAAGCATTCCTACCTCAGCCTCTCCACAGGCTACATGGCCATACAATGGCACGTGGCAATGGTTATTCCACTCCATCATGGTGAAATCACAACTGACCATGGTAACTACCACCCCATAAGCCTGACAAGCCTGGTCTGCAATGGTATGGTTTGCATCCTCATGGCACTCATTAACAATGACATTGGTAACCTTCGAACATGTGACCCAACCCAGGTCAGCTTTGTTGAGTGCAGTTCATGCCTACTGAACCTGTTTGACATCTTACATACAGTCACCAAGACATTAGATGACAGGGCAGGTGGTTCACACATACTACCTGGACCTCACCAAGGTTTTTGACACCATGCCCAACTCAGGTATTATTGATAAACACACCAGCCTGTACATTCACCCAAACATCACATGTTGGGTTGCCAACAGGCTTACACACAGAACCCAAATGGTATGACTAGCGGTCTCCAGGTCCAACTCTTGAACAGTCACGACTGGTTTCCCACAGGACTCCAGTCTTGGGAGCCCTACTTTGTGGCATATACGTCTCAGATGTACAGGCAAATACAGGTGGACTATGGCAGACCATGTTTGGCAATGACTGCAAACTGGGATCCATGATTGATAGTCCAGCTGACACAGACATCCCTCAAGGGGCTTCACAGAGAACATCACAGGGTGCCAATGACATGGCCTCCAGCCAAGTGCCACTAACTGCATGGTTATTCCATTGTGGAATTGGCACCCACATATTAACACATGAGCAGCAGCCACTTTAATAAAGATGAGGTAATGGGATATCTGGGGACTAAGATAGATAGTGATCTCCCCTGTGACAATCATATCTCCACAGTAGTTAGGACATCCTTCTATGTAGGCCATCTGACTACTAAAGGATTCCCATCTAGACATACTGTGGTTATAGTGCCCCTTTGCTCATCACTCATAAGTCCCATCATAGGGTATATAACCCATGTGGAATGTACCTCAGAGGACACGTCCAACAGCTGGGGGGTTCATGAATGTACCTCACCAAGGGGAATACTGGCCTCCAACATATGGACTATGCAGCCAGACTGAATAAACTCCTGCTTTACTCAATGGCATCTCGTTTACCCAGAGATGATTTCTGCTGGCCAACACAGCCATGTCGAACTCAGGCTTGATGGATATGCTCCACCTATGGGAATCCATGTCACAATGAGTGACACACTGTAGTGAGCTGACCTTGCCACAACAATAACCAGAAGATGCTGGAGGGACAGCTTCCTGTCACAGACACTCCCCATACTTTGGAACAATATCCCTAACTACATTATACAGAGCCCCTCACTAACACTCTGCAGGAGAAACCTTAAAGGGTGGATGGGGACAGTAGATGCACCCCAGAGATCCCATCATTGGCTCTGTTCCACAGCGGGATGGTTAATGAATCAATGGGGTGGCAAAAACTGACACATTTTGGCTGGCCTTATGAATGGCCTCTGGCAGTTGGCCAAGTACCTACCTATGAATCTATACACACAGTATATGTATATGCTGATAGCTTAATTTACCTATCAGGTGTTGACTTACCTTGTGCCAATGGCTGTTGTGTGTGCAATAGCTGAGGGCTACCTATGTTGGATGCACACAGTAGGCTGCATATACATGACAATTTACAGGTAGTCTTGTGTGTGTGCCATCTATTTTTACTGTGTGTGTGCAGGTGGAGAAAGGTGTCAGTCCCTAGGTGCCTACACTGTCAGTGTGTGTGCTATATGTTCCCTCTTTGCCAAGGCATGGGTATACTGGTCACACCTCCGTCTGCCTACTGGGGCTGGCTCAGGGTGTTTGTGGTCTGAGTATCTCTGTGCCTGTGGGGCCCTTGGCAATGGTGGTGGGCTGTGAGGGCCTTCACCATTCAGTCCCTGCTGCAGCTGTTTCCGCAGGACCATATTGTGTAACATGGCACACACTATGAAGATGAGGGCACATGTACCTGGAGAGTACTGCAATATTCCACCAGATATGTTCAAGCAATGGATCCGTGATTTCAGTATCCCAAACACACACTCTATTATGATTCTGGTTTGTGCGTGAGCCTCATTATGGTATTCCTGCATGTGTGTGTGTGCATTTCTGATGGGAGTCATCATCCACAGTTCCAGTGCATAGCCAGCATCCACCTCCAGCTGGCTATTTGGGATGTCCACCCTGGCAAATAACCAATACAGCTGTGAGGCATGCCAGATGTGGGAGTTGTGATAGCTTCCAGGGTTGCCAGCACACACATCCATGATAATGCCCCGGGCATTGCACATGAACTGGCAATTTATGGAGGGGTATCCCTTGCAGTTTATGTACTGCCTACACTGTTCACCAGGTGGTGACTTGATGTGTATGTACATGCAGTCTATTGCACCCAGTACCTCTGGGTATTCTGCCACATGGTGGAAGAAACGCATATTGCTGGCCAACTCCTCCTGCATTTGGGTGAAGTATATGTACTCATTGGCATGTGGTAACATGGCATCCAGGAACTGGTGTAGTACCCTGGATGCTGATGCCTGTGAGATACCCATAATATCCCTAGTTGGTCTTTGAAAGGCACCTGTAGCTAGTATTCGTAGGCTTACACATACCTTTGTATCCACTGGGATGAGTTCCCCTCTGTTTGTTCTGGCTCTGAGGCGTGGCTGGCACAGCTCCACAAGTTGCTATAGGGTGTCCCTGTAATGCTCTACTATCTCCAGATCATGTAGCCCCTGGTAGGTTACCCTGGGTCTGAACACTCTCCTCCTCCTCTCTGGTGCCTGCGGTGGTCTTGTGCATCATCCTCCACACCACCTTCAGTCTCCAACACATGCTGGTGGATCAAAGCTATGGCAGCCCCTAACATGTACATAATAAAAGTTTCCTGTCTGTATACACCACTGGTGCGGAGTGTATGGGAATACACAAATGTGTTAGGTGCATTCACACTTTATAGTATTGTGCTATGGATGCTGCTGATGTAAGTGGGTGTGTATGATCTATTCCAGCTGCAGTGTGTCTTAATTATGGGTTTTGCAATGAGTACTGCAAGTGTGGGGCCTTTTCTGTGGAGATCTACTTGCCTGCCTTGATTAATCTGTTGCCCTTTAATTCACTTTTAGACCTCGATCCCCTCCCATTATCGGGCATGCATCCACCTGCCGTCTTTCTTGTTTTGTACTTTCCCTACCCAGTCATGGCAAAATGTGCCTTGTAGCTGATATATTGCATATCGCCTTTGTTCTGCTTTGACACTTTGCTGTTTTCTTTGCAGTACAGCCACTCCCCTTCCCTGTTCTGCAGGTAGCTGCTTGCAGCCTTGTTAGCTGTTGCCAATGGCCCAATGTAGGCTCCTAGGTGTTAATTAGTCATTTGTACTCCAATTTCACTGCTGCAGCATTTCCTTATTTCTTTCCTATATCATTCCTATTTCAGCTGCAGTGAGCAAAGCGCATATCCATTTTCCGGGTTTATGCACGTTTTCATCTCCATTCACATGCATACTTAGTTACCTTGTGTACTCGCAGCTAAGCATAGCTATGGGCAATTCAACACACCCCTATCCTACAGCTTTGCCTAGCTAGGGGCAGTCCAGTTTTGTAATGCTCCAATGTGCTTACAGCAATGGTGACACACCCCTCTCTTGATGTCATCTTTATCTTAGGGGATCACCTCAGTGTTATAATGCTACGCAGTGAGGTGCGTCCTTACACCAGCGGGGAATCTGTGATTCACAATTACTCCTCTCATTTGCATGGCATTGCCTACTAATTCCTAGCTACTGCACATAACACTGTCACTGCCCCTTAGCAACCCTTGCGCCATGAGTATGGTGTAGCATGCCTGCCATTGACTATTATGGGGAAATCATGATATGTGTTGCATTGCGGTTTTGTTCTATATTTTTATATATTCCTTGCAATCCCCTTTGCGCACCACTGCCCTGCGCTGCCACGTCACTATAGTGCGACTATATATATTAAATGTTAATTTTATATTTTGTACATGTTTTTATGCCAATGGCTATATATTTAGCCATTGGCATATATCAACATTATAATACATGTGTTTGGTCAGCTGTCATGGCTCCGATTTTATGTTTGCAAAAATGTAAACCATTTTCTACGGTTTACATTTCTGCATGCTTACACTATACCTGCACCACTTCCTGAATCGCTATATACCTTCATTTGCATGCTACACTGCTGCACATGAGGTAATTAGCATACAAGGCTCAGGAGTTGTGTGGGCGTAGCATACACAGGTAGTGCATGTGGAAACAGCTCGTACCTGAATCGCTCGGCGGCCATATTTGGTGTCAGAACGCCGACGCTACACCTGCACCTGGCGCAAGCTTCATGAATCCCGGGGAAAGTCTTTTTTATAAATTGTTTTTGAACATTGTAGTGCCACTTTTATCATTTTTGCTCATACAGTGAATAAATAGCAGGCATGTAAGTTTTAGACTTTGTATCCTTCAGAAAATACTTACTAATGGATAGTTTGTTATTCTATCAGCTTTCTAATTATATAAGAGGAATATTTAAAATCTATTACTAATTGTTTATGTCTTCGTGTTTTTTCTCCTTTTTTTCTTTAGCTAAGAATTTGAGAAAGCAACTTGGTCTGGTTATAATAGTAGCTAGCTGAGATACATGCCAGGCCATTTAATCATAAATATATTCATTCACTTGATTTTAATCAGATGTCTGAGGTGCCTCTAGTGGCTGTAATTGATGTGTGTGTGTGTGTGTGTGTGTGTGTGTGTGTGTGTGTAAATTCTTGGTTTCTGCATCCCACATTAGATATGAAGTAAATGAGGCAATCAGTTACACTAAACAACACCATTATCATATGACTTCCTTGGGTATGATTGTTAGTTCTATGTTTTGTTGTCTGCTGGCAGTGCGTTTGTTATTAGGCTGTGCATAAAGTGGTCAGCATGAAATCTACATGTTTAATGTTAATATTAACTATGAATACATTTTTAATTTAGTTTACATTAGTAAGGCTATTTTCTGTTAATGAGCTGCTTCTGTTGTGCATAATTTGATTCTCCCTCCCCCTCTCTCTGCTTTTGTTTGTCCTGTACTACCCCTGAAAAGGGACTACAAATGTGTGGTCCTGTACTACCTTGAAAAGAGACTACACATTTGTCTTTTGAATCCCTACCTCCTTCACATAGCCCCTGATTAGTGCTTCACTATAAACTATTTGGCTATGAATCCTAGCACATCTCTTGTAGTTTAATGAGTTGCCAGATGAATTTTCAATAAATGGGAGTTTCAGGGGAAGAGAATTTTAATGTTGCTCATGTTAATTCTGTTTTTAATGTGAGATTGTTTTGTTTTTTAAAAGGCTGTCAATGTTTTTTCTTTAAAATAAGAAATACAAGTTTTAAATTAAAATTCAAATCTGTGATCATTGTAAAAGTAAAAAAAGAAAAGAGTATGCAAACTCACAGGTTTGAACAGTGTTTTCTGATAAATGGGGCGAGACAACCAAGTAACAGGATATTGGTATGGCTGCACGGGGTGCCTTCCTTTACCCTGCTCAGAGCCCCATTTGACCATGATCCAGCTCTGGTATTTTACAGTGTCATACTGTCATCCTGACACACAGCAATCAAGGAGGCATTGACTGAAGACAGACCTAACAAGAGTGTTTCTATGTGGTGTATACATCTCTGTAATTAGATACGTAGCTTTCAACTGTCCAGATTTTCACAGATTCTCCAGATTTTTGACTAATATATTTGGTCTGTTCCTCATAAAATTTGTGGTTTTCTGGCAAATCATTGAGGATTGAAGTCACTAACTAATTATAGGGATTTGAATTTCAGACTTTATATCCTTATGAGAATGCATATTAACACAAAGTTTTTTTTATTCTAGCAACATTCTAAGTATAAGAGCAAGATTTAAAACCTGTCCCTATATTTGGGCCTTTCTCCCCTATTATTTCTGGCTTTGTCCAGATTTCTTGTGCTTTGAGGTTGAGATATATGATTAGTTGTCATTGTTAGCAGACTGCCTTTTGATGTCTTCCCCTCTGCAGGTCTATCATATCCCACTGTATGTCCCAGACAAT
Organism: Protopterus annectens; assembly: GCF_019279795.1. Lineage (NCBI taxonomy): Eukaryota > Metazoa > Chordata > Ceratodontiformes > Protopteridae > Protopterus > Protopterus annectens. The sequence continues at coordinate 962,868,998 of NC_056731.1, read as the reverse complement.
CAGGTATGTGTTTGCCTATATAGATAGAGCTAACTGTACTGCTAAATCTGATGGAGGATGATGAGTGTCAGAGTGCTTCACACTAGCTTACTTGTTGCATATGTTTCTATGTAATTCTGATTGTTATCCTGATACAGAGTGAGAGGGGATACATTGGATGAGGCCAGACCTGGTAAGAGTGTCTCTATACGTGGTATATAACTGTGCAGTCAGATGATATTATGAGCGGACCATCAGATGATTTCTTCACCTTTACAGGTCCCTCCCATCACACTGTACATCCTAGACCATCAGGAACATGCTTGTTTACACAGAGTGGATTACATTGCTAAATCTGGCACAGGATGATGTGCATTGCAATGATTCATACTTACTTGTTGTATCTGTTCTGTGTAATTAGCAGTAGCATACCAACAGGCACCACAGTGGGTGGAGTCAGAGGAGAACATGTCTGGTATGTGTGCTTGCATGGGCAATGTTACTATGCTGATACCATTTGCAATGACTAAGTTAAGTGTTGCCTTTCTCTGTTATTTAGGGGAATTTCATCACCCACTGCCACCTGACTAGATAAGTGAATACTCACAGTCCACTTTTGTATACTTTATGAATTATACTGCTATTTACAAGGATCTTTTGCTCTGTGCAGCTACATTTTGTGTGTATATGTCACATTTCTGTGTTTGTAGCAAATCCACTTCCTGACTCCTGTACAAGCCACTCCACTGATCCAGAGGCAAGATGTGATGTGTCACATTCACACAGTACAACCAATGACATACAGGGCTCTGCACTGGGGTCAACATTCTGAAGTCCAGGAGGGGAGATAGTACATCTGGCCAGTCTGGGAATAGTGGGGCATCAAATATTGATCATGAAGATGACCTCAAGTAGCTGTTCCCAGATGACTCTGAAAGTGGTGGGGACTCAGCACCAGAAAGAACTAGTGATGTCTGTAGGATTGCACATGGGTCAATGACTAATATGCATGGACATGTGTCTTATGATGTACTTCTGCTCTTACAGGTGCATGGACATTCCCAGAATATAATACCAGTGACCTGCATGCACTCGCTTATGCTACTGATAGCATAACATACCAGCTCTGTATGTTGCATAAGGGTTGGGAGCACAGGCATAGACAAGTCATAGCAGAACTGGCTGCATGGCCAGATAGAAGTCGTATATGTTTAACGCTCTGTTAAAAACCTTGTCACAGCAGTACTTGTGCTTTGCCAAAGTATAATTCAGGGGATACAGTCCCTTACATATATGAGCAGAATGCCGCCAGTAGGGAGAATGAGACAACATCTTGCATACCCTGCACATGGTCCTCATCCATCACTGTCTGTGCTACTGTGTGAACTTACTACTGTTGTTGATCACAATGATCAAACCTCAGCAGGCACATCCCAACATAAAAAAATATTAACTGCAACATTGCACAGACCCTACATACACATCACAAAATCCAGATCAATGGCACAGCACCATTGGCATAGTGTTTCCACACATTATAGGAGCAGTTAAGACCATTGTGTAAGTCATCAGCATGGGTGACCTTGTCTGAGTTAGTGTAACACTGACAGTTGTCCCACTATGTGTCTTGTTGTGTCACCCTGTTGCTGTGGCAATGATGACCATTGTGCTGACAACTACATACTGTCCAGATTAGTAGAGTATGATAAGTCTGAAGCCACAGGATTTCTATTGTATGACTGAAATGATAGACTGCCAAACTGTTGCTTCATGATGTACATTTTTCCACAGGTTCACTGTCTTGTTCTATGTTCACATTGTTATGGATATACCTTGCTTTTACAGATGCTTCCATGTCATTAACTTGTTCATGCCTGATATACACTACCATGTGTTCATATTCTCAATTAACTGTTGGGTAAGTCATGTATTTTCTTCTTAAAACAGTTCAGTATTGCATGACATTATTGTGTGCACTGGTATACTTCAATTGGTATACTTGTGTTACATCTGCAACTTTATTGTAGTACTGCCACAGCATCTTCATCAGCACATCTTGAGCATGCATTTTCCATTTGCACCTTCAATGTATTTGTAATTTACAATACTAGTCATTTATGTCATTACACACATACCTGTTTACATACTCATTTCCTACATACTGTGACCTCACTGATACACTATTAACTGTCCTCTAGTTAAAGGTACATGCATGCCACCTGTGTATTATTTTAATGCTCTACTCCTATACATGAGTAATTTATGTTGGCGTGACCATATGTGCAGTATGCTGCTGCATACTAAAGTGTTACAGTCTAGGCCTATATGATTTATGTGTCTCTTGTCAGACGTGGCTTTTTTTGACACCTTACCCTACTGTTAATATCAAAGCTGATGTATGCAGATTAACCTCATGCTCACCACAAAAAATATTTCTGTGAAATGTTCATTGAGAATATGGCTTTTCTAATGAACCCCCCATGTACACTTCCATTAGTTATGCTGCATTCCCTCTATACATACACATATAGGCAGACTCTGACATATATTATTGTACAACAAATACACACTAAGTAGATCAATGTGGACTGCATCTCTGGCCATTGACATTTTTTCCTGACATTCACAACATGTGTGCCATACACAAACAGGTATGATCATATCACATCTTAATATAATATGTCTTCTGTTCCTTATGGGTGAGTACTGGTTATATTACTGTAGTTATCAGCTGTGATGCTGTCAGTGGGGTACCACCAGGTAAACACTTGTTTATCTATGTCTGTATGTACATCTGGCATGTCATGACTCAAAAATGTGAGACAGATGCTGCTGTCTTGACTGGACTATCATATATGGCCACAGCTTCTGTCATGTCTGGATGTTATCACCATAATTTCCTCCAGATCATTGTTTGAATGATCCATTAAATCTGTGCCAGAAATATAGGTTCTCAGGGAAAGTCATCCACACCTATGGCTGGCAGACCACATTGTTTAGATGCAATCATATTATGCAACATGGCACACAAAGTGACCATTTGTTCAGATTTTACTGGTGTGTATTGCAGAGCACGCCCAGATGCATCTAATCATCTGCATCATGATTTCAAAGGTGGTATTTCATGGTCTGCACTTCTTTGAATGCATTCCTAACAGGTGTTGATGGAGGTCTGAATGGTGTTATAAGCTCAGGTCCTAGTAGATACCTGCAGTCACCTGTCTGAAAAGGCATACAGACAATCAGACAGATTGACTGACAGTACTGTATTTTGGTTGAGAGTACATTACTGCCATATACATACACTTGCCAAGAAGGAGCTACTTAAAGATGTCATCATCCCCTTGAAAAATTGACCATAAATCCCTTTCTTACAATATGGTGGCTTCATGGATACTACTGAGATGTGCTGCCATCAAATTAATAATGAGGCCATCTGCAGAGCACACTACCAGGCAAATGAGTAATGGCTACTACTTTCTGTTGATGTAATGTACTGCACCATCAGGTGCTGGGGGTTTTTATTGGTATGTGAGTACAGTCATTTGCACCCAGGACATTGCAAAATTTGACAATGTCATAGAACCATTTCATGCCAGTTGGCTGCTCCCTGGATGTTTCTGGGAAGAAGATACATTCGTCCACAGTATAGCACATAACTGTGAGGAACTGCCCTTCTATGCAACTTGCAGATATCTAGGACATCATGTAGGATTTGCTCTAAGGCTACACAATTTAAGCATGTTAGTACAATGAGCAGCACTGCTAATCAAATACACATGCTGCTAACCTGACCTTCAAGGCTGCAAGCACTTTTCCATCGCCAACAATAGTATCTGCAGCCATAGAGTGGTGCTTGCAAGCACCAGCACACAATATAAACAAAATGGATTGTATGTAGGCAATGCTCCGATTCAAGCATGCATTGTAACCTAGACATATATAACAGCAAGTACAACTAAACCATCCAGAATGAGGGTAAGTAAAATGGTAGAATTGTTACACCAAAATGTGTTATAATGATGATGTGTGACTGCTGGAGAGGGGAAATGTTTAAAGTGTACTCATATCCTGAGAGCAAATGTAACAAAATTGTATAAGAAACATTTCTGATAAGAAACTTGCAATATTGATGTAATGATAATTAGTATGAATCTGAATCCTACAGTTAGGCACATAAATTATAAACTATGTGGTGATAAATAATGTGATAGGGACATAAAGCTGCACTGTACCAAAGGAGAGTGAACATGTGATATATATGTTAATTAAATGTTGACTTGAGATAACATCAAGGACAGAAGATACGTTACAGAATTAATGCATAGACAGCAGTTATTGTATATAAGGATGCATATAGAGAGAATTTATGTATGCAAGCCAATAGTACTGGTGTATTATCCATCTCATCATGTATACTCAAGAAGAAAAGGACTTTAAAGCTATAATGTCAGGTATATCAGAAATGGGCATGTTTATGCAATAGAATGACAGTGGCACCATAGATAAAGGGGCTTATCCCCTACGAGCATGTACTAGACAATCAAGTGTTGGCTGGTTATGTAAATGCTACATGCTAATCTAGTAACAAATAGCATATGTAAGTGACCAATATCAACACTGAGTGGATGACATGCCAAGAGTCCAAGTTTGCCATTGCTGATTTGCAAACATGTCTGAAATACTAAAACTGGGCAAGCTGACATGCAATCACATGGAACAGTAGCAGCACAGCAATTCAACAGCAGCAACATAATAGAAAGTGTTGTAACAGAGGACCAGTCACATTTTCTGATAGTATCTGTATGCCATACAGTAAAACAAGTTTATGGAATCACACATTCTCCATTAAGCTATATACTGTGATGGAAACAATGGTAGTATTAAACACATGTCTGGGGAAGAAATGCAATACACAGTGTAATGATTTTGTGAATAGACTATACATATGAGAAAGGAATGACCTAAGGAACAGTTGCATCATGTCATTTTAGAACACACACCTGAACAGAGAGTTGCAGAACAATCATGAGTGCCCTAGACATATTCATATTGGTCATGTAAGGAAGAATAATTCTGACAGGCATGCAGCACTCTCATACCCTATAAGATATACTGATGACCCACCTGTAATGAAAACACATGAAAATGCTGGCTGTGTGAGTGTGTGTAAGCTACTGTTGTCAGACATGTTTTCCTGACAGGCAAATGCTACTAGATTTAATCCTCTGCTTATTATTCAAAGCTCACTCCAGACCCCTGTATTGACATTGTGTGCCACATCAGATATCAATGGAGGCTGTCACAAATAACTGAAATAAATGTGTGAATTAACACAGGAAGTATGGCTATAATATTAAACAAGCAGATATATATATATAACCTGAATATCAAAAAGGAGTTACACACATTACTGTCCATGCAACACTGAACATTACAATATGACTGATCCTTTGACAAGGAAGATGTGTTCATCATATAGGGCACACACTGTCCCAGAATTGAACTCCAGTATATCTGTGGAGGAATCCTATAAAAGCCAGTACTTGATGCACTTGCCACAGGAACACTCACAATGCACCATGCCACAAACAAACATTTCAATGTAATGCAATCATAGCCTGTGATGATATATCATTGTCCCACATAAAAATGGATATGAATAACTAGATACAATGGTGTTTATGTAACATCAATATATTCATATAATGTTGCCTCTGTCAGGAATTGAACAGCATGCTATGTGACTCTACTGACTAATGACATCTGGATGAATTACAAACACCACAGTGGAAGTCTTACAACTAATATGACAATACACCCATTGTAACTTATTTCATCATATGTATGACTGGTAAACAATCTCTGAGATGAAGGGGATCATGGTGAATGCTCACACTGTAAATGGACACATTATAATTGTGGTACATGTCATTCATGCATTACACTATAAGGGACAACAATGCTAACAGGCACTGAATGTGGATGTTGAGCTCGTGAATATTTGACAGGAGACAATACTGTGCATGATATTTTTCAGGATGAGTGTACCATGGGAGAAATGGCAGTATAATTGTGAGAAATGTCGTTATGTCTAGGAATTAAATCAGGTTATTTATGCAAGGGATTTTTGTGCCTGTAACTGGTGAAGTACATCAACAGCAGGCAGCATGTTGTTTGTTCCCTCATGCCAAAGGATAACACCTCCTACATATCTTATGTAAGGAACATGAAAGCAAATGTTATCATTAATCTGAATACAAGTATTGCTATGTGACAAATGGTCCTATCTTTAAGCAAGAAGGTTCAACTTCTATATGTGTACCAAGGCAATGTGTTCGACAATAGTGTTAGTGACATGTACAGTCACCATAACACTGACAAAATGTAGTCTGAGCAGTAATGGATGGATTTCATATAAAAAAACAAGATCACAAGCTAAACATCATCGCCTAAATTTTAAATGTCCCACGAACATGTTGAGGTACAAGTGAGACAGAGCACAGTTAAATAGATGACATCATCACTGTTTATTTGCTGGATATTTAAGCTAAAATGTGTTAAAAGTGCACAATAGTACTGTATAGCTACATGTCATGTATGTCTTTGCAGGATGATATACAGGTCTATATTAAATCAGCGAAAGTTCAAAATAGCAAACTCTGATTTATTGACCCTTTAAGAGTGAAACCTGACAATGCTGAAGACAGGGAACAGTGATGTTTTTCCCTGTGAAAAGCATCGCTGGGCCGTTTTCGGGAATTTGTCATTTCCTCCACTGTGGTGTGATCTCGGAGTTGGTATATTTAAGTAGGGGGGGGGTGTGTGATGGAAGAAGCCACCCACTTTACTTTGTGTTTTGAAACTTTTTTTTTTTTTTGTGGAACAGCGATTTTTTTCCCTGGGAAAAAATCACTGTTCTGTGTCTTCGAGATTGTCAAGTTTCGCTCTTTAAGGGTCGATAAATCAGCATTTGCTATTTTAAATGTTTGCTGGTTTAATATAGATCCCAGTATACACAGTATCAGTGTAAAAGACATACTCACATCTGCCTCAAACATCCTAGTAGTTACACAATGTGCAAAGTACACTATCAAAGTCATACAACACAGGAGAATATGCAAACCAAATGTGACATACTGCAGGCATGCTAGCTATATGCAATCATTCTGTGAACAAAATGTTATTTTCCATATTGATGCTAGACTTTGTTAGTGCCACAGAGTGCCAGTATATTTCAATACCATAATCAGAAGGATACATAAAGGTGGATGTAAGGTGCAATTGGCATATGATACTAATAACTGTCACGCTATTGAAGCAGTGATGGAACTGGACTACCTACCTTTTCACTTTCACCAACTATAGAGCACATTATCAGCAGTCAGCACCACACGAGAATATAATTTCATAATAGTGTGCTCTTATTGATCCAACACAAAACACACGCCATTTGAAGAATGGAAACATTTTCCCCCACCCTGCTTAACAGATGTTTGCATCACTTTCCCCTAAAAACATTAAATGGCTATCTTTCAACCAATTAAATTCTTATTACAAGTATTCATTTACAAATTTGTGGGCATATTATTGCCTAAAAAAGCAAAGTTTTCTTTATGTAATACATAGAAAATTGTACTCATTATATTACAAACAGTATGCATAGCAACACCCTTGTGTAGCTATGAAGTTGTGGATGTGAAAGGTGGGCTTAGGTGAAGGTGTAATCATCTTTGATAGAGGGATGATTAAGCACAACTTAACTAAACTGTACATATGTACAAACACATACAGACACACAAACACACACACACACACACACACACACACACACACACACACACACACACACACACACACACACACACACACACACACACTCACAATAAGTCTACCATGTTGGATATTGAGCCTCATCCCTATCTAGGCTGCAGTATATTATTTGCAAGCACAACAGGAGAAATCTGTCTGTTAAGGGGAGAGGGTGCACTTTTGTCAGGATTGCTCATCAGTGTGTTTTACAGAAGATGTTAATGTAAAAATATTATAACCAAAGTAGGATGGAGACTGAAATTGCCAGGAACCACAACTGGAAAAGTAACAGTCTAGGCACACCAAGAACGAGTCTGGTTTTATGGATATATGGTCATTAAATGCAACTCACCCTCCCGGGTCTCAATGATCATATATTCATAAAACCATACTTGGTTAAAAAAGCAAAGAAATTATAGTTTTATTTAGGTTTTCATGCACTGTACTCTACCTTGTATGAATGATGTACTTTGAACTATGGGATCTATGAAATATATACAACATAGAATGAAATGTATTAAACTGCCTTATATGATGTTGTAACTTAGGGAAGGGTATGTACCCTTAAACATTTTTAAAAATATTTGGTGCCTTTTTAGGGGGTAAAGGGTATTTAAATGAATGAACTTTAGTTGATTTTAATCACTTAAACAAGCCTTGCATTTGGGCAGGGTAATAGTGCTTGTGTACTAAGATTCACTACAATAAATGAACTTTTAGCCATACTCGGTGTGCCTAGACGATTTCTTTTCCAACTGTAAATATATTGATAAGGAAGTTATGAGAACAGATAAATGTATTATGTTCATGAATAATGGATGCACCACCAAGTGATGCACACACAGGTTACACAATCTAGAGAGCAATGCACTAGTCACAGGTGCCACAGGAAAAGATGGATCATGCCTATGCAAAACTGAACATTGCAATATTTGTAAAAAGCAGTGCTTGGAAGAAAGATGTTAATTTGCATCACAGGTTGTGCAACAAATGCATATGTGTGCACAGGACAATGTAACATCACTGTGATTGTCAAATGTAATGACATACGTTCATACCACTCAACTGCGCAGATTTTTGCAGAATGTCCAGATTTTTGCTTCATATTTTTGGCCCATTTTACATAAAATTGTGGTTTTCTGGCAAGTTACTGGAAATTCATTAAAGATTGAAGTCAGAAAATAATGGCAGATAATTGAGTTTAAGACTTCATACCCATCAGAAAATTATCGTTAATGCAAAACCTATTATTCTATCAACATTCTAAGTTTGTAAGAGCAACATTTAAAAACTGTCCCTACTTTTGGGCCTTTGCACCCCCATTATTTATGCCTTTGTCCAGATATCTAAGAGGATGAGAGGTATGCATACGTTTATAATGATATGCAGATACTGTCCTTGCTATACATTGTGCTACTGTGTGGGACATTGACATGCTCCACATAATGAGCTGATGTACTCTTTGACTGCTGTACGCCAGTGGATTATCAATTAAACATGCAGTGACTTCATGTAAGAATGATTACACACTTGTATTTTGTCACATTTGCACTATATACATTGCAAAGTAAAACATGAAAGTCATACATAGGTTGTGCACTTTAGACTGCCAGTGATGGTTTTTGTTGGAGTGGGTTAACCAAGCTGGTAACAGAATACAAGTATAAAGATTGTCCCCAGCATTCAGCAAGCAGCCATGCAGGAATACATTATTCCTGCATGGCAGGGACCGTTCCTATGCAGCACAGCAGCATGCTATGCATATGTATGAAGGTGCGCTGAGGTGCTGTAAAATGGACATGGTTCTGTGTATGTGTGTAGGGGTATATCTGAGAGCAGAGCTTTCATAATACATATGCCCCCTGCACTCCAGAATTGCCGTTCCGCAATTTCAAATGAGTGAGAATGCTCATAGCACCCGCAACCCATCAGGGTAAAAATCTGGACAAAGCCATCAGGGACAATCATCCCTACCAAGTCATAAAGTTGATAGAATAACAGGTTTAGCAAAAGCACATAGTGTACACCTCCTAACCCATCAGCGTAAGGAATCTGGACAAAGTCGTAAGGGACAATAATCCCACAAAGCAGAAAGTAGATAGAATAACAGGTTTAGCATTAGCAGAGATATTCTGAAGGGTACAAATAAAAAAACACAAGAAATATTTTTTTTATAAATGCGATAAAGTTTAAGCATAGCTGTGTGGGTGTGCCCATTGCTTAGCTATGCTTAGTCCATCTTAAACAGCACAAGAAGTTAAATAGCAGGAGACATCCAACTTAAGCAGTGCTGCAATAGTGTAGTGGTTAGAACGTACACTTTGCAAGCACCCATTCCTGATTCCATCCCCACTGTAATCAATTTGCATTCTACATGTAAAAGCAGTCTTCTTCTTTCGGCTGCTCCCATTAGAGGTCACCACAGCAGATCAACTGTTTCCATTTCTTCCTGTCCTCTGCATCTTGCTCTGTCACACCAGCCACCAGCATGTCCTCTCTCACCACATCCATAAACCTTATTTTAGGCCTCCCTCTTTTCCTGTTACCAGGCAGCTTCATCCTTAGCATCTTTTCCCCCAATATACTCTGCATCCCTCCTCAGCACATGTCCAAACCAATGTAATCTTGCCTCTCTGGCTTTGTCTCCAAACCTTCCAACCTGGGCTGGCCCTCTAATATACTTATTCCTAATCCTGTCCATCCTCATCACAGCCGGTGCAAATCTTAACATCTTCAATTCTGCCACGTCAAGCTTTGACACCTGCTTTTTTGTCAGTGCCATTGTCTCCAACCCATATAACATAGCTGGTCTCACTACCCTCTTATAAACCTTCCTTTTCACTCTTACTGGTACTCGTCTGTCACAAATCACTCTTGACACTCTTCTCCACCCAATCTATCCTGCCTGAACTCTTAATCCTGTCCATCCTCGTCACAGCCGGTGCAAATCATAACATCTTCAATTCTGCCACGTCAAGCTTTGACACCTGCTTTTTTGTCAGTGCCATTGTCTCCAACCCATATAACATAGCTGGTCTCACTACCCTCTTATAAACCTTCCCTTTCACTCTTACTGGTACTCGTCTGTCACAAATCACTCCTGACACTCTTCTCCACCCAATCTATCCTGCCTGTACTCTCTTCTTCACCTCTCTTCTACACTCACCATTACTCTGAACTGCTGATCCCAAGTACTTAAACTCATCCACCTTCCCCAACTCTTCTCCCTGCATCTCACAATTCCTCTATCCTCCCTCTCATTCACACACATATATTCTGTCTTAGCCCTCAGCTATCATTCCTCTTCTCCCTAGAGCATATCTCCACCTCTCCAGGGTCTCCTCCACCTGTCCCCTACTCTCACTACAGATTACAATGTCATCTGCAAACATCATAGTCCATGGGGACTCCTCTCTGATCTCGTCTGTCAACTTGTCCATCACCATTGCAAATAAGAAATGTCTCGGAGCTGATCCTTGATGTAATCCCATCTCCACCTTAAACGCATCCATCACTCCCACCGCAGACTTCACCGCTATCACACTACCCTCGTACATATCCTGTACCTCTCTTACATACTTCTCTGACACTCATACTTCCTCATACAATACCACAACTCCTCTCTAGGCACCATGTCATATGCTTTCTCTAAATCGACAAAGACACAATGCAACTCCTTCTGACCTTCTCTGTACTTCTCCATCAACACTCTCAGGGCAAACATCACATCTGTAGTGCTCTTTCCTGGTATAAAACCATACTGCTGATCACTAATCATCACCTCCCTTCTTAACCTAGCTTCCACTACTCTTTTCCATAACTTCATGCTGTGACTGATCAGTTTAATCCCTCTGTAGTTATTACAGCTCTGCACATCATCCTTATTCTTAAAAACTGGTACCAAAACACTTTATCTCCATTACTCAGGCATTCTCTCACTTTCCAAGATTTCATTAAACAATCTAGTTAAAAACTCCACTGCCATTTCACCTAAACACCTCCATGCTTCCACAGGTATGTCATCTGAACCAACAGCATTTCCGTTCTTCATCCTCTTCATAGCTATCCTTACTTCCTGCTTGCTAATCCACTGCACGTCATGATTTACTATACGCAAATCATCCAACCTTCTCTCCCTCTCATTCTCTTCATTCATCAAACCCTCAAAGTGCTCTTTCCATTTGCTAAACACACTCTCCTCGCTTGTGAGTAAGTTTCCCTCATTATCCTTTATCACCCTTACCTGCTGCACATCTTTACCTGCTCGGTCCCTCTGTCTAGCCAATTGGTACAGGTCCTTTTCTCCCTCCTTAGTGTCCAACCTTTTATACAACTCTTCATATGCCTTATCCTTAGCCTTCACCACCTCTCTCTTTGCCATGCACCTCATTTATACTCTTGTCTACTTTATTCATCTCTTTGACAATCCCACTTCTTTGCCAATCTCTTTCTCTGTATACTCTCTTGTACTTCTTCATTCCACCACCAGGTGTCCTTGTCCTCCTTCCTCTTTTCAGATGTCACACCAAGCACCTTTCTAGCCATCTCTCTTACTAGCTCTGCTGTAGGTATCCAGCTATTCAGTAACTCTTCACTGCCACCCAGTGTCTGTCTTAACTGTTCCCTGAACATCACCTCACAATTACCCTTTTTCAGTTTCCACCATTTGATCCTTGGTGCTGCCCTCACACTCCTCCTCCTCTTCTTGATCACCAATGTCATCCTACAAACCACCATTCTATGCTGCCTGACTACACTTTCCCCTGCCACCACTTTACAGTCTCCAATCCCCTTCAGACTGGCCCTTCTACATAAGATATAATCCACCTATGTGCATCTTCCTCCACTCTTGTATGTCACCCTATGCTCCTCCCTCTTGTTAAAATACGTATTCATCACAGCCATGTCCATCCTTTTCACAAAATCCACTACCATATGACCTTCTGCATTCCTTTGCTTAATACTATACCTACCCATCACTTCCTCATCCCCTCTGTTCCCTTCACCAACATGCCCATTGAAATCTGTTCCAATCACCAGTCTCTCACCCTTGGGTACAGTCATCACCACTTCATCCAACTCACTCCAAATTTTTTCTTTCTCATCCATCGCACACCCAACTTGTGGAGCATATGCACTATCAACGTTCATCATTACACCATCAATTTCCAGCTTCATAAACATCACTCTATCTGTCACTTTTTTCACCTCCAAAACACTCTTAGCATACTGTTCCTTCAGGATAATGCCTACGCCATTTCTCCTTCCATCCACACCATGATAAAACAATTTGAAACCGCCTCCGATACACCTAGCCTTGCTCCCCTTCCATCTGGTCTCTTGCACACACAATATACCAACCTTCCTTTGGTCCATCATATCAGCTAGCTCTCACCCTATACCAGTCATACTGCCAACATTCAAAGTTCTGACCCTCACTATCACAGTCCTAGCCTTTACCTGCATTCGGGCATGCCTTCCTCCTCTTCTCTTCCTTCGACCAACAGTAGCCCAATTTCTGCCAGCACTCTGTTGGTTAACAGCACTGATGGTGGTCATTGTTAACCCAGGCCTCAACCGATCCAGTATGTATTTCTGTACTGTTGTCTGCATGTATGATTTGGCAAAATTTTATGCTGGATGCCCTTCCTGACGCAACCCTCCCTATTTATCCGGGCTTGGGACCGGCACAAAAAATTGCACTGGCTTGTGCATCCCCAGTGGCTGGGTTCTACATATGAAAGCAGTACATAAACATTTTGTTTTATAATTAGCTATGAAATAACACATTTGTTAACCAGAGTACTGTAGTAGGTCCTGATGTGAGGTGTCTGTGTAATAAATTTGTGAAACCCACATATAAACACAAGTGCCCCATACAGTATAATCACACATGAATAAATGTAATGAAAGCACATTGGTGGATGTAAGGGACAGTAAATAGATTTCAAATATGTAATGAATGATGAATGAATCCCATACAGCAGATAGTCTATAAAATAAAAAAAAGCAATTGTAAGCATTGCACAGCTCTGCTTACCAGGTGCAAGCAGTGTGTGTATATACGACTGCCCAGCTAAGTGGATTTGCCCATTCGTAAAAAATGCTGAACCTGCCCTTTAAGCACTGCCAACGTTAGCTAAGCAGTTTTGTCCATAGCTTAGCTTAGCTCAGCATATTCAAAACTGTCTGATCATGTCAAAGGGCAGGACATTGGCTGTATTTAAACTTGGCAGGTGGGAATATAGCTCATAACTGGTTGCAGCTTCCCACTGTAGGCAGTATGGCAGGAGTTGGTGAGGGCATGCACTTTTGGGCACAGGACAGGAGTCCAAGGTCATGGTAGGACTCCTGGTAAATAACCATGATGAGAAAATGCTGCAGGGCCAGTACCAAGGCTCCCAATATAAAGTGGAAGCCTGGGATCATCTCACCCGTGATCTCACCAGTGCCACTGGTATCCCTCAGACTGGTGAGCTGGTCCAGCACCACTATGCTGACTTGAAGCGGAGAAAGAGGGAGGTCTTGGACCAGTGGGTCCAAGAAGCAAGGCAGAAGGGTGATGTCCCAGCAGTGTGTAAGTATTCATATTAATAACTGTTTACTAAAGTCCAGCCTGTGAATGTGATGAATAAGTATGCCTAAATATTTCTCTATCCCCTTTACAGCTGCAGCTGAGGGGGCTGTGAATCAGGAAGACCATGCTAGCAGGTTGCAAAGGCTGCGTCTCGAGGCTGTTGAGTAAGAATCCTGTGTGTAGTAGTCATACCAAATAAATATAAAGTAGTAGAAAGCCACCTGGCAGTATAAAACCTGTGTATGGGTTGTACTGAATAAACCAAACAATATGGCAGTAATAGTCCCATATAGGTGATATTTCAATAAAACCGTAACTGCCTGGCAATAAAGTTGTAAATCCTGAAATGGCTGTGTTTACTCTAGTAATGTATGGCATTTAGTGTTGCAGTCTCTGAATAGTAATGTTGTGTAAACCACTGTTACCCACACTGTGCTACAGAAAAAATATGTCTAGGAATGTCTGTATAAGACTGTTGTAAGTACAAGGTCTGAATGTACAATCAAGAGAGACTTAGACATAAAACACTGAAAGAACAGACATCTGTTTATAAATAGCTCATTCTGATGAAACTCGAATTGTATTTTTAGCACACACAGCCATGGTTCGGATCCTGAGGAGGTAGTAGTAAGCTGTATGCATAATCATACCTCTCAACTGTACAGATTTTTGCAAAATGTCCTGATAACTGGCTCATATTTTTGGCCTGTTCCTCTGTCTCCCTGGCAAATCACTGGGATGATCCCAGAATTGTAGTCACTAAATAATGACATACTTTTGATTTTCAGACCTCAGATCCTTCCGAAAATGTATATTAAAGCAAATCCTGTTACTCTAGCAACTCTCCAAGTTTATAAGAGCAATATTCAAAATATGTCCCTATTTGTACCCCCATGTTGTCAAGCTTTGTCTAGAGTGTGTGCATTAAGAGATTGAGAGGTATGTGCATAATATTAACTAGGAATCTGGGAATATTTGTAGAAACAGTCATTTCACCCACAGGTCTTTCAGATAAGAAAACTGTAACTGCCTGGCAATAAAGTTTTAAATCCTGGACTGATAGTGTTTACTCTGGTATTTTATGGCCTAACATGAAGCATTCACCAACATCTGATATCAGAATAGTACTGTTGTGTCAACCACTTTTCTCACACTGTGCTACATAAAAATATGTCTAGGAATGTCTGTATAAGACTGTTGTAATTACAAGGTCAGATTGTACAACCAAGAGAAACTTACAAAAAAACACTGAAGAAACAGACTGCAGTGTCTAAATAGCTCACTCTGATGAAACAGACATTGTACTTTTAGCACACACAGCCATGGTTTGAATCCTGCAAGTGGTAGTAAACTGCATGGATAATCATAACTCTCAACTGTACAGATTTTATCAGAATGTCCAGATATGTGGCTCATATTTTGACCTGTTCCTCTTTTTTTCCTGGGAAATCAGTGGGATGATCTCAGGATTGTAGTAACCAAATAATGACATACATTTGAGTGTCAGACTTCAAATCCTTCAGAAAATATATATTAAAACAAATCTTGTTACTCTATCAACAGTCTAAAAGTTTATAAGAGCAATATTCAAAATATGTCCCTATTTGTACCCCCATGTTGCCAAGCTTTGCCCAGATCTTGTGCATTAAGAGATTGAGAGGTATGTACATAATTACAACTAGGAATATGTGTAGAAACAATTAGGTACTGTTAATAAACATTCCCTCGACAGGTATAGCAGGTAAGACAAGTAGAATTCAGCTATAAGACAGTTGAAGTATACACTGTGTACAAACATAGCAGTGTCCAAAACCAAGGCCATATGGTATTGTAATAATAGCTGTAGAGCAATGATCATTAAAGTTGTGAGTGCTGCAAGGATATATAAGTTGTTAATTGACATCTATCACCCCCAACATATCTGCAACAGTAATCTAAACACACAAATCAATGGGTATGTTTACACCAAAGCTACTGTTGGGACATATGTCCTATTGTTCAATAAATACTGAGATGTGCTTCTGTTAATGTTCCATGTTGAAATGCGATCATTGGTGGCCTGTTGCTATCAATGTAACCTGCATGCCATTGTAATGGCCACTGTGGTTCCATATATGCATATGTTCTGTTTGCTATGCAACTGTTCCAAATCTGGTGCTTTGGATTAATGTTAATATCTATGCATGCTGTTATAACTAATCCTGGATTGCGTTGACTATTACTAACCCACATGTGTTCTAAAACTGCAACACCATAGCACATTTGGGAAGGCAGGTCCCAGCGGACCCACCTCTGCACCTCATCTGGCCATGGTACCAGGCCCCAGCATGTCAGGGACCCACCCCGGGACTTCCTTGTCTGGTGGTCCTGCACCACCTTCAGGTGGAACTGCCTCAGAGGATGGGGCTCACCCCCCCGGGAGTGGACGTGGACAGGATTTTGTCTCCCAAAGTCAGGTCCGGCATCTCATGCATAGGGAGCTCAGCAGAAAATTGGGAAATCTGCTACACCAACTTGAGGGCCACATGACACAATTAGAGGGTCAGCCTGCCCCACCTGCTCAGCCCCCAGCACAACCACCTTTGGGGCCAGGAAGGTGCAGTGGTGACTGCCCGTAGGTGGGGACCTCAGTCCCACTGTTTCCATTTGGGGGCTCATGGGCTTCCAATTTCCAAACACCCCTCCCAGTCCAAGGTGTTTACCCCCAACATGTGTCATATACCACTCCTGTATGTATATCTATATATATATATATATATATATATATATATATATATATATATATATATATTTATATATACACATATATATATATATATATATATATATATATATATATATATATATATATATATAATACACACACACACACACACACACACACACATATATAAACATATATATATATATATATATATATGTGTGTGTGTACATGTCATTCTATATATATATATATATATATATCTTTATATATATATATATATATATATATATAAACATATATATATATATATATATATATATATGTAGTGCATTCGGACATCGGATCCACACTTTGAACCTCTCACTCCAAAGCATCTGACCAAAGGCACTGTAAATAGGGGAGAAGGGTCCCAAAATTCGGATTTCTTGTAATTATTGCCATTATCCCTTCCTCCCCAGCTGAACTGCTCTGCCTAGCAACAAAATAACCAGCATTTGAAAGCCTTGAACCCAGGACCTACAGAACATAGCCACAACAAGTTACCAGTAAGCCATCTCAGCTGAAAGATGATGGAATAATTTCTTTAACATATCATGCAGAAATGTCAGTCTATCATACAGAATTTATAATGTGGAAGCACTAAACATTCTAATGATACACATACACACACATATATACGTATAGTATATGTATATATATATATATATATATATATATATATATATATATATATATATATATATATATATATGGGTCCCCTTTACATTACCAAACTGACACTTCACCGACCGACAAGCCAGTTGACGAAATGTGGTTTGCGAAAGACAGTGACAGAGTTAGGAGCGGTCAGGTAAGTGTCGATATTGTGATTTTGGGTTAGGGGGAAAGGTGAGTGTGTGGTAGTGTCGGTTAGGGGTTGAGTAAGGTAAGTGTGTGATAGTGACGGACTGTAGTTTAGGGACGGGTTAAGTGAGTTAGGTTTAGAGTGCGGGTAGGGTGAGTGTGCGATAGTGACGGGCTTTATGTTTTAGGGTGGGTTAAGTGAGTTAGGGTTAGGGTGCAGGTAGGTTACATGTGCAATATTGACAGTCTTTAGGTGTAGGGGTGGGTTAAGTGAGTTAGGGTTAGGGTGCGGGTAGGGTAACTGTGCAGTAGTGTCGGACCTTAGGGTTAGGGTTTGGGTTAGGGTTAGTGGATATGTCATTGTGTGTCATGTGTGGTTTACGTTGTTTGTGTCGGTGTAATTGTGTTCGGTGTTGTGAGTTGTCGGTGTTGTGTGTTTTCGGTTATTTGGGGTCGGTGTTTTGTGTGTCGATGAAGTGTTGGTTCGGTAATGTAAAGTAAACCCATATATATATATATATATATATATATATATATATATATATATATATATATATATTTATAAATAAAAATGTAAATGTTCGTTTGTTCAAAATCTTAAATCTCCGAAAGTTCTTCACCGATTGCTTTGAAATTTTCACACACAGTTGCATTCGAATACGCGCATGCTTTTATATACCTACTATTATATAGATGTCACACATTGCATTTGAATACGTGTGTGTTTTTATATACCTACTATGGATTCTATATATTTGTATACAAATATGCGATTTTATATGTTTTTGTTATAACTTTCTTTCTTCTTTTTCAGTGCAATCGATCTGCTTTAGCTCATCCAAATAATGCCTCGCAGAAGATCAAACTTAGGTCGTCGTACTCACGGAGCGGAACCAGTGCAATGAGTAATTGTAAATCAAACTGAGGAAGAATGGGCATCAGCAAATGAGCGAAACAGACAAAGAATGGCTCAAATACATGCCGAGGAAGCAGCAGAGTGACGTGCAGCCAGACTTGAGAATGCATGGTTGCGAGCATGGCGATCACATTCTGCAGCTTCAGATCTGCTTCGTTCTCAGCAGAATGAATGCAACAAGCTGAGAGTGGCTTAAAGACGTCAACAAGAAACAGCAGATTAGCCTCAAACACTACTCCCTGCTCAGCAATCATGCGATTACAATCGCCTTGCATTCCGGTACAACCCAGATAATGATTATAGTTTGAGCCGGCATGTTCTCATCAGCACTATGACTGAAGTGTGTCCTTATTGCAAGGCTCTGAAATT
>NC_056731.1:962807298-962844798 GCF_019279795.1 Protopterus annectens | reverse complement strand
CACAGGTGGGCGGCATGCCATCCAGCCCCCAATGACACATGTTGAGGACCTCCATGCCAGCCTTGAGGCACCCGCCTGCCAGACAACCCAGCAACTTGAAGATAGCATTGTGGAGGTGCATGTCACCCACACAATGGACAAGGAGCATCCAGGTAAGGCCCCAGGGCACATTAGTAGACCACTGTTGCTAATCTGTCTTCATCAGTAATGTATCTATATGCTTATGTTAGATAAGATAGTCTGTTTCTGCAGTGTAGTAATGAACAGATGTGCATAATCTCTAGTATTGTGGGTTTGTACTGCTGATGTACTGAAATGCTGCTCCCACCCTGTACCAATGCCACAGGTGTGGTTACTGACATTACGTCTCTAACACAACTATGTAGGCCCCTCTAGTATACAACTGTGGCAGCAGCCAGTAGCTGGTGAGTATGGAGTTGTTTTGCTCAGGTTTGCCAATACACCAGCCATGTTATGGCCATAGTATTTACCATGCACACATTTAACACACCTACCCATAATTCATGCTGTACATGTTCACTTATTGTTGCTGTTAACTACTCTGCATCACAGTGATCACCATGGTGGCATATCTGAAGGGTATGTAAGAGTCCTGCAGTATATCTAAGAACCTCTCAGTGCAAGACGTGTGGACAGAGATGAACATAATGGTGGGATAAATGGCCTACAGTAGGGACATGTCTGAAACATTAGCCTTATACAGTGGCTACAACAGTGTATACCCACTATTACAATGGCAACTTTTCCTGATCTAAACAACAGCAAATCACAATACCACATTCCATACCTTTTACAGCCTGTAATGTGATCCTAACATGAGCAATGAATGTGTAATATGGAATCCTATGTTAGGACAACAAATATGAGGAATACATAAGTTAAGAAACACTGGAAGCATATGTGTGCACACACTCTAAATAACATATTGTGGAAACAGCTTTTGAGGTACTGACAGCATTCACTCTTCTTGAGTATACACCTTCCATCGAGTACAGGGCCTCAATGTCACAACAAGTAATGTTTTGCTGTTCAAGAAGTATGTCCATGACATTTTCCCAATCACCTGCAACAGAGGCAGCCGTGGCTTGCACACATCTTACAAACCATGGAATAGATCCCATATCCGAAAGGTAGCACTCAGTAGTGGGAGAAGTAGCCTTATCTCACCATTGCATATACCATGGCAAACAGTGCAGTCATGTATGTGTGTATGAAGTATGGGACAACATTAATGTAGAAAAACAGATGCCCATCAAAGACAGATGATAACACATGTTGCAAACTGGTCATGGAGGCTGCTAAGAAATATGCAGCAACACTGAGGGACTTACAGGAATATCTAGCAAGTACTGCCTGTGAAGTACCTGTGTTGATAATTGCCTGGAATCTGCATACAGGTGACCTATGGGTTAGAGTAATGAGATGTACGAGTTGTTCCACAGGAGGTAGCATATGCATAACATAAAGTATCCCAAAGGCATGTGTTGCAATGTGTAATGGTGTACTGAGACTATGGCTGAAACCTACAGACAGCATTAATAAAGATACATGTGGTGCACAAACAATACTTCACTCCACCTCAGGCCCACCATCCCCATTTTTACCTTGCTGGTGCCAGTGTACACCTTTAGGTTTGCTTTTCAGGAACTAGACCAGTAGACATGACATTCTGAATTTGGAACACTGCAAAATAACACTCGTGTGGACCATAGCTGTCCAGCATCTGCAATAAGGCTGAGGATGGGGAGGGGTGTCATCCTGAAATGCAACAGTGAACTGAAACATACATCCAAAGCTCCATAGGAATGGTTGTATCTGAACATAGTCAAGGTCATGAATTGTGCCAGACATAACCCTGACTCCACAGCAATAGTGAAGGCACTGTATGACCTCCAAGATCTGTGCACATAAGCTGACCTTGCAATCTGGGAGAGTTGGAAGACATTTGTAGGACAGAGTGACCAAATAATGCCAAGTAAAGATGGACCACACTAGTACACCCCTTAAAGGAATAGTGATTGCTGTAGTTGATTTAACAGGTGCTGCAACAAATCATTGTGTTCAGGGTGTGCACACTTATGCAACCCACATATTGTATGCATCTCATTCAGCATCTGCACGACTAGCACATTTGTTTGATACTGCATTTGATTGCACAGGTCATATGTCACATATCAGGTGTGTAATGTTAATATATGCAGTATTATGGCACCATTGCATATCACGGAAGAGGCTGGCATGTCAACAAGGGTGTGTACACTCCTCATATCTACATTAAGCTTTGAAGGTCGTCAGTGTAATCGGATTTTATTGCTCATACATGCACAGCTGATGATGAGATTTGCAAATCACAGGTCAGGCATTAACTGCTGACATCAGTCCTCACATCATCCCAGGTATGTGTCAGACAAACACACAGCAAAAATAACTGCCACACATATACACATTCAGCAACGGTGTGTACACTTGTGAGTATGGTGCTCAGTACATGCCAGGGTGTACATGTGCACAGCAATATGTGTACATGGGTACAGTGTATTCCCGGGGAAGGGGCATCACCTACTAACACAACTCATGCATCACAGATGTGTATGATGTTGGTAACAAAGATTGAGTATAGCTGCAGTGCAGCTGTTGAGTTCCATATGTCATGCATGTTGACTGTTGGGTAATGAGAGGGCTGTGTAATATCTTTGGGCCACCTCCCCTGTAAGTGTGTGTGTGTGTGTATGTGTGTGTGTGTGTGTGTGTGTGTGTGTGTGTGTGTGTGTGTGTGTGTGTGTGTGTGTGCATGTGTACACATGTGTGAGTGAGTGAGTGTGTGTAGAGGTAAGCAATAAAGTACAGGTCTTATATCACAGTTTTTCTTTTCCCCTCACAGGCACAGGTGGTGAGGTGGGTCAGGGTCCCTCCTGCAGGCAAAATAATGTTAGTGTCCATACAGACTCTGACAATGATGATAGGTATGGTGATGCACAGGCAGGGTTGTCAGGGGCTGAAGCTGGGCTATCGGTTGACATCCCACTTTTATCCCCCCCATCCCCGCACACAGTCACAATGCCCATACATACCCCATCCCCAGTGGCCATAGATGAGGGACAGTTGGCGGGTGGTGACATGTGCCAGGATAGTGTGGGGACTATGGCAAGTGTGTCTGTACACAGCAGCCATAGCCGGAAGATTGGAGAGGTATCACACAGGCAGATGTACAGGGGTGCTCATAGGAGGGCTGCTGGCCATCATAACCCTGGCAGAAATGCCAAAGCAGGTGTCACCAGATCCATATTTCAGGCCATCATAGAGGCACAGGCACATATATAACATTATACCAGACAGAGTCAGAGGTTCCAGAGGGCTGCTCATTCTGCTGTACTTGACAACATCCGTGATCTTGCAGGTGACCACCGTTGTTTTGCAGAGGTCCTGGATAGATGGTTGGGTGAGATGGTGGGAATCCTCGACCATGTGGTGTCTGTGTTAGAGCATGTGGTGGGAACAGGGCATCAGCCACGTGGATGTGGGTCAACAACACCAGCAGGTAGAGGTCTACATGGACATGCAACAACTCACAGCCACTCCCGTAGTGGCAGTACTAGCACCAGCACTGCAGGAGGAGTCCTGACCACACCACAACACAGCAGGCCACATGCATGCGGTCCTGGTCTGTCCCAACAGGGACACCGATTCAGCGGACAATTGTCATCATCAGGGGAGTACCATATCTGGGCTTCTACCTTGTAGTGCCCGTGGAACACCTGGCAGGCACAGTTTCCGTGTCCATGACTGGAGATGGTGAAATGTACTCCCAGCCATGTACGGTCTGCAGCTGTCCAACAAACTCCTATATATGGCAGCCACATGGCAGAACTGTGTGTATACATGCACACACACACACACACACACACACACACACACACACACACACACACACACACACACACACACACACACACACACACACACACACACACACACACACACAGACACACACACATCACCATCGCAGCTAGGCACCTCCATACCTATACACACCAGATCTGCACAGCCCGATTGTTAAAGAACCCCCTAAAACACACACACATGATGTTAACCTAATGGCTCAACCTAGGGCTCTGGCAAACCCAACACACACCCTGTGCATATGATGATATCTGTGCCACATCCCTGTCATCCATACCATCGATGCAGGGGCATGCTAATATGGCTCTGATGCACAGGGTGAATGTACTAAGGTTTAGCAATGTAATGCTGTTTAACATGTTTTCAGCTGGAATGTTTAATACTTGCATGTCAGGGTGTGTAGCTGTCCAGCCATGATGCATTATAGCTGTTAATAACACTGACTGATTGTGGTCTCCATAATGTATTCTATTTGTATTGTAGGTGTCTATGTGTCAGCAGGATGTTGGCCTGCTCTCCTTTCCTACAAGGGGTATGGCGTTGTGGTGCCACATTGACTGTGTCATATCCTGGGTACAGCTGAACACAAGTAAAAGGTCTGTATAACAGTTACTGCATGTGCCACAATGCTGATAGGACTGAGGGGTGTATACAGGTGAGTGCATGGTGGCTGATGTCAGCAGCTGTTCTACAGTGGACAATGGTAAGTGTAAGTGGGTGGCACACACCAAATGTTTGTGAATAACACATACACAGGGGCTTTGGTGTTGATGCAAAACACAGAGAATACTGTACACATGGATGTATTTAATTTTGAGTGAACTCATTTTAGCCTATGTAATTCCATCAAGACCAAATAGCCAAAACATCACATCAGTAAATAATCAGTCTGCCAGTTTAATGTCATTGACAATGGTACTGGCAGGGTATATGTCCTGTTCCCCAATGTAGTGCAATACTAGAGTTGGTAATCATAGGTGTGCTGGTGTAGGTGGCACAGCCCCCCCACTTTGGGGGGTGTGGGGTGGCATAGAACCACACATAGTGTGATTAAGAAATAACCTGTTAACATAAACTGAACAGTATAATAGCAGACTAAGTGAGGGGATACGCACAACAATAACCCCAATGTGGGTGGCTGTGCCCACAACAACCACACCCAACTATATATACCAACTCCAGTATTGCTGTACAGCTGTACAGTGGGGAAGAAGGCATTTACACATCCACTACTAGTTTTGATGTAATGAATTTACACAAGAAGATTCCTTTGAAATGTTACCTTTTGCCAATTCATTCTCAGACAAATGATCTCCTGGGACATATATTTTCTGCAAACTGAAGTACATCCCTTCACATACTCACACATTTACTTTTCAACACTGAGAGTAGAACCCCTACCTAGGTACTTATTGCTACTAATGTGTTTGGCCTTAATTGCGCACACCACAGAGTTTTAGGATGAGGTGTGTCCCGAGTTTCCTTTTAAGTGAAAAACATCACCAGGCCTTGTACAGTATGGTAATGGGGATATACTGGGTGTTAATGAACAATATATAGTATAACATCCTGTCATATACACATTGACAAACACATACAGTCATAGACACATTTGACAGACCTGGGTTTAGCAGTGCTAACTACCTTGTCAGTGAGTCAATACTGTTAGGGAGTTTTTGCACACAGCACATGCATCATTGGGCTGGATAGTGTAATCAGTTACCTGTACGGTTGATGGTGACAGTGGTCTTGATACAGTTGACCTTGGGACGTGTACTGGGTGTACAATGGAGTAAAGACAGTATACCCCACACCCACACCCCACATTGGATACTGTACTCACTGAAACCCATGATAATGCACTGACATACCCACAATCACACATTGACCAGGACTACAACACAAACCCTTGTCTATCGAATCAGTACTACTACAGGGATATGCATATATTGTTCATGCCACAAGGATAGTAGGGTGACGGTTTGTCATTGCGCTCCTAATGTTAGCAACACCACCATCCCTTATAATGTATGGCAAGGTTTATTGTATTTGGAGAATGTGGCCTCAGAATGCTGTCTCATACACATATGCACAATCACACACAGTTGCACACACATATACACACACACACACATACCCACATTTGACAGGACTCAGAGGGTTACCCACACCGATCTACCCATTTGTAGAACAGTGTTATGCTGGTACTGCAAGCTACAGGTAGCCCATAGGGTGAAGAGTGTAACAAGGTACATTTAATGCGAATTACAGCAGCATCCATTTCTAATTATAGCAATGTGGAGCTATAGTTGATGAGAAGGCCTTCAGAGAATTATCAACTACAAGTTTACAAACACAGAGACACTGTTATACTCAATAATGCACACACACATTTCTCAGTACTGAGGTCCATAGGTGCAGGTGTTCCTAGGTGTGTACCAGGCTAATGTCCATGGAGAGATGAGAAGAGTAGGGCATGTGAGTACACTGGTGCCGTGCCACCTGACATTTGTCAGCAGGCCATCTATCATCTGATGCCACATGAGTGATCCCCAGGGTGACAGTTAAATTCAACATCCACTCCTCTGTTTTCTCTTGAAGAGGGCCAGTGAGGTGCTCCAATTGACATGCATGCAACATATACTGCATAACATGACCAGTGTCTCGGTTAGGGACCTGTACACAGATGTGTTCTGTCGACTGTGGTAGTCTGAGGTATCCATGGCATGTGGCGCATACAGAGTGAGGTTTCCTAGCTGTGGCAATTCATAAGACAGCTGGGCAAATATGTAAGTGTCAGTCAATCAGAGATTGCCTGTAAGCAGCCAAGATGAATACCTGACATCTGCACATTTGTACAGAGGACAGACAGAAAGTAGCTAGCCAACAGGTTATGCATTACGATGAATATTCTGACAGATAGACATCTGAAACTGATAGGCATACCATTACTACATGACAGCAGTCCTCAATGACATGTCCTAAAAACATAGTAGTCTACAGTTAATATTAACGTATCAGATCAATAGCCAATAGGAGATGCATAAAAACATACAGGTCAAACACCAAGAAAATGATAGTCAGTACATAGAGTCCAGTTTTGCATGCAAGGGTCTATGGTTCCAGTACTACAATCTGCAATCTACTCTTATTTGGAAAAGCACTGTTAAAAGTGGTAAGGTAATTATACAATACATGCATGCATGTGTGACTGCATATAACCTGGGATCCTACCCAAGTATGAGACATATACAAAGAGAAAAGATTGTGACACTACCCTTGTGTACTCAGGTGTTCCATACAGTATACTCATACCCCTTGCTATTGTAATGACAGCACATTGAAGCATGTTATGTACATGGAATTAAATACACTAATTAAAGATGTCATTACCCTGCTATTTTATCAGACATGAATGCGATCACTGATTTCCAGGGCTGAGCTATGATTAGCAGGTGTAAGCATTACTTAAATGTAAATGCTAAGCAGATTTGCACACTGGTACATGAAGCCTAAATGGTGTAAGCGCCTATACACTTAACCATATGTTAGCAGCACTTACTGTCACGCAAACCCATGCAAACCCACTTTAAGCTGCACAAAACTGCCTTAACCACTCTGTATCCAACAGTCCTTGTTCTGCCTAGCAACAAAATTAACATCCCTTGCAGGTCTTGAATTTAGAACCCTACACACTATAGTCACAGCAGTTAACCACTAAGCCATCTGAGCTGTGAAGGTGTCTGTTGTTTTTCAAATATATCATTCAGTACACATACTGAATAGTAGTGAACAACTGCTCTGACATCTACAATTGTTTAGTATTTGTAAGGGAAAAAGGTGTTGAATCAGTCATAGGTTCCTAGATTCATAGGTAGGTACTAGGCTATTGGCCCTAGGACCTATATAAAGGGTAGTGTTAGTATGTTAGATAGTACAGGTTATTTATTTTTATTTTTATATATTTATATATATATATATATATATATATATATATATATATAGAGAGAGAGAGAGAGAGTATTTTTATGTATGTTCTTTATATGTTTCTTTTACATTATATTATATGCTGTTTTTTATATACTGCCTTGAATAAAATTTGCTTTTTGAGTGTACTTGCATTTTGAATGTACTTGTTCTTTTAACTCATTTAATTAATTAATTGGTCATAGTCATGTGATACAGGATTCAAGGTTTTTAAAGTTTGGGATGAAGTTTTTTTGTGATCTTTGGTCTGAGAAAGCAACCAGGACTGGTTGCGAAAGCGCTTACCTACAATAAAGAGCATTGGATTTATACTGGATTTTACAGTGTTTTTTTTTGCTCCTTCAGTTTGGTTTTTAGCAGTATTAGGAATTTACATTTTTTCTGGACATCTATCCTAACACATATTAACTGGAGGAGCAGAGATCCCAAGCCACATACTTCACACTATTTAGTGACATACATCTTCACATCAGCCCACTGCTTTATCAGAAATACACAACACGTATGGTGGTCAGGCAACAGTACGTATGACAAATATCTGGACATAACATCACACTAGGGTAAACACACTGTGCTGGTAGGCATGTCACCAAGCACTGTCAACACAACAGGTAGACTGCCACAACACTAACCCAATTTACCTATGGGGGATACACATGCAAATTGCAAATATAGCAGGCACTACAGGCATGTAACATTATGAGGTAAAACACACCAGTGGCCTATGTGAACAAAAGTCATCATGTTTGCCACTCACACACTAACCCTACATATACTGGCCCAATTCACAGTGTAGACTGATGCCTGACTGTGGTATGAGACATGTCTCAGTCTGGCCCTACAAACATATAGACTGATAGAGTATCAGAAACTGCAGCACCATGCACTGTCAGATAGAACTGGGCCAAGAACACTGACATCTACCCAAGTCTTTACACAGGCCAAATAACATGATCACAGTACTCTGCTACATAATACAGACACTCTGTCAACAATCACCATAAGTACACAGACCTCACTACTGTACAGACTACCACAGAATATCCAGGTTTTGTCCACAACTATTAGGCATCCTTTACATTACATGTCTGGCAGTCTGATATATCACTGGCTTGATATCAGGAATTATGTCATCAAATAATGGTATACTGTACATATCCACCTCTTACTGCATATGAACAAAGGGTGACAGACTTGGGGGACAGAGGCACAAACACAGGGCCAATAATGACATATTGCAGTTATAAACTGAGAACATTGCTGGTGTAAAACACAGGGCCAATAATGACATATTGCAGTTATAAACTGACAACATTGCTGGTGTAACATTGTTTGCTGTGACATATCTCTTCTGAGGGATATGAAGTCAGTAACACACATGAATGTTACCATTTCCTGAGTACAATAATCAGAGTAGGCTACTGCATTTATGAAGACAGAAAATAGTAACACACCAAATCTCAGGGTCCAAACTCTGGCCAGTCTGCAGATAGCCCTACAGGTGAGAGTTTTCTCAATCACATAACACTGTCATGCCAGACTTTAAATCATGCAGAGCAGCCATATTCACACAAATCCTGTTAAAGCAACATTACTTCAAATGTAGAACAAAAATACTTACATTCTGTCCCCATGTCTGGAACATCCCCCTCCATTTTTTTGCCTGTCTCCACAGTGTTTGTTGTAAGAGGTATTTCCAACTACCCTCTGTGGTTCTGTTTGTCACACACCCACATGAAGTCCTGCTCACAGTGAGGAGAAGGGCCAACACCCACTTGCACAGCTTACTTATAGGGGTGTGTTTCCATGCAATTGGCTATAGGAATGATACCACAGGTATTCCACATGCAATTAGCAAGTGGAGGACTCCAATTCATGCACAGGCCATCAGCTGATCATGAGCATTACCTACCAAAGTCAAGCTGCTGCCTATGCAAAACAGATGCATTTTTCCACATCTACCAGAGAGGGTGAGAGAGCGAGACAGAGGGAAAGAAAGACAGGAAGAAAGAAACAGCCAAGCATGTTTGTGTATGACCTGTAGGTAGAGAGAGGTCTCTGGTCAATAAAATGGTTGCCTATATACAAATGTATTGCTGAGTATTGTCTACAACAACCTCTATGGTGTTTGACAACTGTTGGCCTTGTAATGTGACATTGGGACATATGGGTCCTCAATATGAAAATGTAGCAAAACCCACCCTGCAATGGATCCTGTTATTTACACAATCACACCAACATCCACTCAGGATGCTGATGACCCACACACACACTTGCCAGTATTGAGTTTCAAACCCCTACATAGCTATGCATTGGTAGTATAGTGTTACACAGTTATCACAAGCACCATGGCGGTTATATGTTGAAAAGCTGTCTAAAGGAATCTTTGAAGGTGAATGACATCAGCTGCAGTGCTAAAGGAGGGGTGAGGGAAGAGCAGTAAGTGTGAATGACCACAAAATCATGTGCCAACAAGGATTCACATACTCTCACACACATTTTCATAGTTGCCAGGACCAGAATTAGAACTCCTACGTAACTAGGTTGCTACACTATGGTATTACTCAGTTATCACAAGTGCTATAGCAGTTATATGTTGAAGAGCTGTCCAAAGGTAACTTTGAAGGTGAGTGACATCAGCTGCAGGCTAAAGGAGTGGTGAGGGAAGTGCAGTAAGTGTGAATGACCACACACATTTTCACAGTTGCCAGGACCAGGATCACAACTCCTACTTAACTAGTTTGCTACAATATGGTATTATGCAGTTATCACAAGCACCATGGAGCTTATAGGATAGAGACTTGGCCAAAGGGTTATTTCAAGGTGATTGACATCAGTAGGAGTGGTAACATGGGCAATGGGAAGTGCAGTGTGTGTGTGTGTGTGTGAATGGGCCATCAATCATTCCTCTGGAAACACACACACACACACACACACACACACACACACACACACACACACACACACACACACACACACACACACACACACACACACACACTCAGTCACACACAACTTTACATTTGACAAGACTGAGTATACAAATGCCACATGAATACTGGTTTTTACTATTGTGTTACACAGTTATCACAAGCACCACAGACACTATAGGGCTGAGGGCTACCAAAAGGAATGTCTACAGTGATTGACATCTGCACATCATGTGAGGTTATCCAAGTGCAACTAACTCTGGGCAAAACTGCAATCCAAATTTTAGCTTGCTACATACCCCCCATGTCCCAGGATTCTCACTCCTCTTTTCTTGATATACTGGAAAATATTAGGGTTCAACCAAACACCCTAATAATGGGTGATTTCAACTACCCCACCATTAACTGGGAAAACTACTCATGTACCAACTCCTTCGCTAGATGCTTTCTGGAATTCATAAATTCCAATGCCCTGGATCAACTTATCCAAACCCCCACCAGGGGCAACAATATTCTAGACCTAGTCATTACCAACATGAGTGACCGGTGTTCCACACCTGAAGTCAACTCCTCGTTGGTCAGATCCATCCATAAGCTAATCACCCTAGATATCCGCATCCTGCCCCCACCCACCATTAAGGAAATCATGGTAAAAAGTTTCTCCAAAACCAACTTCATGCTTCTTAAGACAGAAGTGGTGAACTTCATGTCACCCATGCAGATGGACAATACAGTTACGACTGCTGAATCCTAAACATATGCACTCTATAAGCACTTACACGAGTGCATGGATCATGCTATCCCAAACAGAACCAGGATGCTATCCTCCAAAAAAGGGAAGCCAATCTGGTGGTCCCCTGCCATAAACAAACTCTACAACAGAAGGAAGAAACTGTTGAAAAAGCGAGTAAAATCCCATGATTGGTGGAGCTCCCTGGTCAGCCTCAGTAAGAAGTTGAGATCACTTATAAGATCCTCAAAAGCTAACTATGAAAACAAAATCACCACTGATTCTAAGGGCAACCACAAAGCATTCTATAGGTATGTCAAAATAGGTTCAGTGCTAACTTTACCCACCTCTTATCCCCTAAAGGGCCCATATTTATACAGGAAGAATGCAGAGTCCCTGTAATCACATCTATGCAGGTAAAAGATGCACTCTGTAAAACCCAAAACACAGCATTCATGGGACTGGACAACATCCCAGGCTGTGTTTTACATGAACTTCAGAATGAACTGGCTCCCCACCTAAGCACCACGTCCAATCATAGTCTCATGTCAGGCTTTGTGCCCACCGAATGGTGCACAGCAACAGTTATCCCACTCCACAAAGGGGGAGCCACCACTGATCCTGGGAACTATTGCCCTATTAGCCTGACGAGTCTGGTCTGCAAGGCCATGGAATGTATCATCATGGAACTCATAAACAAAGACATTGGTAGCCTGCAAACTCTGGACCCTACCCAGTTTGGGTTTGTGAAAGGCAGATCATGCCTTCTGAACCTGATTGACTTCTTTGAGGCAGTCACCAAAACTGTAGATGAGGGTAAGGTGGTTCACACAGCCTATCTTGACCTCACCAAGGCTTTCGACACCATCCACCATTCTGGAATTATAGATAAACTCACTAAACTAGGTATAAATCCCTCCCTCTAGATGGGTTGCCAACTGGCTCACTGACAGAACCCACACAGTAAAAGTTGCAGACTCCAAATCTGACTTCAAATCCATGACAAGTGGAGTACCACAGGGTTCAGTCCTGGGACCTCTCCTGTTTGGTATCTACGTCTCTGAAGTACAGACTAACACAGAAGGCCACTGGCTAATGACGTTCACAGATGACTGCAAACTAGAAGCCATAGTTGAGTCCCCAAATGATGTGGTCATCCTACAGAAGGGCCTCACTGAGGCAGATGCCTGGTGTCAGAAGCATGGCCTCAAGCTCAATGCCAAAAAGTGCATTGTAATCCCCTTTGGTAAAAACTCTGTAAGCATGAACTACCATACAAATGGCAGTCTACTTAATACCAAATGTATGATAAGAGACCTTGGGACCCAGGTAAACAGTAGTCTCTCCTTTAATAATCACATCACCACAGTAGTCAGGAAATCCTGCTATATGGCACACCTCATCACAAAAGGGTTCTCATCCTGGAAAAAAAGGTCATTGTTCCCCTCTACTCAGCACTCATTAGACCTATTATAGAGTACAATGCCCCTTTTGGAATGTACCTCACAAGAATCTGCAGCAGCTGGAAATGCCACAGAAGTACCTCACAAAGAGGATTACTGGCCTCAAACAGATGTCCTACACTGACCGTCTCAAACAAATTCCAGCTTTACTCTGTAGCATATCACCTACTCTGAGGAGATCTCTGCCTAACATATAAAGCTATGTTAAACCCAGAGCTGTTGGACATGCTACACCTAACAAATCCCAATCCCTCTGAGCTACACGCTCTAGGGACCTAAACCTTGTTACCACAATAAACAGGACATGCTGGAGGGATAGATTCCTGTCCCATAGCCTTCTTATACTCTGGAACAAGCTACCCATCTATGTCAAGCAAAGTTCCTCATTACCACTCTTCAAGCAAAATCTTGATGAGTGGATGGGAAATAGGAAATACACCCCAGGGATCACTTCTGTGGCTCTGCTCGACAGGGGCACAGGAAATTAACTTTCTTGGGTGGCGTAAGCCAGGGAACCTTGTTGGCTAGGGTTACTTCGGCCCTTGGGCCAATAGCCTAGTACCTACCTATGAACCTGTGAACCTATGATATCAGCCAATTGGATGTGAAGTGGGTGGGACAGGTCTTATAATGGAATTTTATCTGTCACTGTCTGTCTCTCTCTTCCCCACATCTCTGTGTGTGTATGTTTGATATATTATGGTGTGTTAGCCTTGGATATGTGTGAGTATTCCTATCCAATATATGTGTGAATCATAAATGGTGTACAATTTGGTGTGTGTACACAGACATCTGCAAATGACAGATATCTATAGTCCACTGTGTTGTCAGACATGGGCTTCATTTCCCAAGCGTAGGAGCATGCCCAGTATGACCTTCTGTACTAAGTATGTGAATCCATTCCAGTTATGGTTGTACTCCAGTCCAGGGCTTGGTGTTCTCAACCTACAGATAGCAACCTGTTTCTGCAGGTTATCTGTAAATAGGTTGACAATATGGAGTCACAATGGGTGACAGATAGGGGGATACTGTAACTATTGCTTTCTGTGCTGCTTGTGTTACATGGTTGGTGTTAGCAGAGATATTCAGACATATGTACTGTTTTGCACTGTGATGTATTATGTTAAAGACTACTGACAGATATAATTATTTGCTCGCAGTTATTTACTGAGAAATACAAGATGAATGAAGCTGAGTCCAGTATTGTGGTCCGCAGCCTTCCATACATTGACACTATGTGTGTGGCACAGTCCTTTGACAGAGAACTGTAGGCCATTTGGTAGTAATGCAGGCCATCTGTAGCAGGCCAGTGCATTCTGTCACTCCTACAGTCCCAGGCTGCAAGCCAGTGGATTTCCCTGGGGTGAAAGGGTAAGTGTTTGAGGTTTTAATGGAAATAGTTGCTGTACATATTGACCCATTGTTCTGGATGCATGCAGGGTGCTGCTTACAGCTAGGGACACACCGGCATAAGACACCTCTTCAGCATTCTGCATTCTGTGGTTATTTCCATACAGAGTGGAATCATACTGTACTCATTCCCAACAGCAAGGATATGACCTGTGATAAACCTGTGGCTGATAGTGGGGTGAGCTGAGTGCATGTGTGATATGGAAGCTACTTGCAGCTGACTCACAGATAAACCTGGGACATTCCCCTTATGCTGCCTTGTGAAGGGACATAGGCAGTCTCTCATTACTTCATAACTGTGTCTTTTGTGGTCTGCCGGTGATTGTCCAGACTACATCAGTATTCCATACTACACAGACAACTAATGTGCTGCTAACCTGTGTATACAATTCCAAAGTTGTGTGCAGCTGACAGTTAAGTTTTATGCATTCTGTCTAGGGTACTTCCACCCTTCAGAACTGATACACAACTGCCAGACCTGTTGTAGTCTATCTTTTTAGGTCTGGAGGGGGGGGGGGGCTGTTAACCATTGCCATCAATTGGAGGCCTTAGACCAGCCTTTCTTTATGGTCATCTACACCTGTCCTGCTGGCTGAGGCTGGTGGTGGGTATGTGAGCTGCACTGACAAGCAGGTGTGTGAACTACTGACACACATTTGGACCACGACATGTACTGCAGTGGGATTTGTCACCTTGTCTAGTACTGCCTAGTATGTTGACAGCAGTATTTGTTATAGATTTCATGCTTCCCATATAGGTGTCCACTATCTGCTGCCATCCCATTCAGCCACCCGATTCCCTTCCAAAATGCTGATTTGGGTTTAAAAGCTTATTTCCAACTTTTTTTCTTATTTTCAGGCCGATCCTGTTTGCGCACTGCTGCCCTATGCTTAAATGTCCGAAATTGGCCAAAAAATAAATAAATAAAAGTAATTTTTTATAATTTTGCAACTATTTATTATGCCAATGACCATATATTTAGCCACTGGCATGCCTACTCCATTGAATATGTGCTTTCTTTGGAGCTGTCATGCCTCCATTTTGTAATTTGCAGAAATGTATTTGATTAGTAACCGAATATATTTCTGCTGGTTACACTATTCCTGCACAGACACCTGCCTGCTTCCTCGATCTCTAATCCATCTCATTTTCATGGTTTTCACCTGCAAATGGGGCAATTAGCATATAGTAGTGGTGTCCATGATGGAAAAGTGTAGGAGCGCTCATGCACGCCCCGGGAGCTCATTCCTGGATCGCTCGTCGGCCATATTGTGTGCAGCAGCTCTTGCACTATTCCTGCACACCGTGCAGAGCTTGCTGAATCCTGCGGTGTATAGCATACATATCACTTTAAACAAATGAATTAAGTGAGTAAACATCATGCAGAATTCATGATCATTTTTAACAACTCATGCAAACATTGTGCAACAGAAAACTATGAATCTTTTAGTTTCTCTTTTTCTTTATTATACTGTTTGAACAGTGCTGCTAAGCTGAACTGATCTGCTGATGGCAAATTGTTAGCGCATGAGTAATCATATTTTGAAGTGTTGAACTCACAAAGGTAATTAGCAATACCCTAAGTTGCTGTGTGCCAACTTCCATGCAAAGGTCTTTACAAGGCAGCCTTCACAACAGGTGGAAAGCAGATTAGTGTAGGAGCAGGATAATTATGTGTTTTGTAAAGGTTTAGTCAACATTTACAGACACAGGAGTTAGACAAAACATTGTGAAATGTGTTGTCATCCATATGCATTATAACAGTTTTAGCATTCCAAGAACAAACTTTAGACCTGAGTATTATCTTAGCATAATCCATAAAAATTCATAATTATGATAGTTAATATGTGACAGTGGGTTTCTGCAAATGTGAATTTATATATTCATCTTTATTATCCTATTGACCACTGTAATCCATACATCCATCTGTTCATCTTCTTTAAAGTTAAATTTAAGGTGAGTAAACATAGATTACATAGGAGCATAAAGTGAGTCAGAGTAGTCTGGATGAAGGCAATCACATCCAGAGATATTGCCATAAGCTGTGTACTTCCATTTAACCATCTGTGCATATATTGCCTGGTACCAGCTATTATATAAATACAGAGGTGGAAGTATAATGATAAAAAGAGAGAGAAAACACATTGTCATGGTGACATGGAGGCAGGGACAAAGTACATTGTTACTGAAGAAGGATAATGGTGGCTAAGAGCAATAGTGACACCTAAATTAGTGAACTAAAAACACTCCATAACATTTAGCTAATGGCTGGATCAGAACCTCTGAAATGGTTACCAGTCATTCTACATATTAGCTCATCTTGCCACAAAGGAATCAGTACTTCACAACATTAATACAACACTATTGAATTCCAAGCCTCAGTCTTATACAAAGGCACAGTGTACTCCCCCTGCAGCAGCCTACAGCTGTAATATTTCATGAGGATTGCCAAATGTGTTCTAATCTCCTCATCACCTCTCCTCTGTGCTCTAATTTGGCAACATTCTCTTCCTCACAAGTCATGTCTGCAAAAGTCAAGCTAACAAATTATGTCTGAACTGGCTCCTATTTCAGATCTTGCATGTTACTGGTATTGTGCTATGGTACACAACCTTGCCAACTACATTTTTTGTGACAGAAAGCAGATGAAGTCATTGGCAGAAACACTGGTGCTGCTTACATCACATCGTACTAAAGGTGTGAAACATGACATTGAGCTGTGTCAAGTGTGATGCTCAACCCATTATAACAAGTTCCAGTGCTCAACAATGCTTGCCAGCATGGCATCTGAGGGTTGCACTTTAGAAGGTGAAACAATGCTGAATTCTTACATATTATCATGTTTGTGCTTACAAAATGTAAAAATCATTATGTCTGCAACTAAATATGATTCACATAGATGCAGCTGAATGTGATGATAATACAGGTTGGTTTATGTTACATATATCAGAAGACATAAGGGTCCTAAATACATAGTTGGGATATGTGATAAGTCATGATGATTATAACAAAAGTGTTGTGCCCATCATACTCATGCAAGGTTTTTATATGTATTATATTATCATGTCTAAGAAAGTAGACACACATGAGGTTGTGTTTATCTCTAAAACATTAATCATATATGCTAAACAGCACATTTTTATTATGCTAGGCTTACTGATACATCGCTTTCAAGAAATATGTTAAACATTATCAAGTTTCCTTAGTTTTACACTCCTTTTCAAAAAGTTGTAAGAAATGTGCTTCTTACACCCCTTTTAAAAAAGTATCATGTAGCTGGATTTTAACCCTTAGACTGCATTATTTATTAAAAGTCACAGCCTTAACACCTTGAGCCACAATTTTTCTCAGTGCTGTCAAGAGTGCTGAAGAAAATGCACTGTTGACATACTTAAGCTACCTAAGTAAAAACTAAAATGTTCAGTATTTTCTTTTACTTAGCTACTAAACTGTGTTTGTGTGCTGCCAAGCAGAGAGCAAATGGACCTTAAAATGAAAAAGTAAATATTGCGAATTATGGCAAAGTGCTCTGTAAATGGGATTTGAACACTTCATGTATCTTATTTCTGTATTTACCTCAGTTACACCTTGGGCCACACAGAAACTACCTGACCATACTTCTCAACCTCTTAGAGCAAGAAATCTGGACAAAGCCATTAATAAAAGTGGGATAAAGGCCCAAAAATAGGGACACTTTTTTTAAATATTGCTCTTACAAATTTAGAAAGTTTATAGTATAACAGTTTTAGCATTAGCATGAATTTTCTGAAGGGAATGAAATCTGAAACTCAAATGTCTGTCATTATTTAATAACTTCAGTCTTTAATGATTTGCTACTAAATTGCCAGAAAACCACAATTTTATTAAAAACAGACCAAAAAATATGAGGCAAAAATCTGGACATTCTGTGAAAATCTCTACAGTTGGGAGGTGTGTACCTGGCAACTGTACTTTCTTGAATGATTACTATCCAGAGTGCTACCAGCAGCCACCAGGCAGCCTAAATTAAATTTTCCAGTTTGTACTTGGGTAGTGTATCCTGTTTGTGCACTGCCAAGTGGACAAAGTACATTATTACTGAAGAAGGATAATGGTGGCGAACAGCAATAGTGACACCTAAATTAGTGAACTAAAAAATAACATTTAGCTAATGGCTGGATCAGAACCTCTGACATGGTTACCAGTCATTCTACACATTAGCTCATCTTGCCACAAAGGAATCAGTACTTCACAACATTAATACAGCACTACTGAATTCCAAGCCTCAGTCTTATACAAAGACGCAGTGTACTCCCCAGCAAAAAATCTGGACATTCTGTGAAAATCTCTGCAGTTGAGAGGTGTGTACCTGGCAACTGTATTTTCTTGAAAGATTACTATCCAGAGTGCTACCAGCAGCCACCAGGCAGCCTAAATTAAAATTTCTAGTTTGTACTTAGGTAGTGTATCCTGTTTGTGCACTGCCAAGTGAAAAGCAAATGAACCTTTAAAAGAAGGTAAATTAAAAAAATACATATTGTGATAAACTACAGTGCAATCTCTACACATGATTTGAAAAATGCTTTGTGTGCCTTATTTCAACTGACTTATTCAGATACACCTTATACACAGATTTTGATATCTGTCAGCTACATTTACTGAAGTATTTTCCCTCTCATTGTTGGCCAAACAACCATACCAGCCATGTCTGAGCTACCTAGGTTAACTACATGTTTCACTTTTTTCATTAAATAGTGAACTGTGCTTGCCCTCTCCCAAGTGGAGAGCAACTGTGCCTTAAACTGAAAAAAAAGAAAAGTAAACCTTGAGAATAATGCCAAACTATTCTGTTCTATAAACATGATTTGAGCAATGCTTATGTGCCTTATTTTTCTAGATTCACTTCAGTTACACCTTGTACTACAGATTATGACATCTGTGTGTTGCAGTTATTGAAGTACTCCTCCCTGTTGTGGGGAGCCACGCAATAATGACAAGCATGTTTGAGCTATCTATGGCAGCCTAAACTACTTTTTTCATGTTTTTTTCTTCTTAACTCATGAGAGTGATTAATTGGTACTCAAGTGATACAAGAATAAAATCTACATTTTTGTATATTAAATGCTTTACATGTACATATTCATGTTTGACCCAATGTGTTATGTTGCAATAGTGAGTTATATTGATTTGAGCCCTCAGACAAATTTATTGAATGCAGGTAATTTTACACTATTTCCTAGAGCTGCCACAAAGACCCATAATAGCAAGGTCTTACAGAGTTTAGATGTAATAATGATGTGACATAGTATAAAGTCACATTTAAAGAGCAACACCAACATTTATGAAAGTTATCCTTTCACATTTGACTGTGTATGTCTGGACGATTTGTGATATTTCAACGAACCAAGTACTTGCACAAACTCTGTACCAAAATAAGGAAACTACACTTCTTCGCTCCTCAGAAACATCCAGAAAAGAGACTGGTAACACTGGAATAACAGACTTTATTAATGAACTCTTAGTTCTCTTTACTGGATGTTTTTGAGGAGTGAAGGAGTGTAGTTTCCTTATTTTGGTACATGATTTGTGATATTGCCAACAGTTAGCATAGACATATACTCATATGACATTACATAACGAGTGCAATTACTGCAGGTGTATCCCTTTCTTTTTTGTCTGGTGCATCCTTAAATTAACTATACTTTCACAATAGCAACTCTATCTCTTTCTTCCTATATGTTATCTTTAATAATGCTTATAGTACTTCCTTTAATATGAACAACAGTACTTATTAAGAGTCAGTAACTGTGACCTTTTCAACCAGCATTTGAATGTTAGGACTGTCAATCTCTTAAATCACTTAGTGCACTTGCAGATGTTTTAGTCTCTTCTACCTGACACACCCTTAGTAGGTATATATTAAAGAGGAGAGACTGTGAAAACTACAGTCAGAGTAATCAGAGACACCTGCAAGCCATTAACAGGGAAGACTTCTCAATGCTCATCCTTGCATTGCTAGTGTGTGTGCATGCAACCATGTATGTCCTTACATTGTGTTTACATTGCTTACACTTACATACCTCTCAGCTATACAGATTTTCACAGAATGTCTAGATTTTTGCCTCATATTTTTGGTCTGTTTCTCATAAAATTGTGGTTTTCTGGCAAATCATTGGATAATCTTTGAAGGTTGAAGTCAGAAAATAATGACAGACATTTGAGTTTTAGATGTCATACCCTATAGAAAATACATGCTAAATCGCTAATGCAAAACCTGTTACTCTATCGACTTTCTAAGTTTCTAAGAGCAATATTTAAAAAAGTGTACCTATTTTTGGGCCTTTGTCTCCCCATTATTTATGACTTTGTCCAGTTTCTTTCTATAAGAGGTTGAGAGGTATGCTTAGTGCAACTTTTGGTATTTGGGAATGCTAATGATTTCACAACTCATTTGCATCCTTACAGTGCTTACATGACTGATGCTGCGCTATCTATAAAGGTAGTTGTGTAGTTAGGGCCCTTGCATTGTACTGGGGTGATTATTTGAAACATAGTGAACAATACTGCTAGCAAAGCAACACTTTTGGATTTTTAATTTACAGCGCTGTTATTGTCATGGTATGTTGTTATTTCTTAACTTATGCATTTATTTTAACATTAAAAGGTGAAGTGACTGCTGAAAATCATTGTATCACTTTTGATTTGTTTACTTTTATCCCTGCCTTTTGCCATGGCCATGTCTACATTTCTATATTTATGCTACTAGATGCTAGATGATTAATTTATTATTTTATTTTGTATGTCATGTTTTCACCAATATTGCAGATTATTGTCTTGTAATGACGTAGAAACGTCTGGTGTTTTTATTGATGTTAGCAGGAAAAGAAAACTTGTTCCTTTTTTGTATTTCTACTGAACTGATCACTATAGTAGTGGATGTGGCAGTTGTAACAGTTTGGGGTTACCTTTCTAATGCTGCATTTATATTTATTGTCAATGCAGCAATGTATTACAAAGTTTAGACAAGT
Source organism: Protopterus annectens (assembly GCF_019279795.1). Taxonomy (NCBI): domain Eukaryota; kingdom Metazoa; phylum Chordata; order Ceratodontiformes; family Protopteridae; genus Protopterus; species Protopterus annectens. The sequence continues at coordinate 962,823,350 of NC_056731.1, read as the reverse complement.
TTTATCTCCATTACAGAACTGTTATAAGATTTGATTGGATATTTGAGTTTTAAATATACTTCATTCTTTGTTGTTTGGGGAGGGGTAGATTGGGTGGAGGATTTAACTTGTGTGTAGTCATAAGTTAGCACTTAACATGAATCAAAATTGTTTGTGTACACATTGGTTGCATACAGCCACACAGAACTTAGCTCACAGCCACACTGTCTGTTATATATTTAATTTTCATGTTTTTTTTCTGTTTAATCACATACAGGGATATAGTACTCAAGAAGACAGCTGTATCCTGTAAGCCACTATATAGTGATAAGGAAAATTAGGTCATTATCCAGGCATTTAATCACTAAGGAGCTTTTCTTTTAGAGAGGGGTAGAGATATGGCAGCAAGTGGTCAATGACCTTAATGTTGTTGGACATAATTAGAGAAGCTACTCCCAGATAAGACACAGAAAATGACATGATAAACTTTACCCACCGTAGAGTAGCTGGCATTGCCTGGGAACAGGTGGCTCCTGGGGGTGGCCCTGCTACCAAACCACCACTAACTGAAATTAATAAATTCCTGTCCACTATCAGAGTTCAAGATAGCTCATCAGAGGGTTCCACCATACTCCTTGATGTTGCAGTTGTGGTCGACAGACCCAGAGTGTCATAAGCCAGCCTTCCAGGTATGCAAGATGCAAGTGTCATTGTTATATCTTTATATGCATATATCTAAAATGTCTGAAAATCTATATTCAGTATATGTAGATAGCCAGTGATTGCTGTGAGAGTCATACGACAGTCATACAGAAAGCCAAATGTTCACTAACTTTCTTTATGAGAACCTTTTTAATATGCACTTGTTCTAATTTAATTTGCATTATTGTACTTAGCAGACTTCTTTCCTTTCCATTCCTATCATACAGGCAGTTCTGGATTGCAGGCTAGCGGCCCTCCTGCACATAGTAAGCACACATTTGTTTATTGTTAATAATGTAAAAAAGTAGATTCTGGTCTATATGACAGTAAAACATCTGCAGCGTTAGCATCTGTTTAGATGTTTAACATACCCTTCATTATAAGGAAAATATATGATCAGTTATAGTCACATTTTTTCTGTTTGTTGTGTTTATTGCTTGTAATCATAGATGATCCTGAAAGTCAAAATGCAGAACTCCTACCATCAGATGTCAGAGTATTGTTAGCCTCTGATGATGATGCTGGTGATGAACAGGCAGTGTCTGGGGATGCAAAGGGTCAAGTCTGACACTGAGGTTATGACTTCCACATCCCTGCTATGTTTTGGTCATAGTCAATATGCTTACTCATACCCTGGAGACAGAGACCTCTGATGCAGGAAAGGTTGAGGGTGACACAGTTGAACAGTGTGGTTACTCCAGCTGTAGAGCCAGTTGCCTCCCCATTAGCCATCATAAGATTATACTACTAAACAGGACGGATGGTAGGGGTTCTTGGAGGAGACCTTCTGTCCTCTATCCTCCTGATTCTGGTGTGTCATTAGGTGCCACTAGAAGTATGTGTAGAGCCATACTGTAGGCACAAGCATGTTCCACCCAAGCCTCAGAAGAGATAGTGCTACTACTAAATGTCAAACATTGTGACATGAGTGTCTCTCTAAACCATGTCAGCAACTCCCTAGACAGTGTGAGCAACACAGTCGATCCCTCAGTCTGTGTGATGGAACATTTGTTGTGGGGTGCATCCACATGACTGGGGAGCTGCTTCATCTTCTGATGTTAGCAGATATGACCATGCAAGATCCCGCTCTCGCAGTGACATGACATCCACTGGTCCCATCAATGATTGCAGTGTCCATACTCAGACATGGTAGGCCACAATACTGTGGTTCTGAAAGTAGTCCTGATAAGAGCTCATCCGGCAGACATTGCTGACATTCAAGTATCACCCCAAATTCTAGCCAAGGCCATGGAAGCAGTAGTGCAACTCCTGGCAGAAGAAGTTCTTGTGGTCAGAGGTGACAGTGCTGAACTCTCTACTTTGCCATACATGGCTCACACCTGTCTGAGATGCTATGAATAGTGGTATCACAGTGCTTGATTGTGTTCATGCAGACACACACAAATAGAAAAAATAATTCACTTGCCCATATCACTTTACACACACACAAACTATCTAAATAGTATTGTCAAGTGCTATGCATCTGTTGTTACTAGCCCTACACGCTATATACTCTGATTGATTTGTATGTTTCTTACTTGCACACACTCACTTTGTTGGCATCAGCCTTGTCCTCCTACCGCCCACCCTGTGAAAATAATGCTGACTGTGCCCTGCCCTTTACACATGTCCTTTTGACATAGGGTTGCATATAGTATGATGCACACAGTGGATAACTGGTGCTTGCTTATTCACAAGATTGGATTTATCAACATTTGTATTACAGAGTAAAAGCTGTTGAATTCTTGTTCCTACTCATTTGTGAATAAGTTATTTCTATATTGTTGTACCACATCACATTTTATTTAATATTGTCATTATAGCATTGCAAGTATTAAATACTTCAGTCTTGCTTCCTGGTCTAGTAGTGCAAATGAGCGTATAATTGACCTGTTCCATATTTTATGGATGGTGGTCATTTGAAATGTTTGAAGTAAACCATTGGCTCTAAAACATAACTGTATGTTGTAAATATCTTACAAAGGAGATGCTACTGACATAATTGTATACCTCAGACAAAATGATCTGGGACTTATAAATATTTCCATATGAGAATACTCAGTTATTATATTTTTGGTAGTTACATATTATCACAACCAGATTTTCACTGTAATGCCGGTTGCTTCCCAATCCTTGAATCTGTTCATGAATGCTGTAAAAATGTAATATAATGTGTTTTCTTTACCACAGCCATTGGTTTTGGTCAGTGTTAGCAATAACAAGTTGAAAAAGTACTGCAGTTTCTTTATGCACTTTACTGCCACATATCCCTTATTGCAACTCAAATCAAAGTAGTACTGCAGACTTCTACCGTGAAAAACAACCCCAGAATAAGCTGTCCACAGAACCCACCCTCCCTTTAGAAAAGCATCAGTTGCTGCAACTTAATCTTTGAAAGGGTTCTTTCCAACTTGTCAGAAATAAAACGTTTACCAAAAGCATGATTCCTGTCTGTCTTTTCATTCTTAGGATTCGTTCCTCAAACTGGAAACATTCCTTTCATTAGTAAGACAGCAGGCATGTGAATTCATGCGTGCGTTCGTAATGCACGCAAAAAACAAGAAGCGGAATTTTTCATTTATTTGTCATCCTTAAGGTAATCCAAGGTTATTCCTTAGGGGTAACGACTTACAAAAACACTTTATAGTGTTTCCTGCACTTGTTTCCTTTCTAGTATGCAATTTTCGCAACCGCAAAAATCTGGTTGCAATAATGCGTAAGTACCATATTTTTTCCTTTACAGACTCCTCACTTACCTTGTCATTACTACATGCAACAATTGTGTCCTTGGTGGCTGTCCCTGTCTAATGCTATCAGAACACAGCCATTACATGGTTAAGTAAAGGTTGTGAAACCTGACAGGCATCAGTTTTCCTATGTGAATGTGCATGGGATCTTAGGCATTTACCTAGTTAATGACTGTGTGTGCTATCCTTTGCCTCTTAGCCAGAGCCAGGACATACTGTGCAGGCCTCCATCTGCCAGCACCATCTGCAGCTGGTGGTCCCCCTCAGACTTCTCATCTGTACCTGCCACTGCTGCTGGCCCTGCCTGTGGTCCTTGAAACTGTGGTCTTGTCCCTTGCTGTCCTTGTTGAAGTTGTTTACTGAAAATGTAAATGATCCCTTTGGCATTATAGACAACCTGTTAATTTACAGAGTAGAAAACATTTCTGTCGATATACCTCCTTCCCTGTTCCCTAGGTAGGCTTTTATTTCTACGTATGTGAAATCAATTGCCCACAGTACTTCAAAGAAGTGTGCTATTGCGTAGAATTCTTGCATATTCTTGCATGGTTCTTGCTGTCTCCTCTGGTGTTCATGGGAAACAAATATGCTCCCTTACATGTAGTAGCAATGCCTTTAAATACTGATGTTATATTCTAGAAGCTGATGCCTGTCACATCTCTAATATATCCACTGTGGGTCTCTGGAAACTACCAATAGCTAGTATACATAATGCTACCCATACCTTTCTTTCCAGTGGGATGGGTACTGCATGATTTCCCTGGGGCCTGAGGTGGGGGCAGCAGAGGTTACTTATCTCCCTCAGGGTTTCCCTGTCAGTCTTGTATCTCTCAACATTGTCTAGCTCATGCACTCCATGATATGTTATATATGGTCTAACCACTCCTCTTCTTCTTGTCCGAGGTCTGGCATCAGCAACAGCAGCATCTTGATTTAAAACCTGTTGCACATACAGCATAATAAGAGCAGCAGCAACCCCTAACATGTTTTTTTCCTAAGTGTAATTGTACCTATATATCTAAAGGTTTTAGTGTACATGACAGAAGACTACACTTGGTGTACAGAATTGCTTTATAGCTTCCTGAGTAGCTTTGCCATGCTGGATTGGTTAATTAGAATACGCATTGGTTTCATACTTTTATTAGGATATTCTGCTGCTTCCCTTTGTTTGGTAGCTCTACACATTTTGTAGAGTTGCTTAATGAATAACAAATAAAGCCTGCACATCTGCATCAGTTCTCTATCTAATCTATATATATCAATTATCTCCTGGTCAGAGATCTGGCTTAACTGGAACCTGGCTCAATGCCAAGTTGGCTGTCTCCTAGGATACATTTGCAGATTGTCCTCCAATATAGGTTATTTTATTTATTTATTTGTATTTGTTTACTGTGGTAGCGCATTGATTTCAATGCGCTATTTGTAGACAAGCCAGGGTAAATAAGATCAGATAGGAAAATGAACAAACATATACAAGAATATGCATTTAAACACATACACATTTGCAATTGCAAAAATGTGTATGAATGTAAAAGTTGAATTAGCTTGTAGAACTCTAGTCTGCTGAAGTGGGTTAAATGCAGCTTGCATTTTTAATCTTTTTTCCCTGTGTAATACACAGGAATATGTCATAGTTAGTCAGGTATCGTTTAATATATATGGTCACATTTATCATCTCTATTGAATGCTTATGTGAATGTGTTGGCATACTACTCTGTCACATTTTATCTTAGTTGGGTGTATTAGTCATGTTTTGGAATCTGAAAATATCCTATGTTGAACAAATTAGTACTTGCACTTTACTTTTGCTAGTTCTTGGACTCGCAGCTACCATTAGTCCACAGAAGTCTTCATTTGGTACACTGTCCTGTCTGTGGCTTTATTTTGGAATTCTGACCATTGCAATTATCTACATAATTAATGCTGCTATATCCTGCAAATTCTTAGAGAATCCTGCAGATTCCATAAACCTAACTTAAAAAGCAAACAAAAAAAATACAACAGGCATTTAATGCACTACATCTGGCAGGGGTACAGAAAACCATAATAGATGATGATCTCCAAATGCATCCCAGAAGGCAGTCAACCAAGTGCAGAGCCAGGCTACAGTTAAGCCATCTCTCTGAACAGGAAATAATAGCAAGATGTGATGTATGCCCATAGTCTGCAAATTAATCCAGTACAGATAGAAACAAAAGTGTGGCTGAGTCTAGGTATACTGGCTTCTGGGACATTTCAACAGCATATGGGAGATCCCCTAGGAATGTCCCAGACAGCTGCCAATCACATTCTTGCACACTTTGTGGCAGCAGTGTGCACCAAAATGGATGAATCTATCCACTTCTAGAAATAGCTATGGAGCACTGAACTGTCATGCAACATTTCTATGCCACAGCCAATGTCTCCTGTGTCCTTGGTGCAACAGACTACACCCATGTCCGAATCAAAACAGCAGCTGCACCTGATGCTGAACTTTACAGCAATAGAAAGGGGTGGTCATCACTCAGTTGTCAAATGGTGTGCTCTGAAAATGGCTTCATTACTGATATCATGGAAGCATACACCCTGGAAGTGTGCATGATGCAGCAATACAGAGGGAAAGTGTCCTGAGGTCTGCATTCCAGCATGGTAAAATATCAGAGGGCTCCTACTACATAAGTACATGGCCATCAATTTATGGCAAGTAGTAGCCAGACAATGATACAGGAAGCAAGATGAACAAATATTTTCTCATCCCCCTGAAAACTGGTGACAGCAATTATCCACTTGACCCTTGGATAATGGCACCATGCAGAGCCTCTTCAACCACTGACAAGGAGCACATACCACAACATGAAACACAATTAAGTGTGTGTTTGACATCAGAACAGGCATAACAGATGGTTATTGAGTGTACCATGCTGCACAACATGATAGCTTCAAATACGGTGGCCTGCCACAGCTGTAGGTGTCCAACCCCAAAAGCACCAGGTATCTCATGTTGAGCTACCAATGCTGTCACAGGATGATCAGGAGGACACAGGAGTGAGAAAAATAGGTATAGGTGATGGAGGAAGAGGCCATATGTTGTAGCGTAGACAACATGCGTAGACAACATGGCAATGTCAGTCACAAACCTTTTAGTCGTGACAAATCACATCTACAAATGTACACAGACTAAACAGTGATGTTCACATGTTCCATCACAACAGTACCACAGAAAATGACTAATGGAAAGATACTATTAGTTGTCTACACTGAACATCATACACAACTCAAGCATATGATATACATTTAAGAACATATACACAACACTCAGCAAGGAACACATCTGGATGCATACAAAGGGAAAACCACCACAGGAAGTCTCTTTGCAAGATACATTACTAAAGAAGACCACATAGGCAAACGTGTGGCATGCAGTAGATCTGTAATCCTACACTAAACCATACATACAGTACTACCGATCCACTTAACTTAACCCACTCCCTAGCCCTAAGGTCCATAACTATTGCACCACAGGGGAGGAAATAGTGAAGCCGCAGAATGGCCCACCAAAATCTTGCCCTAGACAAGATTTCGATGTTCCATGGCTTCGCTATTTTCCACTTTCGATGTAGTGGTTTCGATATTGTAGCATTCAAAGTTTTGAGACTTCGATGTTACAATATAAACCCCACAAATCAAGGGCTGTACACTAACAGAGATGCATCACACATAGTTTTGTTTGATGTATAACAATGTGGTGCAATACAGTAAATGGTATACAGTAGCATGAGTAATTGCAAATATCCAAAGGACCAGCCCAAAAAAAAAAAAAAAAAAACAGACAAGCCTTACATCCCATGCCTGACATGGAATGTTAAACATAAGGTAAGGCTTTGATGCACAGGTTATTGATGCAGCATGACTCATTTAGAGACAATCATACATTCACTCATGTGATTTGTCAGTGACAGTGACTACACAGAAGCAGCAATGGAACATGCAGCAGTCTTGGGGATTTAGCAACATAGGTTTTTACACACACATATATATATATATATATATATATATATATATATATGTGTATATATATATATATATATATATATATATACACATATATATGTGTGTGTGTGTGTGTGTGTGTGTGTGTGTAGTGAATCGGTGAGATATGGAAAGGCACACATAGGGACTACATGGCAACATGGGGACACAAAATGGAAACAGCTCCACAGAAGTGCAGTGAGTGCTGAAGGTGAGGCATGTGCAGTACCATATTAAAATGCCATAAGTAACAGAAGTACGCACACAGAAGGATACCTGTGCATTTGGGAATAGCAGACAGCAAAGAAATGTGTAATGTAGCAATCAATGCTGACTGACTAAGATAATATGTTGTTAACCATATAATTATGTGCTGTGTGCCAACTAGCAACAGATGCAAACATAGAAGCCTGGAGATTGTCAGCAATATCTGTGCATGGTTATTCTAAGGATTAATAAGTACTGTATACCACAACTTGAATCTAGTCATTTAGGACAGAAAAATGATCTGGAAAACCCTGTGGCATCAAACATTTGAAAAAAAAAACACCTACAGATTGACTAGTCAGTGGTCAGCACAGCAGTCATAATTGCCACAGGGTCAGAATGACACAAAAGGAAACACATTGGATCAACTGCCAGTGTTACTCTAATACTGTCTAAGGCAGCCACACTGATGGCTCACACTGTGATTTTAGCTGTCCCTGCCGACTCAGGAAACACTCAGCCCATGGTGCTGTACTGAGGGGATGGATATGGTGACACTAGCATTGTAGTACACTTTGTGGGTATGAGCAGTAGTGCAATGTGTCTGTCTGAACATGACTTCTGAGCTTACAGTTGAGTGAGCAACAGCAGATGCGTGTGCACATTGCAGAAGAGACATTGATATCTGATGGCCATGTGTGGGTTGAATAAAAGGAGGTCTGCTTCTTCCCACTAGCGATGCAACAGAGTGTGCTATAGATACCATTGTCATGCTGTGCAGTCAGTGCTGCCATGACCTATCTGTGTCTGTTTCCTGACCTTCATGTAACACGCAGTTAGTGCACTACATTATCAGTGGCAATGGCAAGTGTGCATAGGTCAGAGCCATGACATTACTGCGAACATTCATGTACCTGTAATATTAAGAGGATACCATCTGATATGCATCAATATACATCAGCTATATTTCCACGTGTAGTCTTATGGACAGTATCGTCCATCATGAGGAAAAGTCAACATCATTACCAGACTCTACATAGGACAGCAGGTCATAGCCATCATTACATCTGCCATTGATGTCCCCACATAAGCGGAATGGCTGGCTACTATCCTCCCCATCCAAGACTACACCATGAACCACGTCTGTCCTGTTCTGGGGTGGACAATGAACTAAATGCAGTGGCCAGTGTGCCATTTGCTTTAATATCAGAGTGAGCACATCATATCTCACCTCAGGATCAGTGGACAAGATAATGGATGAGGCAAGTAATGGATCTGCTGCAAAAAGAAACAGATGACATGTTATATACATTCACAAATGTCATGATGCAGTATAGTACTGTAATTCAGGAAACTATATAACAGCAACGATGATGAGTATCTAGACATACCAGGTTGTCATGGTTGTGGGAGGTTTAGGGACCCTATATAAAAGAGATACCCCATGTCAGTTACATGTCACTCACATTTGTCTAATAATATCAATACAACTACTATAACCTACCTGACATGTCTTCCTCTGAATCTATCATGGGTTGTGAAGGTTGAAATGACACAGTTAGGTAAAAAGATAAATGTACAGAACTCCATAATAAGCACACACAAGGCATCATGTAGCATTCCACGAGAGGTATAACACACTGCAAATAAGATAAACATATACTGGATGGTAGATGGGGATGTTCTGATTTCTGGTGACCTGTGCAGGTGAACAAGACCACATTTCACATGAAGGACACATATGTAATTATCAGTAGTGAAATGTAGCAACAAAATGGCCAATCTTACCAGATCTGTCTGTGCATGATGCTCCATGGCACATGTCTTGCAATGATGTATCTGTAGGTTAAAGTGGCACTCAAACAACAATATGTAACTCCACAGTCATAACAGAAGGCAGATAACAGAACTATGGATCACACTAGCAGGTTATGGAGACACATACGTGACATGTGTTGCTGCTGTTCTGATGTTGATGGGCCTGTGCAATTGAAAAATGCAACATCAGACATATTTCTGACAGTGTTATGTATGTACTGCGCTGTACGATAACATAATATAACACCTACATTGTGCATATGCAGTAGGTGTGCTGTCATATCCATGGTGTAGTTCTACTGCTGCAACAAAATTATATCATTAAAATAAGAATTAGGAATGAATGCCCCCCCCATGAGAAATGATGCATGCTGCAGTGTTTGTGAATGTGGGACATGTCTGTCTGCCTAGGACCACCTGCCTTAATACCTACCCTCGGTATCTGACAGTCCTGCCAGGTTTTATGATGGGAGGCCAGCAACATTGTTATATCATCTAGAGGAGGCAATGGTGGCCCTCCAACACTGGCATGCCTCACCCTCTATTTTATCAAAGTCTGTTGGCTGAATGAGGGATAATATCACAGCAACATTGCTGGCAGGCCCCAATTAATAAATTGTGACCACCAATGGCAGTTATCATCTGTGTCAGATCTGTCCACACTTGATTCCTCCACACAGTATTGCCCATCCATCCAAGCAGGTTGCAGCCATGCTGGTGTAAATCATCTATTATTTCATTTTCTCTGTTTGTGAAAGTGCCTCTCCTACTGCGGTTCAACATGTGAAAGACCGGGTGACATACACATCTTAGAGTTTATACAGGCACTCCCATATTGGCATGTCAATGTTAAAAGCATATGTCAAACAAATTGCTCACCTCTCATTTACAGTGCATAGTTATGCAAATAATCTATGTCATGTATACCACTGTTATGTAGAGATAATCAGAATGAACACTGAAAACATATCTGAATAGCTAATTCATATACCTTTAACATTATCAGCATACATCTATACAGCTAGCAATCCATTCAATAGGTTTACATAGGTCATGTGTACAAAGGTGGGATGCAAACCCATATCAGGGGATGACAGGAAAGGTCCAAACACATAATCAATGTGCTACAACTCAAGCACTATAACAATGGTGTTACAAAAGTTGCCTACACATCTAAACACACCTACCAATACTACCTTAAGAATGTAGGCTGCATCTCAGATATTACAATGACAGGCAGTATCACAAATGTGGCCATCATGATATGGTACACAACACAATTGTCAAATGTATACATAAACAATGCAGTAAACCATCAGCTTATGAATTTGACCTGTTATGTAATTATGACTACATATCACCACAAGAAACAACATCAATGCTAAGTGACCCTAATGTTGCCTCTATCCTATTGAATGTAATCACAACTACCACTATACGATTAAGCATAAGAGAGTATCTGTCAATCAGTCACTGAGCATACAACTTGTGGACAACCCAGTAAGTCAAAATTCTCCACAAACAAACATCAGACATTACATATTATTCAGCAATAACTATGGATACATGTTGATTATATCCATCCATATCTTTAGTTGACCAGGGATGTTTGTCTGTGGCCATGCAACTGTATATGGAAAAGCAACCTTGTTACTGACGGATGTGCACCCATGAACATGCATATTATGGAAGTCTGCCCCTCTTCTTTATGTAACTGACAGATTGTAATGTAAAGTATTTTAAACAACATATGGACAAAAACATGTTTAAATTGTTTTAGACAGCATAATGTGAACATAAATATGTGATAACAGCATTGTATTCCACCACAACCATGAAGCAGGTGACAGCTGAGGCTCTGATTCAGCTATATCCCAGAGTGAAGCTGACTACTAAACAAACACAGTTTTTATGTGCCATTTGCACCATACATAATTAATAACGTTCAGTAGCATTCCATGTTTTAGAATCCCATTAGTAAATGTCCATGTAAGTTCTCAAATCTCGGCACATTAACCAATAACTCAGTGTAAGTGTACAGTGCTCAATGCAACTGCCCTATTGGTATCAATAAACAAGGGTATCTGTAATGTGCCAGTGACATGTAATAGTCTGCCATGATCCTATAAGTGCCAACTTCAAAATGTAATATTGATACATAATCTTATCAAAATATAGCTACCTCAATCAGTATTTTTGGGAAAGTGCTTTAATGAAAACTTCAGGAACCATACTCAGGATGTTGACAGAGAGGAGGCTTTGGTGAGTCTGGGCACCAAATTGGACAGATAAGGAGATGATGCAGATGCTAATTGTCTATGCTGAACTTGAGCAGAGGATGCAAGTACACCCCAGGAACTTTTTGTTAATTGACATCTGGAAATAGATTGCAAGGCAGCACCGTATTTGAACTGGGATTGGTTGGACTGATATGCAGGTCCACCACCACTATGATGACCTACATTGGAAGGAGGCAGATAATCTTCCCCGAAGAGTCACAGAGGTCTGACACCAGCTATCAGATGTTTGCATGCTCCATACCTTGACACTTATATGTATGCAGTAAGCCAATGTATTTATTTAATGCAATGTGTTTCAAATGTATTCCATGGGTATCATAATTAATAATAGTAATTTACATTGAGGGAATTCTGTTCTACTTATTAAAGTTAATATTCTCTTATCAATGCATTCTAAGGTTATCCACAACTACAATGTGCCAGTGTTGATTATAACTGTATATTAATGTCGACTTCAAACATATTAGTATTACTGTTCATCCATAATATCTGATTTTAAAACATCAGACAAACTGTGATGTCCCTTAGCTCAATTGGATTAGAAATATATCAAAATATCTGTTGTTTGCCCATGTGTGGGTTCAAATTCCAGTCTATCCTATTTTTTGAAAAATTGTTGACAGTAATTAATTTGGTATTGTACATCACATATGGAAGATGCATATTTGTTTGGTAACTTATACAGTACAGATTTTTATACATCTAGCATGGTTGTGGTGCATTGACACCTATAGCACTTAAGTTGCAGATGACTGCACATTTTTCTGTTATTCACAACATCATACAGTATATTTCTGTATGTGTGAATATTGAGTAATACATACATTAGTAAACTTTAAAGTTTAAAATTCACAACACTCTATTATAATCCACTGTTTTCATCATTTTAATGACTGCAAGTCTAACGCAGGTCATCATGGCTGAAATATGTGCGAGTCTTTTAAACACAACACAAGTACAAGAAGTGTGGATCTTTAACCCTTATACTGTCTTTTGGCTGCAGGAGACATTGACTGTCCTCATACCTACTAGGTTTGAATACCACCATTGTGCACTAATTCCTTTAATGGCTATTTATTTATTTAAGGTACATACAGACATTTTTTGCAAACTATGGTAGTCAAACTCATTGTACTGACATGTGATAGTTACACAATACAGATTGTGTTGATAGGAGGTACTGCCTACTATGCCAGGAGAAGTAGGACAGTTGATGTGTAACATATGCCAGCACAGCTAGCTGGAATTTAGTAAAGAATGATGTGTAATTTGAATATCAAACTGATTTGTACAGATTCTTGTGTTAAAAATGCACCAACAGTGTGCCCTGCTGGAAAGAAAAGAAATGTACATGAAATATTGTAACTGTTTAAATGTATATATTGTAACAGAGGATATTGAAAGAGAAGGAAGTTAATCTGAATCCACCTGTATTTGAAAAATACTGGGCCTAGGCCATAAAGATGTTATCTCACAATTTTGAATGCAGCCTGAGACAACAAGTCTGTACTAGAAATCTTCCTGCATTGTCATTGGGGTGAACTAATTGCTACTCTGAAAGGGTGGAGGTTTGAAATTGTTCTATGACTACCAGGAGTTGCAGCATATCTGAACAAAGTTCTGTCTGTGTGTATGGTAGCACACAGGTGCTAAAATCACGGCAGCTTTTAGTGTAGGTGATAGTATGGGAAATAGAGTCAGATGACCAGGTGTGATGCCATTCTGTAAGCTATCCCAAAAATAATATTCAGATATTATATTGAGAAGTCTCTCAGTCAGACTGGGTACTCTGTTTTGGAAACCTGACATAGAAGGATCACTTACCTACTTCATCTTGCCTTTCAAGATTAGTCAGGAAAATATAGTGAGATTAGTTAAGTACTGTTTTTTATATTTTGTATCCGTGTGAATTTATTATTCTGTGTTATTTTAATATTTCCTATGGTTGAAACTCTGGTGTTTACTGTAAACATATATTTAATACTTCCTTGTTCTTTTATTATTTATTATTAAATATATTTAAACTTTTCATTGTGGCTGCTCCTTTTAATAAACATTTAAGCTTTGAGACTATTTTCATATTTATTTGGTGATAATTTTGGCCAACTCTGAAAGCCTGACTTTTTGGTCAAAATCACCATTTGTATTAATATTACCTTCACTCAGTATAATTGGATACCCTTACTCTTAAAAGAGCCTTATAGTAACTGTCTGGTGGGAGTAAATCTACCTTATAGTCTAGACAAAGTTGATGGAGCGGAAAATCTGTGCCAACCTTTCCCAGGTGTGTGTGTGTGTGTGAAAATTAAATCTCAAGTACTGTGTGTGTTATTTGTTTGGGACAGTGACACAAAGCACTGGTTTCACAGAGATGGTGCTGGAGGACTTGGCTTGGACACTCCGCTGAGGACTTTGCCCTACAGCCATGCCAGTGAAGAGTCATCAGACAGATATAAAGAAATCAAGACCCCAGGCTGATTGGGTTCTCTGTCTGCTCTTAAGGAAAGTTTTGCTTGATGCAGAGAGGTCTGCAGCTGGAAATACTGAATGTATCCATTTGTATTCCAAGTGAATGTCCCTCTCCAGTGTCGGTGATAAGGATTCAGGCTCTTTGTTTACAGGTCCAGAGTGGAGATAACACACAGATAAATGCACATTTTGTTGTTACATATACTTTTACAACATGCAAAGAAATTTGATGTCCATTATCTCAAGCAGTTAAGCAATAAACCAATATAAATGTTATTTGTCTAAGTGGGGGTTCAAATCTGAATGTAGCCTGTTTTGGATGGTATTTTGGCAGTCATGTATTTCCTGGTAAACAATACATATGGGAGATCTATAGCTGTTTGGTAAGCTATGCATTAGAGATTTTATACGTCTAGCATGGCCATGGTGCTTTGACACTTATAACTATTAAACTGAGGATTTGCATGCAAAGAGAAGGCTAGCACTTTAGTAAATGTACAAGTGATAACAGAAGTATGTCTGTTAAACTGAGTACTGCGTGCCATGCCAAGTACTGAAGTAACTTAATGACAACATGTGATGGGCACACTGACCTTCGATTTATATATTCAATATATGAAGATTATGACATTTAGAATGTTGTATAATCAAGGTATTACATTTATTATTACACATTTGTGTCTTTTGATATAAGACATATAAATAAAGTTTATGGGCCAGATTTGGTGACTGCCATGGTACCACAACAAATGTACTTACCATGATGTCACGTGGGCAAATATTACACATGCCCTGCTTCATGCATTTTGCTGTTACTAATTGCATATCATATAATCTCTTTACAGTTATGTTGCTACACATCTGATATTACAGTAATAAATAGCTGTTTCAGATGTTTTAAGGCTGATTGCATTAAGTAACAGATGTTAATACATACTATGAAGCAGTAGACACATGTGGTGATATAGGATGACGTTTCATGTGTATCACATCCACATACATATCTCTATTGTGCGAGTGATCTCCTTTCCAGGATCTTCAAATGCAGTAACATTTATTATGTATTCTCTTTTTGTTATACTGTATACATACATATGACTACTTTGACATCTAATTATGATGTACATTATATACCATTTTGTAATTTAGCATGGATAAGATTTACACCTGACATAAGTTAAGGTGTTATAGTTGGATAATGTCAGACAGTAGTCTAACATCACATACATAATTGTTGCAACATGTAAATTGTGTAAGTTTTGTTTGAGTTTTCATTTAGTCATTGATTTTAGGTTAATAGCTATTATGTATATATAATGTTTTGTTCCTGTATTGAAATCTGACAGAACATGGGATCCATGCTGGCTCACCAACTGGACAATGATGACAACACACTAGACCACTGCCAACCCAGGTGGACTCTAAGAACAAGGATGATGACCCTGTTGGGGATGATGCTGATGATGCTGATGACAGACCAGGACTAGCATGTGCCATTGTGCCTGCAGATCAGTGTAGATGACATCCACCTGCATGCCACACAGACAATTTTTGAGACCAGATCTGGAATGCACTGACAGAGATCTTCCAGACACAGATGAGGAACCTGATGGGTAACTTCTTTCAGGACATGGCATGGGACAAGGGAGACTCCCTGGCCCATGCCATGTCCTGAAAGAAGTTACAGGACATGGCATGGGCCAAATGATACTCCTTCTGAAAGATCAGTAGACAGATGTCTCATGATGTTTGATCCTATCAGGTGGTCCCACAGGAATGGAAGTATTAGCTGTGTAATCAACTTTTCTAATGCTGCCACCAC